>NC_072862.1:2035937-2340625 GCF_028858705.1 Grus americana | reverse complement strand
CCTTCCTTTTTTCCTGTGGTTCACTGTAGTTGCTCAAGATTTTGGTGCTTTATCATGTAAATCTTTACATTGTGTGAGAGCTTCTGTTTGGGACTGTCAGCAGAATGGATTTTCTTCTGGATCCTCCACTATGCTGAAAGAAATCTGTACTCATTCTGTGTGATATTAATTCAAAATGTTTAATATATTTTTTCCCTATACAGACGAGGACTGTGCAGCAAAAAGGAGCATGACCATAATGAAGGTGTGGGGGGTGTGTGTGTGTGTGTGTTTTGTATTAGTACTGGAAAGGAACACTAGTCAACTGTATTTGCTGTATGAAATTTTACTGTGTGTAAAATGACAGGGCTGGGAGTCTTCACAAGGATTTCAATTATCCATCATTAGTCCCTTTTGCCCTGTGACGTACTCAGCAAAGCAACAGAGTGCAGGAAAGCAGATGAATGCAAATTTAATTATAAAAATCAACCCTTGCTGCTTCAGGGTCAGAAAATGTAAACGTTCCTTTTATGTTGAAACAGTGATCTTAGCCCCATGCATTATTGAATCTCTATGAAAATGCAAAGTAAATACAACTTATTTTCTCCTTCCAAATTTCCAATGCGATTTACTGAAATGACAGCAAAATCTCAGTATCCAAATTCTACAGTCTTCTAGAACTGAAAACAGCCTGCCAGGATAACTTCCCCTTATTAAAGCCATGAGATTCTGGCTGTGTCATGATGGAATTCAAGAAAATCAGCTAATTTCCAATGAGCTGGGACAGTTCTCTGGTGTATCTTGTCCACTCGTTCTCATTGCTTGTTTTCCTAGAATTCTTTTCTGCATCATTTCTGTGCTTCCATTGGGAAGGTTTATGTTCCTGTATTCCCTCAGAACACTAGGTGAAATAATTACAGTTTGCTTCTGACCAACATCCAGCTTCCAGTTCGTAATCCTGAGGACTTCAGAGAACTTTTGCTGGTGTCATTCATTGATCATGTTTGTGCTCCTAAGCCGTTTGTTCACAGGCAGCTAATCTCTTCCACGCAGGGTTTAATTACTCACTTTCCTCGCACTAAGTACAACATGCTTCAGGATTAAGACCCTGATTTTACTGTTAGTAAAATATTATAGAAATGAGAGACTTTTCAGCACTTAGCTGAAAAGCTGAGATGTTGCCTAGTATTTGTCCCTACTAGTAGTAGTGCTTTTCATCTCCTAGTGCTGCAGTGCTGGCATGGACAGCTCTGATGACAGGAAGCTCTTGTGATCATCTACCTCATCATGAAGAGCAGCCATGAGCAAGATTAGACAGTTTGATCCTTAGAGTCCTGGTGGCTGCATGGAATATCTTCTGTTCTGGTTTTTCTTCCAGGGCTGCTGATTGTGCAGCTGAACCAACAGCAGAGACAAAAAAATGCGCAAACTCACACAGCAGGATGGAGTGATTTCCATCCAAAATACTCCAAAGAAGTCAAGAGTTAATTGCAAATTCAGCAGCATAAAACAGGATAATATTGCTCTTATTCTTGGCAAATAAAAGACTTCAAACTTCATCTTAACATCTTTCATCAATGTTGAATTCACATAACTGCTACAAATAAGGTAGTGATGGAGCAGAATAAGGTTCAAAAAGGAGAAAAAGAAAGAGCTCTCCCATAGAAAAAAAAAATAATCTCTTGCAATGTGTTTTCCTGTGACTGCAATCACATACATGATGGGGCTAAACGTTTCTATTACAGCACCCTACTAAAGAGTGAAGTGATATCTACCAAGTAGGGGGTTTTTTTTCATTATTTCCTCTCTGAATTCTTGAACAGTTCTCATTCCTTAGACTCTCTTTGTGCGTGTGTGGGTGATCTAAGCCCAACCCCTTGTCGGCTACTGAGTGAGTAGGGCTTTCTTCCCCGTCTCAGGGGCTACCTGCTGTAGTTCAAATTATCAGTGAAACAGTTGCTTCAAGAGAATTAACTCTGGTAGTTGTGAGTGTGAAGTTTTTCATTCCCAGATTGCCTTACTGTTTCATCTCTTCCTAAAGCTCTAAGATTACAGGAACCTTATGAACTTGCTGTGCCTGCAGCAGCATTCCAAAGCAAGCTCCCAAAGAGAAATGGAAGCATTTTCCACTGTTGGAAATTTTCATGATTATCTTCTCTTTGCCAGTACCCCTTCAAATCTAGCAAGTTCTTTGCAGTACTCGCTCAGTATTTTTAGCTGAAGGGCCTTCAATAGCACAAACTCCACAGCCTTTGAAGAACTGACCAAGACCCAGAAGCAAATTTAGACTATGAGAGAAAATGTAGCCTTTGATATTCTACCTTCCAGAGAGGCTGCAAGATCAGAGGACCAGTAGGCTGCAGAAGTAGTAGGAGACAAAGGACATAACTGCTGTAGGAGAAGCACGGAGAGATGTTTGCAGCTCTTCGGACAAGGAACTGAGGATTTGCAGACTGTGATAGAGCAAAACATTCCCAGGTCTTCTCTGTATCCCATATTCACAGGACTTCATCCCGTCAGGTTGGGTGTGACTGGGGGACCCGCTCACCCTCTGTCTGTGGGAAATCCCCCAAAACCGTGGCTTACATGACATGCAATTTCTAACACGCTGCTGCTCTTATTTAGCACTCAGTAGTGAAGATACGTCAAGTGCTAAAGGTGTTCAGTGGGCAAAGCTCGCTGCATTGGCTCTAGTGACGGTCCTTATGTCACTGCCTAAGTGCACCAGACGTTCTAGCCATTCACTGGCCTCAGCCTACTGAGCTCATCCAGAGATTAGATTTGATTACATGAGAATTCATTAGGACTACCTAATGATATTAGGCACCACCATTACTCTGCCAAATTTCTGATGAGTAATGGCTTTGTAGTATTGCAGCCATTAATGAAAATCATAGAACTCTATTCACTGACCTTCACTTAAGTTCCTAAGTCATGGACTTCAACTTCTGCATATGCTTGCTTGACGGCCATAATTACAACTCCTCTGACGTTATTTTTTAATGAAGAACCAATATAGCGGTAGGTTGTGTTGAATCGGATGACTGGCTGATCTGGACTCGTTCCCTTTCTCCAGCGGTGTTCTGCTGCTGTCGAGAGCGAATGGAGCCCTGAACGTGGCAGCAGCAGTCACATGCGGGTTGGTGCGGGTGGGAATGAGAGGAGGGATGGGTTTTGTTCACCTGCTCCAATTAAAGCGATACAACAGTTCCGCAGCACAAATATTGCATCCGCTTCTGCAAGGCACGTTGCGCTGCCAAACATAACCACATATGCCCTACAGAGGGCATAAAAATTATACTATTATTTCGGACAATATGCCTTAGTTAATATTTTAAGGAAAAATAATTGCATAATATAATAAATAAAAGGAAATATTACTTAGTTTTTATCGCTGCTGGTCATTCTGGTTTAAGTTGTGTTGTCAGGCTTTAACATTAGCAGCATCCCTATGCCAGCCAGTCTTGCTGAAAGAGAAACCAAGTAAAACTCCCTACTTTCAAAGTTTTAAACTGTTCTTCTGCAAAATAGCTAGTTTACCCCCATCACCACCCTTCCGTACAGCTGGCCGTTCTCAGCCAAAGGCTCGTACCTCCCAACAACCGAATCACCCCAGCAGTGGAAGCAGCGTGTGTAACAACCTCGTGACATCTCAATCCCTTGTATTTAAGCGCAAGGCTTTGAGAGTCATCTCTCCGCTATTTTGCGCTTCCTAAACCGCGCTAAAACCAGCATTTACCAAGTATTTATTTTTCCTGGCTTGATTTTCTTGCAGTTCACGGGGCTGGTAAAACAGTGCCGGGGTATCCCGCCACAGGTGGGCGATTCGGCGGCGCTGTCCCACGCGTGTCCCGCCTCCCGCCCGGTGCCGGGGCTCTGTGCGAAGCCCCCCAGATGAAATTAAACAGAGTTTCGAGCCCCCAGACTTAGGACGACCCCCTGTTTTGAATACACAGACCTGTGGGAGTCCCGGCCATCGCCGACAGCCGATAGGGCCCCGGCCCCGCTCCGGGGGTCGTCCGTGCCCTGCCCTGCCCGCCGACTCGGGGCGCGGCGCGGGGCACGCCGGGAGTTGTAGTCCCGCGGGGGCGCTCCCCGGCGGCGGCGCGGCGCGGGCAGGACTGCGCTACCCAGCGGGCCCCGCGGGGTACATAAAGCGCGGCGGCGAGCTCCGAGCGCAGTAACCATGTGGATGTGCAGCTGAGGCGGCGGCGGGCGGGGGGGAGCTCGGCGCAGCCTCCATCCTAACGGGACCGGGCAGCGCCGCGCCGCCAGCATGGGGGTGCTGGGCCGCCGCTAGCCCACCCCGCCGCCACCGGAGTCAGGTAGGGCCGGGGGAGGGGGGCGGGCAGGGGCAGGGGCTGCGGCAGCGGTTGGGGAGGGAGGCGGCGATCCCGCACCGCTCCGGAGCGGGGGCAGCCCCCGTCCACAGGCCGCCGCTGGGCTGCGGGCGCAGGGCTGGCCCGAACGGGGCGGAGGGGGCCCGGGGGAGGCAGCCCGGTGCCGGGCCGGCGGAGCGGTGCTCGGCAGGGATGCCCGGCCGCGGGAGTCCCCGCAGCACGGGGCAGAGACCTCCCCGCCCTCCCGGCTCCCCGGGGAGCGGAGCCTGGTTCCGCAGCGCCGGGCGAAGGGGTGAGCGCTGCCGCCCCCGGGCCGGGCCGGGGTCTTCTGGCGAGGGTCGCTCCGCTCCGCGGGACGACCGAGGCCTCGGCGGCGGGGCAGCGGGTCCGCTCCAACTTTCCCCGTGTTTTTCCTCCCGCACTTGAGGCACAGTTGCAAGAGATGTTTCGCGTTATGTAAACACTTGCGAGCGCTGATGGGGACTTGGCGATGGGCGATCTTACTCTTAAATGGTCAAAAGCTGGGCAGCTGGGGGTGGATATTTCGGAGGGTCTCGGTAACTGTCTGACGGCTAAATATTTAGTTGTTTCCTGGGCTACAATAACTGGACTTCAGCGGGAGGGAGGGGGCACGGGTGCATTCCCCATGTATGTGGGATGCGCCGTAATTCCGAGTGGGTTTACGTCTTCATGCGAAAAGCTCAATTATCGCCAGTTACGTTGGTTGTTTTGGGGCTGAGGACTGCCTTGTGGCTCCTCTGGCTGTGCACAGAGGCTATGCATGCCTGTTGCTCCGCCGACCCTTGCTGCGTTGCCCTGGGTGCAGGGGGCTTTGCTGTAGAGCCGCATGCAGCAGCGGCCTTGATGCAGCAGTGATGGCTTGGGGTCAGTCAGGCTTTTCCCTCTCGTATAAAACCTCTTTGCCCCGTGTGGGTTCAGTCTGGCTCACAGTAGTTTGTATGAAAAAACTCCAACAGGTGAAAGGTTTGAAATACTGCATCAAACGTATCGCCTTACGCGCCGTGCAGCAGTTCCCGTGTGCCCGCTCGACCGCAGATGGATGGGGCTGTGGTGTTGCTGCTCACAAATCAGGAAGGGAAGACGTGGCTAATACAATCCAGAGCCTTGCCTTATGAAGATTTAGTGACTCGAAGTCCTGCGTGGAGTAGTGTGCGTGTGTGGTATCTGTTCGTTTTAATTATTAATGAGGGCCAGTACCTGTGCATGTGTTTCATTTCTTAAATGTGCACTTTGTTATTTGCCTTTGAGTTTCTTTTCCTGTGCTCGGAAATTTGCCTGGTATCCCAGGACTTCCAAACCTGTTGAGCCAAAACACTCGCTGACTCAGAGCCCCGTCCAAAGGCCCACGTCTGAACTGCTTTCCTTGCAGGGTTCAGCTGTGTGACTGTGGGATGCGATGTGAAGCCATTTCTTTCCCTCGGTGGTTTCTCTGTGGCTAAGTTAATGGGCTACCAAACAGTGGATTTTTTTGTTTGTTTATTTTCTGAACCTCTAAGCCAATTTCCTCACACAGCAAATATGCCAGGTTCTAAATGCTCAGTGGTTTTGCTGGTGTGAAGTCAGTGCCTCAAACAATAACAGCATTGCATGGCGTCGGGACTGTAGCAAAGCGTTGGTTGTCCAACTCTGCTTGTTCAGTGAGTGGAGAAAACTGGTGGCATCGATCAGGCCAAAAATCCTGGTGTAACGGGACGCCTGACAAAACAAATGTGGAAGTTGACTGCAAAGGAAACCAGCAACTTGAAATGGTGTGAGGTGTAGTGGTCAGTGTGTGTAAACCAAAAAAGGAGTCATTGTGGCAATGAGAAACACAGTCCCAGTGTTTCTTCAAAACAAGCTGTTGTAGGAGTGCTGTCAAGTAAGCTGTTTGAGCTGATTATTTCTAATGTGTTCTTTAAGCCATCTTTTGCTTGTCAATAACATTTTTTTCTTGTTAAAATACCCTATTCCACCCTGAGATTAAAGCGTTTGCTTAGATGAGTTTTTTCCCCATCTGCTTGTTTTGCAGCGTTGATTAAGCCTTGAAATAGGGAGTGATCTGGTTTCCTCTTGCAGGGGTTCATAAATTAGGAAGTAAACAAACAGCAAGAGTAACTTTGGTTTGCCTTTGCAATCGTGGGGTGGAGCTTAGCTGTGGGAAATAGTATATTTTTCTAAGATTTGCTTCTCCTGAACACCGTCATTGGAGGGTGGAAAAGGCCCTAGTGAAGAACAGCGAGGGGGCAAGCACTCGGTCTGTGCCTTTCTTCAGTGCCCGTTGTTGGAGCCGCGGGTCTGGGTAAGCACAGCTGGATGGAGGAGGTGTGCTGGGACTGGTTATCAGGGTGGAGGGTGGTGGAAGCGATGGCTGTGGTCTCTGGTTATAAGCGAGGGGTGTGATGCGGCCTGATGCATGGTGCCGTCAGTCCTCTCGCATCACCCCGACAAATCCGTGTTGGTGTGGGGTAGACTAGAAAGTGGAAAAGTCAAGTTCAAGCGGAGAAATAGTCTCAAGTCCTGGCAGCTTGCGAGTGCCATTGCAACTTACAGCGAGACTTACAAACCACGACGTCCTGCTGTTGTGTGGTGTGAAGTCTTGGACTAATTTTATGTTCTTGTCTAAGGCAATGCCGAATGAGCATTGCAATGTGACAGTGTGAGAAGATGGCCAGTTGCCTGCAAGGGTGGCAGATTTTAGGTGAAACGTGCAGGCGAGGTTCCAGCTCCTCCAGTACCGTGTGTGCCAGGGGCAAGGGAACAGTTCCGGAGGCTGATCAGATACCTACTGGTGTGGTCTGGAAGCAGGAGCTCCTTCCAGCTGCTTCCTGCAAGGTGGGCTGGTCTCTCCTGATACATTGCTGAAATGGACAGTATTGAGGTGCAATGTCTTTTCCAGTGCTATAAAGCAGGCTTAAAACAGGACCCAGGTATCTGGAGCCTTTGTCTCGTACCTGCCCCTCGATGAAGCAGTCAGAAGAGCAGGTATAGCCCGTTCTGGTTGTTTTGTTGACTGTGCTGTTCCCCTGTGATGCTGTGTGTGGTAGTTCCTCAGTGCATAGCGTACTCCTTAGGAGTATCTGATGTGTCAAGTTGCAGAGCGTACTGGGAGTCTTTGAGATGTTATTACCCCATAAATATAAGGTAGTTGTAGGATTATGTTTTAAAGACGGGAGGAATCTCAAGATCTCGTGGGAGGTGGGATGAGGCTAGTGGCTCTGTAGTAGCTGGTAGACAAGCTGCTCGCTCGCCCGTGGGTGAGTGTGAGGGAAGGCAGCTTCACCAAAGCAGCTTATGGAGACCAGAGGGGTTTAGGGGTAGGAAATGGTGTGCTGCTGGAAAGTTACGTAAATGTAATGTTTCTGTCACAATGCAACCGTGGTATTAATCTGGTTTTGTAAAAATTTGCTTTATGGTATATTCCAAACTAGTTTCTTCTGCTGCTGAGATAGCACCTTCACTAGTTTCTGTTGCTTCTGTAGCCTGGAGCCTTTTTTCTGCTGCTTTTGTGTGGCAGTACAGAAGGTGAGTTAGAAGCCATTGAGCAGTTTCCTAGAGTGGCCTGTGCTGGGCACAGACAGGTACTGCTTTACCGGCTGCTGTGGAGAAGACTTGACAAGCCCGTGGGCAGTATCTATGGGCTGCTGAGCCAGATCCTATCTGTGACCATAGCTATACAAAATGATTGCTGTGCTCTTCCGCTGTGCATCTCCCAGAGGCTGCCGCAGGAGGCAGGATGCCAAACAGCACGAGCTTTGATCTGGCTCAATATTCCTTTCTGATTTCTGTTCCCAACGGACGCTACGAAAGCCCTACAGTGATTATTGCCTGGTTCTCCGTCTTGGCGCGGACGGACGGTGGTTGGGTATGGAGGCAGGACTCTCTTTCCAGGGTGCTGCAACTGCTCATTAGGTTGGCAGAGGCAGCCACAGGAAACGTGTGTTTTTCTTGCTTGTTCTGTACCTGTTGAGAAAGTCCATATCCAAGTCTTCAGAGAGGTTGTGGTTTAAGGGACCAAATTCCTTTGGGGGAAAAAAATTAAGATCAAATGAAAACTACAGGAACTGTAATTCAAACGAGGAAAGATGTAACGTTTAGCTGTGGATTCTGAACTCAGAAAAGTTTCATTTTCATAGTTGTGGTTTTGGTTAAGCCTATCAAAACTTAGATCAGAATTTATTTTTCGTTCCTAACAGTGTTATATTGAGAATAAAATGTCGCTTCGGATCTGGGCAAGTTAACTCTCTAGAGAGAAAAATGCATTACAAACGTGCATGGAAGCGTGTTGTTATTTTGCTGATTTACGGCTTGCGACGATGTAACTGCATCCTCCCATGCCAGGATGCCAACGTGAGGAGTGTTGCAGAAAGCTGAGTGTTCATACCTCACCGATCATTTGGCTGAACAGGTTGTCAAAGGATAATGAATAGCTCCAAGAAAACTGAACGCCACATGAAGCATATTTCTGGGTTAGGATGTTAGGTAATGCTGCGGCTTTTGGAGTAATCTGATACTAAGCTATAAGGGGAGAGGCTTGGATGCTGGATCCAGATGTAATGGTGTACACGAACAGTTCATTCTCTCCTCATCCCTGCCGTGCGCATGATGTCTGTGGTCAGAAGACTGTAATGTCTGTGTGTATACATGCAAGAAATTTCTGATTACAGGAGGCCAAAAAAACTGACTACTACCAAAAGGCTGTAGCTGCTTTTTTTTTTTTTAATTTCTGGGAATTGTTTAGAAGCAGCTTAGTATGAAACTTCTGCAAACACTTCTTTTGTGCCTTGGCCCATCCTATCCACTTCTTCAGAAATTCAGAAATCTGCCAAGAAGTTCTGGAAAAAATAAAGTTTTTATTGCAGTCCAGCTATGTCTTGTCTGCATCCCACTTCTTTCCACTCCAAGGAGAGATGCATGGACACAAAGGCAGATACCCGATTTGGCTGGTGATGCTTGATCTAAAGGGTTAATTAAAAACTTATCTTATGATTAAAATAACTCCGCAATCCTTGGCCACTCCTCTGTCTGTAAGGGTTAAGTAGATTCAGTTGCTAATGCTCTTTATGAGATAAGGTGGTACAGTGTTCTGAACCTTTGCTTCAGAAGAATGACTCATGCTTGAATTCTAGAAAATTACTGTTGAGGGGCCACACGTACAAGTCAACTTGGGAACCGGAGCCTTCATCTGTAAAGGAGCTCAGCCTATCGGGTTTTTTTAGATCAGCAGGGCTCAAAAGTAGGTCCCCTGGCCACCAGTGGTTCTCCACACGTGCTAATCATGTGCTGGTAGTGGCTCCTCCTCTTCGACTGCTTGTCACAGTCCCTTCAGTCTTAGTCTGCAGACCTGGATGCCTGCTGAGGTGTCTAGGAGGGAAGAGCAGCGAGCTTACCCTTGTAGGGGTTGCTGCATCTGGAAGAGGAAAGAAGACTTAGAAGCCTTCAATAGGAGAGGCTGACTAGCGGAAGAAAAGCGTTAACTTTATTGCCATCAGGGACCCAAGGCTACCAGGAGACATCCGGCAAAGCCCAGCCGTGGAGAACGACGCCAGTGCCACCATGGAAGCCAGAGAGCCCCCACCAAGGTGCAGTATTGGTGAAGGGAGGAATGGGAAGTGTGAAAGTGTTGGGCAGGTAGGGTTGGATGCAGGCAGATGAAGGCTAGCGAGGCGGACGGACAAGGAGAATACTTTGGTAAATTTAGGGAGTATTTCATTTGCTGGAGAGTGCGTATCTTGTGAGGAAGGAGGTGTGGAGGCTCGATGCAAGGAACGAGGCTGTAGGAGACAGCCTGTTCTGTGCCGAAGCCTCGGTAGATACACGGCCGTGCAAAATGAAATTGGGACTGTTCTGTACTCTCTTCTTCCCTGGCCATTTTTCTTCCTTGGCCAAACTCCAGTTGGTGTTAAAAACCAAGCTTGCTCTCTTTCCCCATGACATTGGTTGCCCTGGTTCTTTTGGCATGTTCCAACTCTCTTCTAATAGAAATATGCTGGAAAACACAGTGTGCTTGTAGGGGCCTCGTCCAGAGGCTGACATCTAAGCTGCCTTCTCCCATCAGGGTTAGAGCCAGTAAGTCCCAACTTCAGTAAGTGTTTCTTACTTTTAATGGGATTAAAAAGATGCTGTCAGGTCATACTTGCTTTGAAACAAAAAATGATTTTTTTTTCCCCTGACAACGTATCTCTAATAGATTTTCTTTTTTCAGCTTTCTGCAGATGCCCGTCAATAGGATCCGTCAGTCGCGTTTCTTACATCAGTCTGTGTAAGATATCACTGACAAAGTGTCACTTCTGCCTAGTGTGTTGTTAGAAGCGTGTTACTTTCGACCTCAATTTTCTGTAACTAGCTTGTCTGGTTGCACTGGGCAAATAAAAAAAAAATGCAGGTGCTGTTTCTGAGAAGAAAAGGACATTGGACATGTTTGCTTTCTGGTATTGAGGATTTATTGAGGTTTAAGTTAACAAAATGAGTTACTTTATCTCTTTCTCCCCTTTTCTTAAACTGACTTTTGTTGCACCTATGAAATAGTAACTTATGGATAACTTTGTCACTGGTACGGTAAAAAATCCCCACGTTTATCTGCAGAGTGACAAACAGCACGAATAGAACATAATTAACTTGGCCATCGTCTGTCTGCATGAATTTACACGCCTCTTCCAACTTCCTTCAAGAAAAGAGGGAAACGTAGGCTTGGTTAGATGTGCAATGAGACCGAGCTCCCTCCTGGGAGAAGAGGGGTGATGTGGGCCAGCGGATGGGGATTCAGGAGACCTGGATTCAGATCTGGGCTCAGAGTCTGACCCGCTGTGCGTCCTTGAGAAAGTCACAGGGCTGCGCTGCTCCCTCCTTCCCTCTTGCACACCCTCCATCTTGCCCGCTCAGACTGCAAACTATAGAAATGAAGTATAGAAAACTCTGCTGCGTTATAGGCTTGAGGAGGAAGAATACTTCCTCTGAGAAAGTGCGTTTCTCCTCTTTAATCTAACGGTTCATCAAATGACAATTTGTGAGCAGATAGCAGGCTCCTGGACATGAAAGGTTGCAGTTAAATGGAAAACAAGATCATGTGGTAGATAAACATATCATGCTGATATTTTTTTTTAATGTGTAATTGCTAATGTAGTTACATTTTAGAGGTGCTGAACCTTCTCAAAACCTAACGCAATTCCTGAGCTGCCTCCCGACCGCGAGCGTGCAAGGATCCCGACGTTCGAGGTGGCGTGGCTATGGGTCCCCTGTGCCGCCGCCGTTTCCTGCGTGCTCCGGACAGCGTTGGTGGCTGAGAAGCTGCAGGATTTCACTGCCGTTGACTTGGTGCTCAGCTGAGGAGCAAAGGACCTTCCCTGAGATGGTGTGCGCGGCGCGTGGCACTCATCCCGGCTGCCTGTGCTCTGCTGCCCAAAATCCATCGTATTTGTCTTTCCCTGGTGTGTGCAAAGAGCTCCTTTTAGATTTGCTAAGTCAGAAGCTTTGCAAATGACAGCTTCGTCCTGCAGCCGCAGAAGAGTGATTATTCGCTAGATGATCTTTTAAATAGAGCACTTCCTCCTCGCTTTGGCTGTTTTAATGGGATTCATAAGAATCTTTCTCACAGCCCTCAGGGAGGAAACTTTCCTTTCTTACTGAAATAAGAATGGGAAACATCAGGTTTTGGTTTCAGTTTTTAAAAACTGTTAGCTGCACCTATAAAAATAGATATGGAATGCTGGGTGGGTGTTATCCAAAAAAACCGTGGAAATAATTACAGAGATGTTAGTTAGGAGAAACATTGGATCAAGCCTACAGGGCCAAATTTTCGGCCAAGTAACCTTGTTGTGGAGTTGGATTTAGCAAAGTATTTAAGCACTGGACTTTCACTTAAATCTAGGGAGTCAGGGTTTGGGTGTGTTTGAAAACATGTTAGCTTGCTTGGCTGAATTTACAAATACAAGGATGGTTGAATTCAAACACACTGACTTACACCTGGTCTTGTGGGTTGACATAATGTTACAGATATCTGTTAATTTATGGATGATTCTTCACATGCATGGCAATAGCTGATGCCGTTAAGCAGTCCTTTATGTTTGCTTTTTTGTTGTCTCTCTATTCTTAAACACTGAGCTGTTTTCTGTTAAAAACTGAAGCAAAGTTAAACTTTCAGTATGGAGTTTCCTGTCTGCACGAACGAAGCTGAAGCAGTTAGGTACGGTTTGAGAGACTGTTCTTACCTAAACAACCTCAATAGTGGAAAAGACTTTGATAAAGTGCTGATCCAATTTCTGTAATGGTACGTATAAAATTGCCAGTCTCTATTTAATTGAGCACTAAACCACAGTGAAAATATGATAATAGAGAACTAAGTACATCATGGGACTGCAAGGCACAGCGAGGAGCTTTTTTGCTCAAAACAAACATCATTAGAACCATCTTAAAAAGATTAAGTATTTTGTATCCCAGTTGCTGGAAATCAAACCGTCGGCAATAAGACATATTTTTGTCTCATTTCTTTTACAAATAGGATTTGCAGTCATAGGTTAAAGAATTAAAATCCCACTCAAAGCAGACACGTGAGACGTGGTATCGGCAAAGTAGCTTCAGATTCTTTGAAAAGCCTTTCAGCATTAAATTGCTTGAGATGAGGAATAGCATGCTGCAGAAATCCTGCTACAAACAGTCCCCATAAGAAGGGACTTCAAAAGGGGGCCTTGACTCCGCTATTCAAGGAAAGCAAACTTTCAGCATTGCTCTGAAGCCTGTGATTTCTAACTTAGCATCAAGATCTAGATGAGTGATGGGAGAAATTAGCGTGAAATGTTTACAAAGCAGTTGCGTTTCCTATTCTGAGATCTTCAAAAAGCAGCTGTCTCATTAAGGTATTTGATATTTAAGTCAGTTTGATTTCTAAGTGTTTTCAACTGGTAATTCTGCTCTAACTGCCATTATGAAATGGATTTTCATGAGAAAATGGAGTTGAGTTTCAGCGACTATATCAAACTTATACTGGTTTATTCAAGGCCATCAGGCGAAGCGTATGATCTGCTTGTGCCCTAGAACATGATGAGTCCTTTCAGTCCTGGTGGAAGCCGTTGTGAGGGAGGCTCTGCAGAACTTCGCCTTTGGTTCGGAGAGGAGCGGGAGTGCTGGTGGTAAAGGGCTTGGTACAACCCCTCCAAGTGCTTCGTTTGCATTTCAACATTGGTTCTTTTCGTTGGCTTTTGCTGTACGAAATGCAGCTTGTTTGGAGGATATGCACAGGATAATCTATAAGTAAGAAAATAATAATAAACGAAGCCTGTAATTATGGCACTTCCTGTTCAGTCAGAAGACCACGCTCGCAGTCCCATGATGGAGATTTGCGTTCACCAAAGCAGTACAGAGCAGTAGGGGAAAGGCAAGTCCTAAAACTCTGGAGGTGCATAGGAATGTTTCCTGGGCTTGATCCACTGCCTGGATTTAGCCAATGCATTTTCAGATCCAGACCCATAGAGCCAAGCTATAGACTGGCACGGTGACTTGTACAGCAGCACCTCACAATTCACGTGAAATTCAGCAGGTTTCTATGTTTATTTTTTTGGGGATAGTTTCTTAAACAGAGACTTAATTTTATTTTCCTGTGCAGATAAACTGTATCTAAAACATACTTAAAGACACATAACTTTTATATAGATAATATACGTGAGGAAGTAATCACCAACATAATTAAAAAAAAATCAAGCTGTCAAGGCTTAGAAAATACCGTAGCATGTGTTCATCTTTCAGGTGTTTTTTGATGTCTATTGGTAGATATAGTCTACTTAATGTACAGTCCACTTTTAGTTCACCTTTCATCTCTTGTCTTAAAAATTAAGTCTGTCTTTCTGTCTGCCAAAATTAGAGTCTTCAGCTTAGTGGGAAGAGAACATTATTTTAAAAACTTGTGTTGCTGCTGTCAACATTGCTGCCACCTGAGTTAAGCCTCATAATACTTATCTGGAGAAACCTCAACCACTTTTGCTAGATTTGTATGCTAGCATTGCCGCACTGCTATCATTTCCTTATCAGAGTACTTCTTTATCTTTGATTTTTCAAGTAAGTTTACCTAGAAGGAATCTTATTTCCCACCAGTGTTTAAGAGGACAACAATGCTCCGTGGCCAGGACGCTGCCGTGTTACAGCTGGGACGTGGTGGGTTTCTTGCAGGACTCTTCTCTCCTGCAAGGATGCCGTAAAACTGGGGTTGTACATAGCAATAACTCCAAACGTCCTCCTAGGGCCGTCCCCTTCTCTGCTGCTAATCAATTGCTCCTGGCACTGGCCTATCTAAAATAAATAAATTGCAGAGTAATGATTGTATTTGTCTACCGAGCACAATTGCTTTTCGAGCAGCGTGATTGTGCCTTTGGCTGTAAGAGCCAGGTACTGGGAGCGTGTGAGAACCCTCCTGCCCTGCGCTTCCAGGGGCTGCTGGTGGTCGTCTGTGTCTTCGGCCAACGCGAGAAGGGAAGCATCCCCTCCCAGGCCAAGGGGACACACATGGATGCTTTGGCTGATGTGTCCAGGAGGGAACCTGTTCTCTTAAGTCCCTGTGGTCTGCCTGTGCTATGAACTTGGGATAAATGTGCCACAGTTGACGTTTTTAGTGCCTCAACTTCTGGGTTCTCCAGCTGAAGATTCCCGTAGAGGTCTGATTTTGGGGGATTAGTATGGTCAGCTAATGTTGACAGTCAGAGCTGGTTTTAGAAGGTTTTCAAACTGGGTACCTGGAAACTTGGCACTTGAAAACCTTCCAGTTCTACTTTTTGTCTCAGATATCCCAATTGTCCTTCTTATCAAAGGTGGAAAATAATTATTTGTGGTAGTTGATCGTTTAGTGTTTAATGCAAATAATTTATCAGTTAGTGGAGTAATTTTGTTAGGTGTCATGAGTCCCTTGTGAGGAGACTGAAAGCAGCTTTGAAGTACGCTAAATCAGTTTAGAAATTATTCTCTTTACTTGTAAATCTTGTGTGTAAGGAGCCCTGTTGGGTCATTCAGTCCCTCGCTCCATCTGCCAGTTCAGCATGTTCCTGAGTACCGGCCAATCTCAGAAACAGCATGTTTAAAGATAAATGTCAAGTGGACTGACTTTTGGTGCTCAGTTATTAAAGACCAGAATAGATGTAGACAGTGTTTATCCTAAGGCTTACCCACAGTATGATAAATAGGTATTGTACAAAGAGGCTCACCCTAGTTGGGATTGGCAGCATGCTTCACGAGAGCGGTGGAGGCACACTCCGTCCAAGGATCTCCTCTTGCGTTGGAGATAACATCATGCTGATGAGCATTAAAACAGCATTCAAAAAGAATACAAGAAAAGGGTGAGTGAGGACTTAACATGCTAAATACTGCGTGCTTAAGAAAAGCCTTAAAAAATAAGGTTATTGTGGCCAGATCAACCCTTTGTAAGTCTTAACTCCAGGAAAGCTGATGACGAGCGGGACGCACGAGGAGCACGGCTGTCCTGTTGGGGACGTGGGGAGGCTGGGTTCAGCGGTGCCCCAGGCAGTCTGCGCCCGGAGGCACGCAGCAGCGGAGCCTGGATCTGCACTGATGGCTTTGCAAGCTTGCCCAGAAAAATTTAAACAGGATCTGGTGAACAGACCAGCAATGAAATTCAGTCATGCCGTGCACCTGAACTACTTCCAGACTTAAAACTACCTTTCTGTTACCCATAACCATACAACGGTTATAGGTAAAGTTGCGAAGCATTTTATTAATGGAAATGTCAGTCAATTCAAAAGAGCTTATTTTAGGGGTTTACACTATCATGTCAGGCTTAGAATATCATGGTATATGACATGGTATGTCAGGATCTTTCTCAGTAAAGAAACTGAAAAAAAAATTGAGACTACATTCTGGGAAGTAATGCAGAAATTTGATTGTCCATCCTTGGGCCTGATTTTGGTCAATGGTCTGAGACTATTTTGTTTTTTTTTTTTTTTTCAAGAAAGAATTCTTCTCTAATGGAAGTCAATAATTTTGACCTTCACAATCCCTTGAGAACAGCTGTGCTGCACATCTATTTTTTCTAAGGGAAAAATGATGTAGTCCAGTAAAGTAACCCCCTCACACCCCAAATGGGATACCTTGAATGCCATTGTAAAAAGGGATCATTTGGAAGTATCTACATTTCTTGTTGACTTAGATACCTTTTGCTTTCGGCTGTATTAATTTAGGGCTGAGCTTAAATTTTGAGGGCTTAAAAGTTTTTTAGTATGAAGTTTGTAGTTAACATCCAAGTCAGGAAATGAGGAAAGCTGTATTTGTAGTGATGCTAATTCAGTCACTCAGCATATTTCTGTATGTTTTGTGGCATATCTCTTAAAATAGGTAGTGATGTTTTTCTGTCCACTTATCAAGAGAGAATGGGAACGGACTGTGTAACATATGCAGTGGCTGAAGGACTTGGCATTCAACAAGCAACCTGAAGCCAAACGGTTTGCTTCTGTATGCACACGGATTTGATTTCAGAGGAGCTGAGACTTCTTTACTCTGCATACGAACTTGGCCTGTTATCTTTTGTTTTTCCTGAATTTCTTTTTAATTGTAAAGATGACACAGGGATTTACAGGCATGAGAATGTCGGTAGTGTGCTTTGACTTAATAATAATGACAGTTGTTATTATTACCACCAGCACTTTGGGGTTGAGGCAGGGAGGAGGGATAGCTGTTTGCAGCTTTTTAGAAGAAAAGTGTAGTTTCAGGTTTTTTGCTTGCACTTGCATATCTGCAGTGCATTATCAACATTGACTTTTAAATCTCCGTGAATCTGTCCTTGTTGAGCTCCAGCCTTGCTTAATAAACTTGATCCTTACACTTTCGGTAAACAAGATAATGTTCAGTGAAAGGGAATATTTATCCCCTGTACAATGTCAGGGCAGTGCTCTATAATAAGCATAATATCCCGCTGCTTAGTTTTCCTGGCGGTAGACCATTTAAAACTGATTTGAGTGTGATGTTGGAGAGGGTGAAAGTGTTTTTAATTTTTTTTTTTTCCCTTAAATCTGGGAGTCTGGTCCCGGGCAGTGTTCATGGCAGGGCTGCCTGCTGTTTGAAAGCTCTTAGGGCGTTTTGAACTTGGTGATCAAAAAGCATGGTTTAGGAGGATCTCCAAGATTAAATGGCCTTGGAAAAGACGTCTTTGAAAGTCTATTCGGTTGGGCTTCTTTTTATCTGGGCTCATGTTGCTTGTCTCTTTCTTTGTTGCTGTGACAGATAGAAAACTCTCTTTTCTATATTTATTTAAAGGACAGGCATGTTCTGTATCATTCGATCCAGAATTTGGGGCTTTAAAGGAAATATAGTTCTTAATGCTGTGGAAGTTGACAACACAAAGTGGCTGTCTCCTCAGCGTTACATTTAGGCAATCTTTTTAAAAACAGGATTGAAGTATTGCTGATTTCACAGGGATTTGGCTTCCTGATACACATATAAAGTATTTGACTGTGAAAAATCTTAATCTTTACATTTTTGGAGGCAAAATCTGTTGTCAGGCATATTCAGTGGGTCTTCACCTGATGCTGGTTTTGGGACCGCGTCTGTAAGCGGGTGGCTACCTCAGTGTCGGTCGTGTCAATATTTTGACATGACCAAAAAGTATTGACACGAATCATGTTCATATTTTATGTTATAAGTCCCATGAGCACCACTCCAGCACACCTATAAAACGTGCTCAAACCTGATTCTGACAAAGAACCTGGCAAAGAAACACCTTGTGATTTAGAAGGTACAAATAATGTGACTGAAGCCGAGGCAGCCCGCTCTGCTTCCCCTTTCCCTCTCACGGGTGGGATGAGGCGGGTCGGTACGCCTGGACCGAAACGGCTGTCAGCTTCTGCTGGGATGAATACGGCTCCCGTAAAACAGTCCCACACCGAACGGGATGCCAGTAGCTGTTTGTTTTTTCCCTATTTTATTTTTCTAAGCAAGAATTTTGACATTCTGTGTTTTCTTTGATACCTGAAATTCCAGTGCAAGAACTTGTTCAGTTTTTCAAACAAATGGAACAAACAAAAGCGAAGGGTCCTGTTGTTGTAACCTCCAGTAGCTTGTACCGAGAAATTCTGCCTGATAAATGTAACGTTGTGCTTTGTTCTTCTAGGGGCAGTAAGCCAGAGATGACTGACAAGATGTCGAGCTTCCTTCATATTGGAGATATTTGTTCTCTCTATGCAGAGGGCTCAACAAATGGATTTATTAGCACTTTGGGGTAAGAATGGCTGTTCTCTTGTACTAAAAACATCCGTAAGAAGGAATAGCAGAACTCAGCTAGCTATCCTGAGCCTGACTCCCAGGAAATAACGGGTAAAGCAAGGTAGCTTTATGTACAGATTTGGCCCTAAATTTAAAAATGGCCTAAAGCTAACATGGCAAACTAGACATTGGGAGGATGGAAAGCGTATCGATGGCTATGGTGTGGTTTTAATGTCCTTGGTGGGGAGGAAGGAGCTTGTCAAGTTAAGCTGTGGGTAAAGAGAATGAATGTAAGCAAATGATTTCATGTTGTCGTCTGTCCCGTGTCCATCCGTGTGTCCCGTCCTGTCCCTCCCTGCCCCACCAGTCAGGAATGAATAAGCCCCAGTGCAATCTGCTGATTGGAAAACAGGATGTAGCATAGGCAATGCAAGTAGTTAAAAAAAATTAAAAAAAAAAAAAATTAAAAAACCCCAAAAGAAGCCCTGAGCCAAACCATCCATATACCACTAATTTACCGCTGTGACTAGTTTTGTCTTTTCTTACAGTACTTGAGGTTTCTCGTACAAACAAAATTGTTCTTCTCCAAAGGAGAACACGTTTTGAACCTCCAGCCTTGCCAATGGCCAGCACCGCAGAGCTGCGGCGGGAGCTGTGCCTCGCCGGCTCCTTGCCCCGGTGCGCTCCCCTCGGAGCTCCTTTGTGCTTTCTCCTGCAAGGGATGGGAGCGGTGCTCTGGAGGAGAGTGCCTCCTAAGCAGCGAGAAGCGTGTGCCACTTCGTTAAACAAAAAGTAGCTGTTGACATAGGACGAGTTTGCAGAGAAAAGCCGTGGAATTGAAATACAGCTCTGACGAGTGACAGGGTATGTTTTATTCTGCTCAATTGCCGCTGAGGAGAAATCTCTCTGAACATCAGAAGCTGGCAGTGGAGCTGTGTATGGATTTGGAAGACCTTGCAGGGGGCTGGGTGAGAAGCTCAAAGAGCACATCTGCCACCTCCTTTCAAAGCAGTGAGAAATTAGAGGGAGGGGAGTAGCATGCATGACACATTGCTGTGGTACTTCAATCCTGAATGAGTAGCAAAGAAGCAACCAGGAAGCTTGATGATATGGTGAGTGGGCACACACACAACATGCGCGCTCTCATCTCCAGTAGCCGTAAGGGTCTCAGGGTGGGTACAGTGACAGCAAATTTTTTGATGCCTACTGTCCAGATGCATCTGATAAATGGAGCTCTCAAGCAGGGTACAAAGACAGCATCCTGGTAAGTCTCCGGGCAGGAAACGATGGGCTGGAATCTCATCTGAGTGACTCCAAACTAACTTGTAGGTTTAGTCCTCTAGCTATTAGGACTCTGGAAAATAAGGGGGCAGAGAAGGAAGCAGACACTGAAGATGCACCATGATCTATTATAGGAAAGAGAAGAAAATATGGGATGCTGCCAGAAGGGAAAGAAGGTATGATAAAAGCAAGGGGCGTAGTAAGTAGGGTTGGTTGAATAGTATTTGGCGAATGTATTTGACAAATTTCCCAGGTACTCGTCAAATATGACATGTACACTCTGCAGTATTCGATCAGCTGTGTAACCTGCCAAATACTATCTGCTGAAAACTGGCAAAACGAATTGAGCGATACGATACATTCAGCTATTGTTTTTCTTCCTAGTATTGAAGCAAGTTTGGCAGTAAATAATTCCAGAATAAGTAGAAAGTTGTTATGTTTAATCCCATACAGTGCATGATGAACATTATGCAGTGGCTGTGGCTTTTGATGGCATTGCTGAGCGGATATTTTTCACCATGGGTAGTCCTTTTAGACATTACAGGCCCTAAGCGCATATATTTTCTAGGCTTGATGAGATGTTCTCAGGGCAGGTCTAAAGATCCCTTAGCGTTACAAGCATCTTTGATTTGATTAGTACTGTTTTAAGGTAACTGCATTATATAATGGCCACACATCTTCTGAGCCTAATTTAAGCCAGAAATCCCGATTGCTATGTGAAACATGAAATGCATTATCATCTTAATAAGCCTTTGTAATCAAATTAGTTTTGTCCCATATTTAATTTAGTCTTTGTCCTGGAGTAAATTAAAGAAGCAAAGGAAAGATTCGGTGTAATTGTACTCTATACCATGTGGAGTTTTGACAGTCTTATGTCATAACAATGTGTAATGACTTGTTCATGTGGTTAATGAAGGTTGAGAAACAGATACCACTATACATTCTAATGTCGTTCTAAATCTTTGAAGAGTGTTCCTATTTAATATTCCGATGACATGACTGTTGCTTAATCGGGACTTTACTCTTGCTGTTTCCCAAACTCAGTGCTGTCATCATTATGATTACCGGTGTACAATATATCCCCTTTTGTGTTTTGCACCCTGTAAAATTATTTTCTTAGGAGTTTGGGAAGTTCCTCTTTACTTTCAATTGAATCTCAGGATGAGAGGGATATATTGCACTGAGATTATCTGTGTGGGATGATCAGAGTAACCCGTTTGACTTTTGATATTTTTTTGGCCCTTTGTTCACTAGAAGCAGATGTTTCAGTCAGCTCAAATATTAATACTACCATTTTTGTTGGAGCACATATATGTATATATAATACTGAATAGGGAGAAAATCCATGGGGAAAAAGCAATTTACTCTGAATGTTTGCATATGCAAATTTTAGATGCATAGAACTGTTGAGTCCACTTAATCTCTCTGATCTCTTAATTTTTATGCACTTCATTATTTTCCATGTTTGTTGTCTCAAGATGCTCCCTGCATGTAACCAGCCTCTGCAAGGAACAACTCTCATATTCTAGGTCTCAATCTTTCTCAAGTTGATTCTGCATGAGAATGGACCTCTCAAACCTTTAAGACCTTTGGAGTTTTACTTTCTACTTTCGCGTAGAAAGCCTCTTTGACAGATTGGTTTTTAAGGGGTCAAATTGAGTCATTTGGGATCAAATCAGAAACCACAAAGCATTTGGTTACAGTTGCATTTTCATGATTTGGTAATAGTGTTTGGTAAAAGTGCAATTCCACGTTGATGCAAAGCACGCTGAGGGCAGAGCAGTGCTCACAGGCGCATCTTAACTATTTGCTTTATTCTTTGGGCTTTGAATTGACCCTGTGGGGGTTTTGCCGATGCGTATTCACAGGAGAAGCTCTGTCCTGACGTTCCCTGTTGGAATCCCTTGGGTTCACTTCTCCAATTCACCTCCTTCCTGGTAGAACAGGAGGAGGTTGGTTCAATCCCTTGTCTTATCTTCTGTTTATGACTGGTGAGCAGGAGGGCGTATTTATGCCTTCCTTTCTTCTGGGAGTCAATTTTTATTGTGGCAGTTATTGTTTCTGCCTTTTCTTAATACTTGAAGGGTCACAGGGGCAGTGTCCAGTCTGCATAGTCGTCATATTTTCCTGTTCT
The DNA here is from genome assembly GCF_028858705.1 of Grus americana. Taxonomy (NCBI): domain Eukaryota; kingdom Metazoa; phylum Chordata; class Aves; order Gruiformes; family Gruidae; genus Grus; species Grus americana. Next base: position 2,318,704 of record NC_072862.1, on the reverse strand, counting down.
CTACCCTTCATATAAACACATTGGCAACATTATTCAAATCTGTCCAAGAGGCAATAATTGTTCTAAGGCTGTCTCTCACCTAACTAGAATATGGGCTGTTCTGTCTGCACCTCAAGGAGGGGACATAAAGATGATGCAGTATACAGGAGCAATGACTTATTTATTGTCCCGCCTATCCAGGAGCATAGCTCTGGGCAACAGTAAAAATTAGCTGCATGCTTCTTACAAAGATTTGGCATCAGTTGGCATTTGGGGAATGTCTTCTGCTGAAGTGGCCACTCGGATAAAATATTGCAAATAAATGACTTTGGTTTTGCTAACAAGGATGTAAGCAATTGCAAGGGAATAGAATCTCACTTTACTTCTCGTTTCTTTGCAGCCTTGTGGATGATCGGTGTGTTGTACAGCCAGAAGCAGGTGATCTTAACAACCCACCCAAAAAATTCAGAGGTAAGTTTATTAGACAGCTTATTACCCTTCTGGTTGGGAGAAGTCCTTCACTTTGTGCAATCGTGTGTAACTATTTTTGACCTCCACGCTTCCTATAGAATATTTTAGTGTCATGAAGGGCAACTCATGAGGGGGGGAAAAAAAAGTGTGTAAGTGTGAATGTCTGTGTGAAGTGAGTTGTGGGACTTGGAAAGTTTTGTGAGGGAGTGGAGGTGGAGTTGCCAACTGAGGTTGGCTTTCAGATCTGTTCAAACTGACGGGATCTCTGCAAGTTTAATTCCTTTTTCTCCATACTGTCATACATGCCATTTAGTACCAAATGTATCTCGGAGAAGACAAAAAACAAAGAGAAGCAAATGTTTGTAACAGCTACTGTTGTATGACCTCATTCGATATTAACTACATTTGACTTCACTTTCTTTCTGCCAGGAAACTTATGCTTAGTGATAAGAAATTACTGCCTACTTTTTTGTGCAGTTTGGCTAGGGCTAATTTGTTTAAGACAAATCTCAAACAGGAAGAGAAGCACTAACTGGCATTTTGTTTGCAAAAATCTTCTTGAATTCTGTTTTCACCCCTTGGTTGCATCTTTTACCTAAAGGAGAGCTCAGCCAAATATTCTAAAAAATTTGATCGACTTGTTATTGCTGTTCTTAAATGTAGCAGCAAGTGTTTGTCTTGTTTCTTTGTTAGTTGAATCTTGTTTCCTTGGTTCTGCTTTGCCTTTATCAGGGGCTCAGAACTACCATAATTCTCTTCAGGTTTGGCCAGAACTGCAGGTGATTGCCCTTGGAAATAATATGCCTTCTGTACTGCTGGCTTTGTTTGTTGTTTGGGGGTTTTTTTAGGGTTTTTTTGCTATGACATGAAGATGTCTCATATAATGAAACTCTCTTTTTAAAATATTGTTGAAGTCTGTGAGTTCTTGTTGGTTTTTTTTCTCCCTTTTTGCTGGAAAACTAAATAGCTGATGATTCAAATACTGAAGAGGCAACCTGGGGAAGTTTTAGCATTCAATGTTAAGCTCTCCAGAAAAACAACAATGGTGTTATGTGAACTAGAGCCTCGACTCTAGGCATTTCTTGACGTGAAAATCATATGAAGGAATAAAGGCAGGTTTGACTGAGACTGCTGGGTGTAGAAGGAGGGGAGGGGAGGGAGAAAAAATAATGAGAAAAAGGCAATTCTTGCTAGCACAGTTTAGGAACTGCAAGTACAGAGACACATTTGTCTGACATAAAACATTGTGGTTAGACATTGTAAATGTTCTCATATTACTTATAATTTATACATGGAGAAAGAATGGTGTGAACCTTTTCCAACCTTTGTAGTTTCTTCACTAAAGCTTTCATGGGGAAGTTTATGCTTAATGGTAAATGGCAGCAAAAGTACTAAAATAGCAGACCTTTCTGTTATTTATACACATGCTTTATAAGTGTAATCTAAGATAAAATGCTTTCCATGATAAAAATGTTCAGAAGAAGTAATAATGAAGCTTATCACACCATCTTCAACCCAAATGCAAAATACCCCTTTTTATTATGAAGCAAAGGCACCCAGAGGCTTGTCTGGGGGTTGCACGGGAGGTGTCTGGCAAAGTCAGGAACTGCAGCCACGTCTCTGCAATCTTACTTGGTGTTTTTGTGACACTTGGCAAAAGATACCTCCCTTGCAAATGGAGCACAGGGTCTTCCCTAAGGTGCATTTGTCCAAACAACAACATTTACATCTGGGATATAAAGATTTAGTCTTCATTGCCATGGGCAGCATCGCAGGTACAGCAGGTCAGTAGCACAAGATACTTGCATACAGTAGCAGCGTGGGGTGGAACTGATGTGGACATCGTCTAGTATCCGGTAACTTTGTACGCGGTGCCCACGTTTGTTCATTGATTTTTTGTATGGTCCATACTGGTCATCGCAGCTGAAAGGATCACTGCAGTCTGAGGCCTGAGAAGCAGCATCGTCTTGGTTTGAATTCGAATAGGTGCAAACCACTGGCACTGGTAACTGAGAAATAACTTTTGAAAATCTTTTCAGAGCAGGACCAAAATTAATCAAATGTGACTTACGTTATGGCTTTGCACAGTACTGGAAAAACGCCTCTATGCTATAACCTGTTTTATATCTATGTGCAAATCCTCTTTCAAACGAGCTGTGCAGGTCAGTCAAATCTGCAGTCACCTTCTGGGAGGAACACTGAACGTGTGACTTCGTGGCCAGTCTCAAGGGTCTCCCCTCGGGTAGTAGTTGTAAGAAATGTAATTCTAAGCTTCTCTGAGCAGATCTGTCTTCTGTGGGCAGATGCAAAACAGTTGTAAATATAATTTTCATGCTTAATCAAAGTGGTGAGAGATATCTAGAAGCAAGATTCACTGCTTAGATATGCATACACAACTCTTAAGAAAATTCAGTGTGAAACTAGAGCATATATATCCAGTGGCAGAATTAATCCATCCTGCTTTTTTCTTAGCCACGGGTGTTTCAGGTTTTAAAAAGTCTTGTTGCCTAGGCTACACTTAATCAGTTGAATCTCGTGGCAGCAGCAAGGCTCAGGTCTGGAGGGTGGTGGTTTTTCTTTCCTCTCTACTTTAGACCCTTGAAATACAGCAGAGCTGCTGTGCACGAAGTGGTGGTGTGTACGCACCATCCCTCTTCCCGGGGAGAGCGTCTCTCATACAAAGAGCACTTGACAGTAATACTTAGCCGTTAGTATATACTGTCACTAAACGCTGATACCCGGCTTGTGGTGTGAAAATAGTCCCTGCCTGAGCAATGTGCTTCTAAAAGCAAGCGCTTTGTAGCTGAAACAGAGGTGGGTTTTATGTGCTGCTAAGGCACTCCTTGTAAAAAATCTTGGCTACAAGTTGTCCTAAGGAAAATTCAGTGAGGGAAGCTTGGTGCATGTGTTTGGATGCACCGGGTTGGACAGAATGATTTGCAGCGGCACGACTGGAGTCGGAGATGGGAGCGATAGAGCCTTTCAGTCTGCTTGGAGCAAAACGTACAGAGGTATCCTGAGGACACAGGGCTGGCTTTGTTGACAAAAGTTGTGGAAAAAGTAGGCTGACAGATTAATCTGGTGGTGGTGGAGCCCCGAAAGGGATGAAATGCAAGAGGAGGCTGAGAGTAAGAAGGGGTAGAGTTCAGGTAAGATTTGGACTGTGGTGTAAAAATATGAGACATTAAAAAAAAAAAATCAGAGGGTGTATTAGATGGGAAATACTGAAGTGCCAGAGCTGGAAAGAGCTCTGAAGAAAGATTATTAGTCCAGCAGCCTCAAGTTACTATGAGTAATAGTAGTTATAATAACCAGTAGTTATTTCACATCTTAAATGCCGTTGTGCTTCTAGGTCCTTAAAATATTAGTTTGATCACTTGAAGGTGTGAAGGCTGACTTTTTTTCTTCCTTTTTCCCATCCCAATCAGAAATAGATAGCACCCAAAGTTAGTGATTTGAGGTTAGATGGTAATTATGGTCTGAGAGATGTCAGTAGCTTTTTTTTTATTCTGGCTTTCTGAATACACTTTAAATTTGGTGGTTTATTTGTGGGTTTGGTTTTTTTTTTTAAAGTACAATGTTTCGCTGGCCCTTCATCTTTTCAGCTCCAACTAATTCAAAAGTCCTCTAAAACTGCCTTGCAAACCGTTAAGACTTAAGAGTACGTTCATTAGGGTGTTTCTTAATATAAAGATTCTTGCAAAAGAGTATTTTACTTAACTGGTCTGAATATACTGTGTACAGATGAGATTCCTGGAAAAAATCCTAGTTGTATGAATCTCCAAAAAAAGACAGTGTGTGGCAGTTCCTTGGTTATCTGCATTACTTTGAACAAAAAAAGACATTTTATGTATTTTATAAAGCTGGAATTGCTGCTCTAATTGCCATCTTTGAGTACGACTATGCATCTGAATAGTGACTATAAATGAACATCCTTTTAATTTGCATGGGTTTATGTGGAAAGTATGAACTTAAACTGACCCTCTAGCTAGGCTAAAAGCGCCAGTGTTTCGTTAGAAATCAGTCGTATTTAAGTGCACAGAGACGGACAGCTATTTTGCAAATTCAAGTCAGACCTAGCAATAGTGGCAAAGCTGAAGCAGAGCCCAGGGCTGATAATTCTGTGCTTTCGCTGCTGGTTCTGTGCTCTGTTAGTCTGTGTGTGCTTTTGCAGAGGTTTTATTTGTGTTCGTGTTGTATTGGAGCGTAGTGCTGCGCTAAGCCAAATGTGTTTGCTTAATGCAAGACACTGCTACTACACCAAAACAGTCTGTCTGACAGCCTTCTCGGGAAATTCCGTACAGCTCTTTATTTGGGATGCAGATCTCTCTGCTGGGGATCCAGCAGCTTTGGAATAGCTGCATGGAACGCAGGGGAGAAGGGCGCTTACTGGGTTAATTTGTCCAGCAGCCACCTCCTTCCAGAACATTGTTTTAGTAGTTGCTGGGCAACACTCTTTTTTTGGCAAGATGTTCAAGGAATGAACCCATATCTTAGACTTAAAATACCCTCATGGTGAAGCAGAAGATGAGTAGTTCAAATTCTGTTTGTTCTTTTGATCCTAATCCATAGTGCCTGCCCTTTCTGAATATTGCCTTCACGAAGCCGTCGGTTAGGCTTGTCTGGCGCTGAGGGTCTCAGCCTTTGAACTACAAGTTCATCTGCAGTACAAGAAATGGCCTGAGCGCTACAAAGAAGCTTTAATATATAAATATACATGTGTATTAAAAGAAATATATCTACACCCCCAGTTCTTTTGATGGATTTCTCTTAAATTCATGCTGTGCTCAGCATTGATAAAAGTCAATATGCTTCTCCGTAACAGAAACCTTCTGAGTTACGTTTTGTTCTTCATAGCTGTGCCATCGATGATCTGAAGCCTATACGCTACTGCTTTGTTTAATGTGAAGGAAACAGTATAATTTATGCAGTACTGATAGAGGCTATGGAGTTACATTGCATACATACAGGATTATTTAGCCTGTTTTAGCCAATGCAAGCTTGTTTATAGTTTGGCATTAGAACTGAGATGAAGGGAATTTTCAGTTGAAGGGTCACATGCATAGTTTTCCTAAACACTTTAGAATATTAACAAACAAACAAAAACAAATACCCAGATTCCTCTGCCTGTTAGTTTTGGAAAAATATTAGCAGCCTATAGAAGTGCGCTTTCTAGGTGGTAAGGTAGTTCGGTACCATCCGCTGTACTCACCAAGAAGAGTTTTTTAAGGTATAAGCCATCAAGTGTCATGTATTCGGCTCCAGATAAGTGTGTAGCCTCAAATCCTATTGCTCCCTGTGCACATTTTTCCGAATCTACTCTGGTGAAAGCAATTACATTAGCTCAGATTGCTTTTTAAACTTTGATGTGAAATAGTCTGAATTGTATGACTTTCTGCATACATTAGATGGGTTGGAGTGGGTGTTTTGCGGAGGTTTGAGGGCATATTCCTGGAATGGTGGTGAGAAGACGAGGGGTGATAGACCTGGGCTGCATGGCCAAGTTTAGGCTCCTTTGCCTCTTTGAACATGGAGTTTCTAATGCTGGTGAAATGTTTGGGTATATTAATTACTAAGGTTGCCTTTATTCCTTTAAGGAATATTTAAACAAATGTCTACATACGGCCTTTGTCACTCTAATAACCGCGTATTAGCAGATAAAACAGCAGGATTCCGTTTTCATGCAGGAGGCAGAACTTCTGGGAATGCTTGAGTGCGAAGTTCAAAGCTTAGCGCGGTGGTCCTGAAGAGAAATACATCACTTGTATGTGACTCCTTTTCAGTTTTGAGATGTCCAAGACAAATTAAAATGCTCACGCTGAATACCAAGAGTAGGAAATGGGGCAACTGTAGTAAACACCTACTTAACTAACTTCTCTGTTTTATGGCCAAACACCACAAAAAAGAAAAAAATACGCTGCTTATCCCCTTTTCAAAGAGAGTACTAATAGGATGATTTAGTGTAAAACCAAAAGAAGCTTTTGGGTCGGTATGATGGAAGAGAAAAATGATGAAAATACAGTCTAATGTTGTGCCTATCAAATTTTTTTTATTTAAAATTGAAGCATTGATCATTTTGAGGAGAAAAAAATCTTTCAATCTTGCTGAATTAGGATGTAGTTAAAACATCTAAAATACATGTTCACTGCCTTGATGAGGAATCCTTCAGTATGATTCTAAGTATTTATAGAACTGTACTAGAAAACTGCCAACTGCTAGTACGCATTTGAATTTGATGCCCTTTATACGATGAAGAAATCCTGAGCGCTTTCTCTAAAATGTGAATCTTTAGCCCACTGCATCCTACGTACAAGCAGATGTTATAGACAATTGTCACTGTGGCATTTAGGTATCTCAAAAAACTGGAATGTCAGAAGCGTTGCCTTTTCATACAGACAAATGTGCTTTGTATCTGCTAAAGCTTGGAAAACCCGGTGAGAGTGTCCTAATGAAGAGCTGCTGCACGGCTCACGAGGACAGCCCAGCCTCCTCCATCTCTGCAGGTGAAATGGTAGGCAGTGTATACAGCCTCCTCTGCTGGCCCTCGGGGACTTGAGGGGCATCAGGAACACCTCATCTCCAAACATTGTGGGGTTTTTAACCACAGATTTGGTGGTAGTGCCGGGCTCATCAATCATTTCTTCTCTGGCTTGCTCTATCAGCAAGCAGCTGAGGAATTGGAGCTTTCCCGTTGCGAGCACAGCTGGGGAATAGGTGTTACGCTCTAACTTGTGTAGCTGCTGTGTCCTGTAATTTATTGAAATGTGCGAGAGTAGCTGGCATCGCTTTGAAATCCAGCAGCGTTAGGATGCAGGAACCAAAGGGAAGCTTTTTTTTTCTTTTTTTTACATAGGAAGGTAATTATTGTCATGGAGAGTGCATTGGAAAGCTGGGTTTATTTAATTCGCCACATCTATTGCAGTGTGGTTCCTCACTGACCTATGAAGCCAGACAAGTTTGCGGTCCAGTTGGTAGCTATGTGTGCTGAAGCGCCAGGACATCCTAACGACATTCCAGCTCCATGATGCTGATGTGCTTTGTTGAAACAGTGGATAAATGATTGGCTAAATAATTACTGGTTTAATTGAGGTGGTTCAGCACAGTTTTTGTGTGTCCTAGTGACGGAGTACCAAGACCATAATGGAACAGGTCTGTATGGCACTGATTACAGGAGTGTTTAACTCGATGCGAAAAAAGTTGTCGATACTGAACAAGAGGAGGAGACGGGTTTGCTTGGGATCCAGGGCACAGGCTGTGAGGATTGGCTGGGGTGCGTCTGCATGCTGCTCTGTACCCAGGCTACTGTGGTCCAACAGCTGTCTGCCAACTTCTGGTTTTAAAGTGCTTTCATCTTAGGTGTTTTGCATCTAGATGAAGGCAGAGCAAAGCCCCTTTGAAATAGAAAGTGGCCATTAATATGCATAACTGGAACGCTGTATGAAAAACCCAATCTGTCGGTTAAGGTACTGCAAAAGAATGAGGGGGGATTTAATTGAACTCCTGGTGGGAAGTTGTATGATCTGTGCGCTTCGTTTGCCCTTCTGAAAAATGTAGGTAGTAGTTCCGTACTGATGAGCCATCCTGTGCAGGACGACAGGCGGAATGCGCTGGTGTAGCGACCGTGTCCTAAAAAACGAAGAAATAAGCAAAGCGCTCTGGTTTGAATGTTCGTTCTTTCTCAACAGCTCTCGCAGGTCTGAGCTTTTTCCCCTGTGGAAAGTTCAGGGTATTTCAGGTAGGATCGAGGGAGGGATTGCCAAAAAGCAGTGCTTAGCTATTAAGTAGAACAGTACTGTTAATAAACCTAGCCCCAACCTTGTAGACAAAAGAATACTGTGGCTTTGTTGCCATAGTTTCAGTGCAAAATCTGACCTTAGCTACAATAACATTCGGTTACAAAGAACTAGCTAATCAGTTTTCTAAAATTAGTGTGTTCCCTAGTACATAAGCCAGTATGAACAGGATATTTAATGAAATATTATACTTAGTCACAAGAGCCCAAGGAAGTGAAATGCCTCGATGAGTTGTGGGGGTGGGGTGACATTGGTGCATATCTTTTAATATAGCAAAGTTATTAAAATTTGTGGCTTGCTTAATATTTAGGGTAGCTCCACTGTTGTGTTCTGTGCACTCAGTCTACTTTGTTCCTTTTAAAAGCTCTCAGAGTCTGTTCCGTAAGCTGGGAAGATTGAGATGCTGGTGAGTCTCCTCAATACTAAGTACGTCCAGAGGGTCTTCAAATAAACTTCAGAGCTAGTGTTGGGCTTTTTGTTAGCACAGCCTGAGCGCTTTGCCGACGAAGGAGTCTTACTCGTATAGAAGGATGCAAATATTGAAGCAGATGGATAAAGTCGTGAAGTTTGTGGAAAAACCCTATATGTGAGGGAAGCGGTCTCCCAGGTATTAGGTACCAGACATCTTCAGCTTTTCACCAGTTGTCTAAAGTGTTGAGAAACTTAAGGGAGCGATTCAGAAAGGCTGGTTGGTAAGGTCTGGCGTGTAAAATACTGCCATCAGTCCAGAACACCTGACTTGAGAGGGCATTTATTATGCCTGAAGCACACTGACCCAGCCTTGGGTGAGATTTCATCAAACTGTGGTAACCTAGAATCAAAGATTGCTTCATGGAAATAAGGGAACAGTGATGAATTATCAGGTTTTCTTATGTGCAAGTTGGTTATTTGGGTATTAATGGAAGAAAAATATGTAATATGCAGATTTGGGGCGGGAGGCTAGGTGAGCTGTCTGTTATTTGCTTCTGTTTGAAATTTCAGTTCTCATTCAGCCTGCTCGGTGTTTCTGCCTGGCTGAACCGTATTGCCCCTGTAGCTTTCTGGACCCACCAGCACGCTGAATCTTTCTCACTGTAGGTCTTGAATGGTAGTTTGGAGCTAAGGAAGCTAAACTGCCTTCTCCGCACGCCTGACGTACGGGATCGTGCTGGTGAAACACAGCTTTGCTGGCGCCTTGTTGGCAGGACCGAGACGAGAGCCTTTGTCATCCAGCTCTCCATCCCAACTTGCCTGCTGTGTCACGCAGTGATGAGTGTTCCCTTGCTGCTTGGTGCTTGAGATACCAAATACATCAGAAGAAGATTTAGACAGGGAGCATCTAAAGAGTCTGACGGGTGCTTACCAATTTGGTGGTAGCTTTTGTTATTTCTGCTAGCCAGAATAATGAGTCGTCACCTCTTCTGACAGTGCTTTGCAGTTAAGGTTAAAAGTGCCTGTAATTAGTCAAAAGCAACTGTAATTCATGTAATGAATTTCCTGAGACTTAGCTTTGGCTGTCCTGGGTGTGTAGAAGCACAAACATTTGGTGACAAATGCAGTGGGGTTTGGCTCAGAAGAACGCTTTTCACCGTGAATGCGCTGACATGGCACAGCCGAGCTGTCGAGCGGATCCTCTGGCTCTCCTGGTTTTGCTTCTGCGACGTGCGGCTTGTGATTCCTGATACAGCACGCAGTCACGGGAAGGTGTGATCCGTATTCCTGGATCTTCCCATTCAGATTCGGGCTACCATGTTTATGCTTCAGGGTTTCCATTTTTCAGCCTTGTAAACCCAGCTGCCTTCCGCAGTAAGCTTTAGGAAACCATACCTAGCTGTTACTTTGGCAGAGGTATGAATGAGATTATCAAGTTTTTTTCCCCTTTACATTTTTATGTGGCCAGATCTGATTTCCTCTTAGCCCTTGACTTGGTGTGATGGTGAGGGGTTTAATTTTTCAGAGGGAGCAGAGAAGTGTGCTGTGAGACCCCCGAGGATCTTGTCTGTCGAACTCCTCAGTCTGTTCTGTAGAATCTCACTTCTCTGTTGCTTTTAGGACAGAGTGAAGTTCTGTGCTGCTTGCAAGAGCAGTAAGTTATACTAAAAGCTTCGATTATTTTACTTTACCTAAAAAATAAGGCTTTATATTTTGAAAGGACTTAGAGTTCAAAAATATTTTCAATTTAGGTTATTTACTTAAGAAAAGAGATAAATATGCCGAGTACCCATACTCAGCAGGTACTGCATCCAAGTGCCGCACGGAAGTCATTAGTCAAAGAGGAACCCGACCTCAACCCAGAAGTTAAATAATTCCACTTCTCACTTTCTGGACAGCCTGTTCTTCTCTGAGCAAGAGTCCTGACTAAAGCGGTGGTATCTCCTCAGCTGTGAGCTCAGGGAGGTAATGCTGTAAGTGCTCCTGTTTGAGAGCAGTCAGGAGAAAAACCAGTGAGGCTGCGAGCATAGCCAGCCATGGAAATGTGCTGTTACGAAAGCCAGACCTTGCCAGTTGTCTTTGGTGAGCAGTTTGTGACACTCGCATCTTCCTCCATTCCCACGTTGCTGCTGGAGATTGATACCCCGTCCTTCTCGTTGCAGAATCTGGATTCATCTTTCAGGATGAAGTATAGTACTTCATGTGTCAACACCCGAGTGTGATTTCTCTTCTTCAATTATTGATGTTAATAGCACCTCCAGCTGAGTTCTTCACATTGCTGGGTGGAGATCAAGGTGCCAGTGCTATCTGTCAAGCCCTTTGTGATTTGGGACCTGTCTATATAATAATCTCTAGTCTTTCCTTCATAACTTTAAACTTTGTGTTCCAAATGCTAGGAAACAAGTGAATTGTTGGTGAAGGTTCTTGAGTCTGAACACTGCATTACACTTTTTGTCATCCGGAAAGGAATTTGCTTTGAGGTCAGTCTGGAAGAGCACCTCCTGGTTCTTTGGGAATGAATGGGAAAACATCAGTTTGTTTCCCTGCTTGACAACGGACTGGCTGGGGTAGGGAGTTACAGAAATCCCAGATTAGCATTAAGTGACCCCTAATGAATGCAACTGATATAAAGAAGCCTTCTGTTTCTCACCTAGAAAAAGTATTGTTTGTAAACATATCTGTACTGATTATTTTTTCCTCATTTGCTTTTAAAAAGAAAAATTAGCATATGTAGGAGGCTGTTTCTTACGCACTGCACTTGCCTTTTAAACTTCTGACTTTGTGGTCCTATCGAGGGACAAAATGCAGGCAGTGTTTGGCGTAGTTTTGTGGAAGGTCGGGTGGAGGCTTGGAGCCAGCTGTACGGCGCGTTAGTGCTGCTCTGGATGCAGCCTAGCAGAGATGCTGAGAAAGCTGAGCTCGGCAGCTCTTATTAAATACTGTTATCTTACTGTGAAAGTCAAAGTGTTTAAGTTGGCATGTCTCATGCGAATGTTTCAAACACTGGAATAGCCGTTACAGATTGACAGTAAATGCAGCGTTCCTCAAAAATCTTATTCTAATGCACAACTCATTATTCAGTTGAGTAAGAGAGTTACTTATGTGTTAGGACTAACACTTCCTTCATACCTAATTTGTGAGAATAATCAGTACCGAGTGCTCAGTGTTGGCAATTATCATCTGTTTTGGTTACATAATATACAGAAGTTCAATGAAAACATAACTGCTTGCATTTTGGTTTGAAGAGTCTTTCTGTAGCTCTGTCAGATTTTTAGAATAAGAAATCACCTCCAAGCTCTCAGCAGAGAAACTGTGACATTGCTAGAAAATGCTGCTACAGGATCCTCTCCTGCTTTAACTAGAACACATTATCTCCGAGTCAGATTTTATTAAGGATCCCGAAAGCTTGGCTGTGCAAAAGCAATCTGGTAGCACTTAGACCTTGTATTTAGTGAATGTCAGCCCTTTTATTTGTCAAGGTTAAAAATTATACAAGGAAAAAATAAACACAGAACTTGTAGGCATGAGGAAGTGAGGGAGCCAGGATGAGGGAGCAGCCGTCCTGAAAAGGAAAAAATCTTAGCTATATCTGCAAAAATCCTTTCCCCCCCTTCAGAGCCGCACATGATCTCCAGCCAGCACCAGTTCAGTTTAAAGAGTCCCACGGGGCAGCGGCTCAGGCTGACGGTGACCGGGCTGGGGGCTCAGTGCGGAAGGGTTGGTTTGCGTTAGGGATTCCAGCCCACGACTGCTCCTTATGCTGTAAATCTGCGCTTTATTTTTGAAGAAACAAGAATAAATCTCGGTATTATTAGAATGTAACCGGTACCTATGTAGAAAGAGGAAAAGTTTACTCCACTCCCTGTAAACCTCTGAAGGGAAATTGTTAGACCTGGTGATGCTGGGATACTGAACGTGGCCAGAGAGGGTTCAGCTGGGTTGTCAGTCGAGTGTTTTTTCAAAACACCTTCAAAACGCAGAAGTTGCACTACTGACCTGACAAATGCCCCATCAAACGTTTGGATTAATTGGCACCAAAGGCTTCAGAGAAAGGCTGAAGAACCGATTTGGTGGATTTGTGGTTTTGCTGGGTCGCAAATGGCTTCAGCAGACAGAGACGACTTTCTCAACTGCAGCGTTTTTCTGTCAATTTAACTAGATGTTCTTGTCAAAAGCATCTGGGTGCCTTTGACTTCTCACTCGTTTCTTTACATCAATATTAAGCAAAAGTGCTTTTTGGAGCGTACACATGCATACAACCTTGCCGGGGGTCGTGTTGACTTACTTAGTTCTGTCCTTCAAAAGTGCATTTTATGTATTAAGAAGCAACTACTGTATCCCATGCTCATGTGACCACAACGAAGTGACACTGGAAAGCTGATAAGAAATTGAGGTAATGTACTACAGGAATAACTCAATTACCAACAAAAATTGTTTCTTTGCTGGCGGCTGTCGGAGCACTTGGCTACGGAAGCGGGATGGTGACTGCGTGCCCTGCGTGTGCTCGGTACTGAGCAATACGTAACCATCTTTCCCTGCTGCAAAGTACGTGCTCTCTAAATGGGAATGACAGCACCCTGCGAGCTAATGTGTTGGGGATTGGAAGGTAAATCTAAAGACAATATAGATTTCAAAGATAATTCTTGGTTATCATTGACAAGTCTTAAAATAAGCTAAGAATTTATATCCTCCTACTCCTTGTCAGGCAGATGGCCTTGGTCATGGCGAATGACAATGAGGAGAAGATCCTTCAAATATGATCTACAGGATTTAATTCCAAATATATTTTTTTCCATATGCTATCAGTCATGTTCTTAAAGTTTTTTTTGCATTTTGAGGAGACCTGGGAGTCTTGACAGATGCTAATTCTGCATTGGGATTAGAATTTGTCTGCAGAGAACTCTTTTGAATTTAACAGGTTATTTGTCTTATGGTCTCCTTACAGGTTGGCACGTGTGTGTGTACATATATATACATAAATAAAAATTGCAAGAGAAGGGAGTCAACTATAGGGGATTTTACATTTAAATGTAGTAGCTTGTGTACTGAATATCAACTAATATTTCAAATCAACTTCTTTTACCCTTAATACTACGGTTGACGTTAGATTTCTAATTTTTATCTGATGCAAAAATTGAGAAGGTGTTTTCATATTTCTTTCTTTTTAGTATTTAGCTGCAGTTACCTTGAAAGGTCAGCAGCCATCACCATAGCTTTTCAGTCTTCAAATCCTCAATGCTAAACAGTAGCTTTGAGGACCTTGAAGGCATATGGGTAGCAGAGCAAGACATAAAGGGAACAAATGTGAGTAATTAGTGCTTTGCCTCTGTGAAATGTTTGATTGAGGGAAAACCCTGCAGCTCTGCTGAGGCCAAACTCATTTTAGTTGGTGTGAACTTGGCCTGGGGATTGACTTCAGACCTGTAGTGGCAATCAAATTTATCAAGGACCATGGGGAAGCTGCCCTTAAAATGGGATGGCGTTTCGGAATGTGTTGAGTTGGGATATAGTTTTGAAGGTGAGTTGGGGTAGAGGCAATAGCAGGCGTGGCAGTGTGTTTCAGAGGGGTGCCACAATTCACTCGTGCTGCCTCTGCGCCCCAATCCAGCATCCGTTTGACGGGAAGCGGGAGGGATGGGGAGAGGGAGCAGCGCAAGGGAGAGGGGAAAGCCCTTTGCAGGGTTTTGAGAAGACAGGGCGTTCATGTGGGATTCTTACTCTTTACCTTGGCAAGAATAAAGGTGTTCAGAATAAAACTGGATAAAATATTTATTCCAGTAACTTGTCCAAGAAACCTTTATTGAAAAGAATATGAAAATACTGAAGATTTCATATTCTGAAGTTCAGAAGAAAAAAAGAAACACAAACCAAAACTGTGGGGAAAACTGTAAAAGTTCTTAGGGGAAAAAGTCAGAAAAAGTGGCTCTTTAGAGACATTTTCCGGCGCGGAAGGGATTTCTGTTTGCAGAAACTTCTTTCTTTCAGCTTTCTGTGTGAAAGCTTTCATAACCGATAGCTTGCATACTTTTGTGCTGTATTGAGGATCTTTGTGATCCTTTGCTGAGGTTTGTTCCAGCCTAAAATGCGACTGTCTGATGATAACTGTGAAGGGATTGAGCGGAGCTGTCTGCTTCTCATGCAAAATTAATTCCATCTTGCTGTACCTGGCTTTCCCTTTAGGAACGCTTGCTGTTTACATTTTCTGGTTTCTTTATTTTACCTTTTCTGTGCAGGAACGACTGGATTTATCTGCTCTGTGTTTTTACAGTGAGCCTGGTCATTGCTTTGATGGCCCTGCTCCTACCATAGCTGTAAAACTACAACTGGGGGTAGTGGGGAGGGGGTGCTAACTGTAGCGGGGGAAGACTTTGATGTTTTACTAAAACCTCAGATTTGTCACACAGGCCCACTGCCATGGACCATTGTGCTCGCTACGCATGTCAGCGCGTTGAGAGTCCCAGCTTAGGTGTACCCTTGAGATGGTGTGGTCTGAGATCCAAACAGTTAATGGCTCTGAAGAGCAATGCGATATTTGTGCAGGGTTTAAATTATGGCTAATATGGGATTAAAGTTAAACATTGTGTTGGGAATGAGACAGCAAAGTACTCAAAAAAAAAAAAAATTTTAAAAAGTGTCAGGAAAATGAGTTGCAGCCTTAGACTTAAAAACTCAGTAAGGTGAAAAGAAAAACTTTTATTCTTCAGAAATTCTGAACTGCCTGTCACTTAATGTTCATTCCTTCAAGTCGTGGTTAAAGGCTCATTTCAGAAAACCACAGTGACTCAGCTACTTTGAATATCTGTTCAGTTAACGTGTGGCTCATGTTGGAAGCCTTAAGATTTTCTCCCACCTCCAAAGATGGTTTTTATTGGTGGATACTTCATGGGAAGTATCTTTTGCACTATGCTGATTTTAAACATATTTTAAATATTTAGACTTTTAAGGAAGTGTAAAGGCATAGTACCTTGATATTGCTAAGTAGAAAGGATAACATTTGTTTATAAATATTTATTATTTTACAAAGGCAAAGGTAAGTTTATCTAGACTTTTTTTCCCCCACATTTGAACATGACTGCTCCAGAAACATCGCTGCTTATTGCAGTACAAGGCTGGATTATTCTGATCTCTGCTGAAGGAGTGAACATGAGTTCCTTGGGTATTTTGGGGGTTGATTCAGTTAACCGGAAGAAATGAACAGTTCTTCCTACCATCCTTTGGCCTCTTCAGATCTGTGTGCTGGTTCAGAATAGTCCATGGACATCCTTGCATGCGTCAATGTGTACATCTTGTGTTTCTGGTTGTGACCTCAGACAAACTCTCCTGTCTTCCTCTGTACAGCGCTACGTGTTCTTGAGGGCAGGACCTGCCTCGTTCGGTGCTTTATGTCCTCAAGCTATTTGCTTGGGAATGGTACGGGTGGCTTGGGGAGAGTTGGTCCTGCACACAGCTTTTGCAGAATTGGTTGAGTGGCCTGGTGACAGATGTTTCTGAGCGTATCAAAGGGAATTTTTGAGCAAAACCTACCTAAATGTACGTAAAACAGAACTAGTAGATTGTACGGAAAGGAGCTATGTGAATCTGTCCTTGAATGTGGTAGGGCTGCAATATATCTTTTTATCCTTATTTAATGGACAGAAGCTTGAGGGTGGCAGGAGTAGATGATAGCGACCAGGTATTTGTGTTGATTAAGAAAATTAAGGTGTTTAATGAAATAACCTTTCAACAAGAGGTAGTGATCTCCAGGATGACTTCTTTCGTAGTCTGAGATTGAGCTTCATCAGGCAGCATCCTGTGTGGGTTTTCTGTGCTTACAAGTCTGTGGCACAACCAGCTGTCAGATTGGGCTTTTTTAGATTCATATGGAGCCAGTCCAACCTCTCGATTAAAATTTATGCAACTGACTGAATTGCTGAAGTGGACATCTTGCTTTGCAATGATTCTTGATTACTAGCATCATGCTGGTGCTAGATCTGAGGACACAGAAATAATTTCTTATTCATTTTCTCTGTATTTCCCTGTTGGTACACAGAAGTGTTGCCATGGAGGAGAGCGTGGGGTGGGAGTAGGCAGGAACCAGCTGCTTCAGGGCCACGCTGGGAGGAAGACTGGGGGAGGATAATGCATGAAGTCTGCTCTTGCGAACAATCCTAGGAACTTCTTGCTGTCAAGTGCTGCGTGCATTTGTTATGGAAGAGCTTTGAAGTCACGTAGGGAAGGGTGGGTCTTTTAAAGAGAGGAAATCGGCTTTTTCTGCACTGCTTGGGAGGGAAGAGGTTACAGAGCTAACACGCATGGTGGACTTCATGGGCCTTTGTTTTTAGTCAAGAGGGCCTTGACAATCTTGTGCGCCTTTATGCATTGTTTAAACAAATACTGCTTTTCAGTGATCTGGCCCTCCGAGGATGTGCAGTACAACTGTATTACTTTTAAAAAGTGCTTTGCAAATTTTTAATTGAGCTAGCGCAATAAGTTTGCTGATAACGAAGTAACACTCCTTTACCTGGAATATGCTTGTGACCTGGCCGGATGGTTTTGTGTGGGTGCGTGTCTGTGTGTTAACAGCTGTTTGTGTCCTCCCATGAGGTCAGCTGTTCCTACAGCTTGCTTTGGGAAGCTGGCTGCTGTCTGAGACTGAGACTTACCGTAGCTTTGGAAGCCTTTTCCTGTTGGTCATATCCCTACAGAGCAGCAAACGGACAGTGCAGGACTGGATGTAATGGTGGAATTCCACGAGATACCATTATTGCCATTGGATAACCCCTTCTGCTTGCTTCTGTCCATGCTATCTTTTTGTAAGCGTAACGCAGTGGTCAGTTGCGAGGATGGCGGTGCAGGTTTGATAACAGTGCTTCTCGACCGCTCCCGTGCGTTAACGAAGTGGAAATCCTGAGTACCAAGAGATCCAGGAAGATAGTGTGATGTGATGTTCTTTCTGCATGCCTGGCGTCCGTTGGCGTTGCAATCGTTTTGACCCATTTTTGTTACCATTTTCCAATGATTCCTGAGAACTTTCATCATAAATCTACTAGACCTTACAGAATGGAGCCTGCAGGGATAATTTCTTCATCAGGTTTCGTTAGAATAGAACAAAAGGGTGTTCTGTTGCTGAACTGAAGGATCCATCTTTGCTACATCACAGTGGGTATATTAGCAGTCTCAGTTTAAATATTTTTAGTAAAAAAAAAAAAAGTTGATTTGTATACATAACAAGCATATGGCTTAAGGCTTCTACTCAGCAGTTATTTGGATGTATTTATTAGTAAAAGTGCCACGTGGGGATGTTTGACAAGAAAAACTTGTTCTCTGGAATAAGGTCGGGGTTTATGAAGTTAATTAGTATTCGAGGAGCAGCTCTCAAGTGAAGGCTGAAAGCTTTCTGATTTTAGCGGTCATTTGTGTCCCCAAACGTGGGTTGTCTGAGAGTGTGGGCTATCTGATGACAATTTTCAAGACATGTTATTGTAAAGAAGTGGAGATAATGCGCATGAAAATTATAATATTTGGCAATGTTTGTAGTAGTGCAAGTTTGGGGCTGGAATACAAGAACTCTGTTATGTCCTTACTCGGGCAGGTCGTGTGCTGTGACCCACCGTCACGCTTTCAGCCTCACTATTGTCTTTAAAAAAAACAAAACGTGATTACCCTCACAATGTCATAGCAGTGTTTTGACTCAGAAACTTGCTGCTATAACAGTGCACGCGATTCTCCAATGCTTTCCTTGGGCACCTCATCTGTTTCTCTTTAATTACTGAGTCTTTGTAATGTTTTTAACCATACTTTAAATGGCTTCACCTTGTAAAAGCCTTCAAAGCTTTTTGAATGACCAAACTGGGAAAACTGCAGAGCGGAAGCACTCCGGTGCTGCTACACCGCAGGAGGATGCAAGGCGCTAGTTACCACTTAACGTCTTTAATAGTCCTCTGTTTCTATGACAGTGGAAGATCATGGAAAAATAATTCACTGCGTGTGAGTTTGTACCAGCCAATATCTTTTCGTTAAGTTTCCAAATCATTCTTTCTTAAAAAAGTTCTCCATTTAACTTAAAGCGTAGTATCCTTAGTGCTCTGATCTTTAGTAAGAAAATAATGGATTTGTGCCTGAAAATATCTGATGTGCAGTTCGTGTATTTGAATGGAGAAGTAGCAGGCTTTATGAATATTTTCAAAAGGCAAATAGAAGGCATGCTCGGTATCTTGAAGTTCACCTCTTAAAAATCCAGAGAAGTGGCAGACAAGTAAATTTAAACCGCTGCTTCTAGTGACTTCCTTTTCATACTGAGAGTGACTTAGTAAAATTGAAAGTCAATGAGGAAAGTCCCAAATGCTCATCCAGATCTAAAAGCTCAGGAAATTACAGATAATCAACTTTTCACATCTTTGTCACTTAGTTTTTTGTTTCTCATAACGTACATATCCTCAGGTATTTTGAGGGGAAATTTTGTTCTTGTGTCAGTTATCTTTGAATAAGGTCCAGATGTTTAATCAGTACAGTTGGCACTTTCCCTGATTAAACCTTTGGATAGCATCAGTGTCTGGGTTTCATTTACGATTTGCTGAAATAGACTTTATTTCTGAACTCCCAGGCAGAATCTATTTTTTGAGCATCTCTAATATCAAGAATATTTGCAATCCATCTAGTGGATCCAAACTCGTGTCTAGTTTATCGTAGGAGGGTCACTTGTTGGTTCAAGAGGTTGATGTACCTGTTTTTCCAAAAGGACGTGTTAAAATTGTTGTGGGTAAAAATTATCCCTGGGGTCTACAGATGAGTAACACAGTCGAATGCTACATCTTACTACTGCAATTTTCCTCTGAAGTCATAACTCTAGAAAGCATTGTTTCCGACCTCCTCCGCGGGAGAGCTGGCATGGGATGGTGCATTGAGTGCTCTTGTAGCTGCTGGTGCCAAGGGCCATTTTTTAGTGGTTGAAAACAGCAACTGGCACGGTAACAGGTGAAACGACGCCGTTCAGTCGTCACCATTGATGTAGCTCTTGTGAACTCATGTTGAATCTACAGCAGAGCAGGAGAGGGCTGCAGTAATTTTTGAAACACTCCGTCACGTCTGTGAAACCAGCGGCGTTAGGTCCTGCCTCTGGATGCTGTTTGGTCCGTGTTGGGGCTGCCTTGACTGCGAGCCGCTGCTCCAGGCTGCCCTGGCATCCCCCCGCCAAGGGGTTTCACCCGCCTGCACTGTTGCTCCGTTTCACTCCGCAGACCAACGGTTGCAAATTGATAATATCAAATCTGTTGGATATAATTGGGGTTTTTTTAGTTAGTTCTGCTGTTTCTGAATGCCAAGATCTTGTGTAGAAAAGGAAGAGCAATCTGAAACCTGATTAAATTAATCTGAAACCTGAAATCCTGAAAATCAAGGCACAAAACTGCTGTAGATCTGGAAGTAGAGGCGGGACCACCTGACACAAGTGACCAGGAAACAGTTTTAATGAGATTGTGATACAGGTAATAATTGAAAAAAAGACAGCGATGGAAAGAATGAAGGAAGAGAAGGGACAGGAGCAGACAATGTTAAAAGAGGACATCAGTGCATTCTTCTGAACCACAAAGGTCATTGCTGCTGTGAGGCTACTGACAAAGGTGGTATTCATGATCTGAGACGACTATCTTTGCTGACTCCGTGCGGATATGAGTGTAGGATGTATTCAGACAGTGATGCAGCTGGTGTTATTTAATAGCTCTCACCAGCCCATCCATCACTTTTGAATCCAGCTTTCTTCCGCGCTGATTGATAAGTTATCATTATGTCAATAAGGCAGCTTGAAAGATGGCTTAAAACATTGAAAATACCTAATTATTGTTCTTTATGGAAAAGGAAATTTTTAAAATGGATGTTGCACTAAATGGTTTGAATACATTTATTTTCTCTAGACTTTTCAGAAACAAATGCAGGTAGGGATGTATGTTGTGGTGGCAGTGGTCATGCCTGGAGGGCGAGATGGTAATGCTTCCTTGGCAGTGCGAATGCCTTGACGTGTTGTTGTTGCGGTCGTAGGGCTTCCTTACAGTTCCAGCACAAGGATCAATTAAAGGCTGGGAAAATGCACATGGGACTCAATGTTGAGGAAAGACTTTGTCAGTGCTGTAGCGATAGCTAGGTAAGGGTTCAATCATCACTGCTTTCCCCCCCCTCTCCCAATTTTCAGATGATTATGCGTTGCTGTGAAGGCCTCCCAGCTGTGACTGTCAAATGCCACACTAATGTACAGATTCGCTTATCTCTGCAGCTGGTGGGAGAGGGGACTGAAATCAACGGATCTGTTTATTCACACTTGTGGTGAGAAGGCAACAGTTAATAGGCTTTGAAATTCAATGACTGGTAAACGTTGTGTTCTTGAAGGTAGATTGGCTTAGGCAGCAAGCAGCATTCGGGGTTGAACGCACAAGTGGATACTCCGTGCTTGGCTTTGGTAGAGTGCCGGTGTGACTGCTGCAGAGAGGCAGTGCAAATCAAAAAGCCAAGTGTTGGTGTTCCTGTCGCAGGCTCTTGCAATCTATTCTCCAGGGACATAATCAGTTGTGATAAACCGAGGAGTCCTAGAAGCTGCTATGTCCACTGGAAAATAGATACCACGTTAACAGAGTGTGTATCTCTGCAAAAATCTTAACTTGGAGCCTGTATGACACATCCCTTAGAGATGGATGGTAGCCCGTTCTACTTTTTTCTGGAAGATAATGAAGTAGTAGAGCAGGCTAAAATAAATTGAATGACATCCATGTGTTTAAAAAAAAAAAAAAAAAGAAAAACTCCGACTCAGTTTCTTTTGAAGTTGAAAAATGAGCAGTATTCTCTTTAGCATCTCCACCGTTGTGCTTGTCCTCATCTAGTAGCATAGCAGCAGCTTTGTGCAGCTGGGTGAAGCGTGTGTCAGTCGGGGATACGCAGTGCATTTTTAGGATTTCGATTTTGGGGTTTGCATGCTCAGTGCACTCAGGTGCCAAGCACTTCAGGTGATAGTAAGTGCCCCATGAGCATCTCTTTCCAGACATAATCTGCGCTGATTCCGCTGCCTATTTAGAATGACGGCATTGCATCGCATTAAAGAAAACAAACCCAAACTCCAGTAAGAATGTGCTGTCGGCTCCTCCGGCTGGGATAAATGCCTTCAGGCCTCTGCTGGCAGGCTCTGCTTCCGCTCGTGGTCGCTGAACATTTGTTCTTCCCATTTGCAATCCGGTCTAGTGAAGCTGGCTTATTCACATTTCTATTATCCAGCTGTCTGGCTTTTTTAATCCAGCACGGCTTCGCTGCTTTGGCTCCCAGCTCTCACTTCCCTTATTTGGTAAAGCAGTGCTCTTAAGCTGTTCCTGGAAGGGGCTGTTTTACTAGTTTAGGGACTATTTTCCACTTTCATTTTTGATCTCTAAAGCTATAGATTGTGTTTCAGCAGCAGTGCTGGCATAGCTTAACTCTTTGGTGCTGTCAAACTGGAATATTGTGCTTTTTAGAAGTGCTTGAAGTGTTTTATTCTCTGCTGTAACGCACTGGTATGCTGCTGCAGACAACTTGAGCAGAGGCAATATACGGCAGCACTTGTGTTTACAGCGTATCTATGTACCTTGTCAGCATAACCTGCTTTTTAAAATGACAACCAGAGTGCGATCTTCAGTGCTAAGACTACGTTATGGAGGACTCGGCCAGATTTAAATTAGCTGCATGATTTGTTGGCATCTTCTGTGCTCTGTTCCTGCGAAGGGGAGTGGTGTGCAGCGACGGAGTGAGCTTGGACAGATAGAGTAGCCTCATTTGATAGGCTTCAGCAAGAGCATCTCTGGTCCCCTGCCAAAAGGATGGTGACTGTTTAAAGTAGGGAGAGGGAGAGGGCCTCAGTAAGTGAGGTGAAAGACTCAAGCCAAGCCGAGGAACAGAAAGCAAGGAATAAAGCTTTCAGACTCAGAAAACAGATGTGGACACTGGTGTTTTACTCGGTTTGCCTGGCAGTGCAGCACAGTTCGGCAGTATGACTCTGCTCTATTCAACTCCAGGGTGGTGGTTCCTATAATTAAGGCAGCTCTGGGGTTTTTTGCATTTATCTTTGCTTTGCTAAGCTCTTCAGATAGTGCTGCTGAGGTCCATCTGTAGCCAATTTACTGGGAGTTGGAACACCTGCGTGGTAGCAGATGCCTTATGGGTGCTGTCTGCTACTGCCAGTGTAGCACTGGGTGTCCGCTGCCACGCTGCTGGTAACTGCGCTTGTCACAGCTGGCCGTCCTCTGCAAGCTCCGCAGAGAAGACGACGACTTGGGAATTCGCTCAGAATTACTTTGAAAATTGAAGAAGTGATGTGAAAAACGGCGTTGCAGTTCAGTGGGGGCATATGTCAAAGACTGCGCTGAGCTGACTGCATCCAGGGAGGAGGAGGATGGGCACACGCGGCTGTGCGGTAGGAAGGGATCCGGGGATTGCAGGAATCACGGTTTGAATAGGAGTCGTCGATGCCGTGCTGTTGCAAAAAGTGCAATTACTGCCTTGGAATACATAAAAAGAAACATCGCCAAAAGACATAGTAATTATTTTTTCCAATTTTACTTCCTGGCAGAGCCTCAAGTGAAGTATCTTGCTCAGTACTGCACCTCGTACTTCCAGAAAGATAATAGCCAAGTAGAGAAAATCCAGAGGAGGGTAATGGTCAGGAACAAGACCGATTAGTCTGGCATCTCGATTGCAGTGGGACAGGGACAGAGGAGTCCACAGATATTGCTGGGAGAGGGAGAAGTTCTGTTCTGCACGCCCACGTGGAGAGGGAAACAAGTAATGGGCTTAAATTGTAAAAAAATAAATAGGTTAGATACAGCAATAGTGGAGCGCTGGAGTAGGTGACTTTAGGAGTTATGTCAGGAACGGAGCAGGCAGAGTTAATTCTGCCTTTGGGAGGGAGGGATGAGCTAAGTAAGCTTTCGGACGGTCTGCCGGTCCTGTGAGCCTGTGGTATTGGCAATTCTGCAGCAGGCAGCGGGGCCGGGGCTGGGAAGACCGCACTCGGTGTGGGAGAAAACGAACAAATAGGCGTTTCAGGCAAGAGATCCCCAGCGCTTCATTAGCGTAGAAAAATTAAAGCACTGAATTCAGTTTTATTATTTCTTCAGTTCTTCCAACCCAGACTTCAACAACATTATCAAATATTTATTTAACTTCAGTATATTTTAGTTTTTGGCGATGTGGGTTTTCTTTAAGCCAAATGCATTTAAAAGCTGAAAATTGAGTTACTTTATTGAACAGCTGAAAAATTTGCCTTTTGTTTTGCGTGATGCTGTGGTGGCTCGTTTCTTACGACATGCACAGCAAACATTCTTAAATAGAAACGACTTTCATTATTCTGTTCAGTCATGTCAGCGCTGCCTAATAGCACAACCATATTCTTTCCATACTGCTCGACATCGACGCTTTCAGAGAGTGTGAAATTTGATCTTTCTTGTTCTTCCTGTGCTCGGACTGTCCGAGCCGTTCCCGGCCGCCTGCCCCCACTTCCTGACCCGTTTTGAACAGGAACTTTATTCCAGAACAGTATGAACAAGTGAAGAAGCAAATGTGAAAATGAAATCCAAGCGGCGAGCAGTCAAAATAAAATGAAGTGTGGCCAGCAGATGAATACACATTGATTTACTGCTCGTGTAAAATGCTACCGACGTACACAGGAAAGAGCTGAAGATTTTGAGGAAGAATGTCCCAGGGTTCGTGTTCTGAGACTTGTGTTTTAGTGCCTCACAGGGAGATTTATCATGGAAACTGTTAAAAGGGAGATGGGGGATGGCTTCCCGAGCTAATACAGCTCTCGAGGCTGGGACAAAAGCTGAAGCCGTGACAGTTTACTTAAAAATGCTTCTGCACCTCTGATGCACGTTGGTTTGCTGAATTCCTTTCATATAAAGTAGGAATGCTTCTCCTTACAGTGTGTAAAACTCGACTTTTCAGTACTTGTGGGAGAGAGGGGGGGTTGGCCTTTGGACTGCCCTCTTGGCAAGGTTTGCCTCTAGTCCAGGATTTCTTTTCATGCTGGACCAGACGTGAAGATGAGCTATGACAGTAAAAATGTTCACTGAAACCAGTGGCTTTCTTGAGATCTTGCATTAGCTCAGGTTATTGTGTGCAGTTGTGAACGCTTCTCATGGATTTTTTTTTTCCTTTTCTTTTCCCTCTCCTCAACATTGAGAGGTGTTTTTTTTCTGGCTTGTATTTATTTTGTTACTAGCCAGGAGCCATTGTGGTGCTTTGACTTTTTCTAAAGGTTCTTGAGCTTATTCTTAGCTAGTTTAAGTACCTTCTCTTGGTCCAGATTATCCTTTGTGTCCCTCTGCCACCCGTCCAGGGACATGTTACCCATCGCAGTGCCACATCTCAGCGACAAGGAGGCTGCCACTTTTCTTGCATTCTTTAACCTGACCCCCCAGATGTCAAATGGGATATGTTTTAGTCAAATGCATCAGTGGTGTTTTTTCTTTCTGCTTGTGTTGCCGTCCCTTCTGGCTTTGTGTTTTCATGAAGCATCTTCCCTCAGCCTTGCTCGTACCAGAGACTGAAAAACGAATCTGGTCTTTCCTGCAAATGTTTCCTTTTGGAACTGCCTGTATATCCCGTGTCTAAATATTTCTCTCTCTTTGAGTAGCAGTTTTCTTTTTGAAGGAGACCAAAGAGGTTACATGCAGAAATAAAACAAACACTGGTGTGTCCTGAACTCCTTGGTACCCGAGATGTTTACTTAAAGGTGCGTTTCTCCTGTTAGTCTTTTGGTAGGTTTTTTGGGGCACTTTGCTACCGTTGTGGTCTTGAGGGCTTTGCTTGTAGTGTTGTGAGTTGTCTGTGCTTTGGTTCTTAATTTACCCCAAGACATGACAGGTTGTCCGGAGCCTCACGAGAGAATTTTCCCTGCAGGTGAGGAGCCATGTGGTCACTCTTCCTTGCTAGAATACGGTTGTCTTGCTCAATTTTTGCTGAAGGACAGCCTTATCCCACAGGAAATTTTGTTGCATGTAAAATGCCGTGTTTATTATTGTAAAGTTACTAACAATGTTATGTGGAGTCATATGCTAATGTGTTATGTGTTCAAAAAGCCATTGCTCCTAAATTAATGTTGCATTAATGAATACTGTTGATTTAGTAGGCATTGATGTTCATTGTCCAGCTCTCAAGTGGATAGTTTTTCACTCTCTGAAATCACTGTTGCAGTCTCCTCCCTTTGTTTGGTTTGATCCATCAGCTCTAAGTTAATTACATTATTTCCTATGTTGTTACAGCTTGAAAAAAATGAAGTGGTGATTTCCATTGGTAGAACTATGCATAAATGAGTACAATGGTAAGAGGGTGGTTACCCTCATGTCTTGCAGATATAAATTGAAGGTGGTTATTTTAACATAAAAATTAAAATATATTTAGATCCTAAATCATGCAGGCTTTCCATTTAAATGCTGGTTGCAAAGGTGATTTTCCTCCTTTATTCTACTGTAAAAAGAAAAGCATTGAAAGTCCTTGAAACAGGTAAGATGCAGCAGTGTGCAGAAGGGAGGTAACAGATTTCACAGCAGCAGAAACCTCTAATATATTTTGTCATGTAATTACTTGAGCATTGGAATCCTCAATGATCAGTGGCGTGTGTGATTGTAATGAGATTTTTGGGCTTGGAATACAAATGCCCTTCTCACCTGCGCTTAAATTTTCCCCACTTATGGCATGGCAGGACTGTTGGCAACATGGGATTTGAGTTCGGTCGTCTTCTGCCGCGGGGCTAATGTGTACAGTTCAGGTTGGTTTTCCGTTCCGGTTGGTTTTCTTGTTTGGCTGGAGCTGCGGATGGACAGCGGGTCAAGCGGTTAGCGCCTCCTGACAAAATACGTATTGTAAAATGGGTTGCTGTGCTCCCAGCAAAGCTTGTTCACTGCAAATTGAAAACGAAGGGATGTCTTCTCATCACAAAGACAGTAATTTCAGTAGGATCAGGGTTTTTTTTTTCCTCTTTATAGAAATGCAGGAATGATTAATAATCAACACATTTCTGTAGCTGCTTTTGTTCTATATTCTTTGAACCTCTTAGGCTGTCATCTATTCATTTTAAGCCTCAGAAGGAACAAGTCTAGAAATAGAGGATGTAGTAATCCAAGGACTTCTGAGGAGGTGAAACTTGCCTGTGATTGAATGTATGCAGTTTGTATTATTCTGTATGCCTCCTGCATGAAAATATTTCCCTTAAACACAAGAGAGGTCTTCATTTTGTCTTTAAATAAATAATCTCTTCATCCAGTGGAGTGTTACCATCCTTGTGAGTGCATTAAAGCGGTGCAACTTTCATAAATACGAAGTCAAGAACTTCTATTTGCAATATTTCCATCATTGCCGGCTATGTTACTACTTCTTCTTTGCTGCTATTTTTTATATCTGAAGTAAAAATAAAAAATACTATCCATATATTTATTCTCTACTGTGAGCAGGCTTTGGCCTCGCAGAAATATCAGGTATCTAAGTATAGAAAAGTCTGAAGGGAAACTGCTAAATTTCAACAGGGAATTGCTAATTTTCTTTTAATTTTAGTATTGCTGCGCAAAAAGGAGTTTGGTTTTTTCTTCAAGTAACGAAGAAACAGCTGTGTTGGTGTTAAATATTCAGTGGGTTTTGTAAGTGACTTATTTAAATATCTTTATCTTTATAGATTCCCCTCATCTGAAAGTACTCTGAAGTATGATTTTTGAGAGAGGGGAATATTTTTTTTTCTTGACTCTTACCTTTCTGCAGTTGGCATTTTGTAAAGTCTGGGTCTGCATTTAAAAAATGAACTAACGACACACCTCTTTTTTTTTTTTGTTGCCAACGAAATATTTGATGCCTGCTTTCTCTAACTGCAGAAAAGTTGATGAAGTCTTTCTACTAAATGCTTAAAATAGCCAGGGGAGATTCGGAAAAAATGATGAGTGGTGTATTACACAACCAGGCTGGCTGAAGCTAAAAGTACTTCCAGATCAGTTAGAAACGAGCACGCTAGAGAGTGGCAGAGTGAGAGAAACTGCGTGCTGCGACTCGGAACGGATCTGAGCCCATCAGGGTGGGAAGGTAGCAAAGGCGGACGGTTTTCAGAGCGGCTGGCGCCCGGCTGTCACCCAGCACAGGCACCGCGGAGAGCTTCGGGGGTCGGCACTGTCAGTTCAGCAGCTTTCTGAGCTGTCCTCGTATACCGAGGGTAGAATTGACGTAATAACATCACTTCGTGCCCCAAGTGGTGGGGAAACCCTCTGAAGGGGAGATGGGAATTGCATAGGTATGTTTGAGTTATGTATTTCTAGGCAGCTTGTGGTGAAAGGAGGAGGCTGTATCCTGCGTGGGCTCTGAAAGATTCCACTCGTTCCCCCAAGTCATTCCAGCCTCCCTGAACTTAGTGGGTATTTGCAATTTTGGACAAGTCTTGCAAATATATATATATTTGATCATAATCTCATTAACGTACTACCTAAATGCTACTTAAATTCCCATGCGACAGAGTCCATTTTAAAAAAAGGAAAATATCAGTCTGGTCAGGTTGTTCATGTTGCTGTGAAAGCAAACCTTGTGTGTACCTGCAGGAGCTGCAGCCGGCAGGTAGGACAGGACGGGGTTAGCCAGCAAGCCAGCGCTTGGGGCAGCACCAGAAGGGAGCTTCCTGATGGTACGTGTGAAACACCGACGGTCCGTTCCTCAAACCAGGTCCTGCGTCTGTGAGCCCGGATGCTGTTACCCCTTTACAGGGACTGACCGCACGATAATTTTCACTTGCCCAGCAGCAGCTTACCTGCCCCCATGCAGTGCAGCGCAGCCCTTGTTCACTATGGGCTGGAGGTAGAAGCGCTGCGGAGGCTCAAGGTTGGCTGAAAGTTTCCGTTACGGGATGCTTTTCCAGCCTGACCTGTTTAAGTTTTACTATTTTGTTTGATTTTTTGGGTTTTGTTGTTGTTTGGGGTTTTTTTGGCCAGGTACTTTGCCCAGATGTGTTTCTAAAGAAAGGTTGACATTCCTAAAAAGTGATTGGCAAAATACTGTGATGGTTAAGGAAAAAAAGCACAGCCTTTTCTTTGTGAAGTTCTGGTTCCTGATACTTTGGGAGCGTAAGGTGAAGTTGGGAAACCTTGGGAGATGGGGATTGTCTGGGCAAAACATAATTCCTCCTTAAGTATTAGTTGGAGAGCTGTACATTGCTGCCATGGGGAGAGAAGAGAAGGGATGGATTAATCTGATTAATCAGTTGTTGGGGGCCGAATAAATGAATCAGGATGGAAGTAGAGAATCTGACTGTCTGGGCTTGGACTGGCAGGAGAGGTTGGCAGCTTGGCGACTACGGGTAGGAAGGAAGCAAGGGTAGTACAAGGGAAGGGAATGGAAAAGGAAGAAGAGAAAATTGAAAGCATGGGGTGTAGAAAGAATCGCAGTTGGCATAATGTAGCTGGCAAGTTTTTCCCTTCACTGAACCCCAGAATACTTCGGAACATAGAATTTTCTAGTGTTTCCAGTATCCTTGATTTTGATTATTCCTCTGTGATGCTGGTACATGCAGAGGATAAACAAACATTACCAAGAATATTTTTGTGAGCTTCAGGTGGCAGAGACCCATGTGGGGATCTAAATGTCCGAACAGTGAGAGAATTAATGTATCACATGGTACAATTACAGTCCTACTCAGTCCACTTGATTAGATACAAAGCAATTGCTGACGAAAGAACAGGATTTAGCTTGGAAACATTGAAATGCACATTTAATACATGTCCGCATAACCGTCATTCATCATCCTCGTGCATGTGCCTGATGGGGTAGTACACAATTTTGCAATCACTTTTTCCTGCAGGACCTTTGTTCAGTGATGTGTTGTCATTTCATCAGCAGTTACGTAGTATTTTATTTTTATACCTACTCAGTGTGCAATTCTGCCATTTTTCACTGTATATTGTGAAGATCTGAAAAGAAAATGCAGTCCTTCATGGTTAATATTCAACAAACAGTGTATAATAAGATGTAATTACTTGGCAGTAATAGCTGTATTTATCACCTTTCCAATGTGGCTAAAGCTGCTTGAATCCATCATCAGACAGCTGATTGCTTCAGCTGCTTTGGCTTCGTGATGGATCTGCTAGAAGCAGACCTAATGTCCATAGCATGGTGTCTGGCAAGTGGTCGGTTTATCTTACACAGTCATCACTGCTGTGGGTTGCAGATTGCTGACCGTGATGGTACTCAGTGCGCACATCCTTGCATGTTGATTTTTGTAAACGTATAAGCCTAAGGAATCTGGAGATCTAAAAGTCTTCTGGCCACCAAGTTCATGTAGTTTGACCCATGGCGAAATACATTCGGTACTAACAAGCCTCTGGTGGTCATCTTAAGGTGAATAAGGCCAAGTTTAACTCCTCAACCACTTAAGAAATAGATTGCATAGAACAAATACTAAAAGAAAAAATATTGAGTGCTTTTCATTTTCTGTTTTAGGTCTGTAGCTTTGTAACTAGGAAGAAAACCTAAGAAAAACACGTTACGTTTTCCCTTCTTGTGTTGGACAAGGTCAAACACTTGTAGACCTCTCCCCTCTGCTTCAGGAAAGAAAGGGGGTTGCTTGCAGTTACCAATTTAGAAGTTAAGCCTAACTTGACAACTTTCTTGACTGAAAAGGATGGGAGAAAAGTACGCTTGCACTGTGACTAAATCTAGCATACAATTAATTCTTCTGTGCAGCTCTGTGTGTTAATTGCTGTCATTGTGTGAACTGATGGTTTAAGCAAAAATAGAAAATTTTATAACTGGTGTGTTGCTTACGATGCATAGTCTTAGCTTAAAGTGCCAGCCTGCAGTGGCTTTTTCAATCTATTCCATGCTGTCAATCTCCGTGAATCATCCTTATGTAAATGAAAAATACGTTGAATAGAGCAAACCTGGTAAGTGTGGTTTGCACTTCATTTTCGACTTCTCTTGTTTGTTCAGAAGCTGTAAGCTGGTAGCGTCAAAGTGGAGGTGAGTGTTTCTGGGTAGACGCAATTAAATATCCCTCCACATAACCCTCAGCTCTTTCTGTCCTTCCCCAGTATGTGTCACTAAAGATCCCCAGTGCCGTACCCAGCTCCTCCTCTGTCTGTTACTGGTGTACTGGGCCGCCAGCGAAGCAGGCTGCAAGAATTGCTGTGGTGGTCTGGGACAGGTCGATCAGCCCCTCTGGCAGCCGGTGGCCCGCTGAGGTGGAGCGATGATCTGCGGCCGGTGCTGCGCCTCGTCAGAAGGGGGTTCGGTGTGAAGACAGACCTTTGCCCGAAGGGTGTTTGATGTTGCCCGGTGTGCTCTAATGGTGCTTTGGGGATGGATTAGATGGGCAGAGAGACATCGAACAGGCCTTGTCCTTAAGAAAGGCATGAAAAGAGTCAAGGTGTCCGTCTCAAATGGCGTCCTGAGGTAAATTACCAAGGTCTGTCTCTAGCGGGCTCAGCCCCCTCAGCAACTTTAACCTCAGACGGGGCTGAGGCCACTTGTCCTCGGTGTGGGGTTTTCCCCTTTTTGGTTGACGTGCATCCAATGTGTCCTAGCAAGGTGGCCCATAAGCACCTGTGCTTTTCTGACGGCCAAGATAAAAACCCCAGGTAGGTCTCTCCTCAGCTGGCTGCTTCCCAAATCGCAGCGCTCGCCTGTGAGAATACACCGGGGCCCTTGAGAAATACCACGTGAATCGGAAGCCTGGAGCCTGCCGTCCACGCCGTTGCCAAAGAGGCTCTGGGAACAGCCTCCTGGCTTTTTTGGCACTTTGTTCAAACTTCGAAGCTGCTACTTTAGGCACTGTCTTTGAATAGCTGAATTTATTTTTTTGCGTGTTCAGTTGCTTAGCAACAAAGAGGAGGAAAAATAGTAAACGCAGCTAATTTGGTTTTATTACTGATAAGTTTGCATCTCTAATATAAAAATGTATTTTTAATAAGACAGTGAGCTGCAATCCCTGGCTTTTGCCAGGCAGAGTGTTAAATAAACTGTGTCGATGGACTGGGTAAGGAACCTGATGCCCTGAGGGGTTTGCTGTTACCTCGAGCTACCCTTCAAATGTCTGCCTGTGCGTGCTTTTGTTTGGGGGGATTTTATGCTCCTGCTACTTTATTAGGTGAGTTTCTCCAATTCTTTGTGCCATATCCAAGGGAATTGATTTAAAAACTAAGCAAGCAAACAAACAAACAAAAAAAACCCCAAACCAAAACCCTCAAGCTAACGCTAGTTGTGTGAAGTACCTGTACCTGCTGAAGTAGAAAAACCAAACGTTGAAAGTGTGTGAAACGGGTCTGTTTGCCTGGGACAGCATTGAAACGTGTTACCGTTGTAGTAGGGTAGTGTTTTTGACGGGGACAAGTTATAAACTTTCTGGTCTTGCATCAGGCGTTTGGCAGCAACAGTTAATTTTTATCATTCATGGGGCAGCATTCTTGTTGCTCAAAAAAGCATTTGTCTGATCAAGAGCTTTTTGGAATTTGTTTATAAATCTTTCCTCGCTGCTGGAATATTTGGACAACGTTAGCAATAAAAATCCAGATAATTACAAATGTTTGAAGCAATCTTTGTTTATTTCATCTGTTTTTATAGATTGCCTGTTCAAACTATGTCCCATGAACCGGTACTCTGCTCAAAAGCAGTTCTGGAAAGCAGCAAAGCCAGGAGCTAACAGCACAACAGATGCCGTGCTACTCAATAAACTGCACGTAAGTATTCATGTGTAGGCTCCTTTTGATCATCAATACTCATCCATACTGCTTTAAATTAGTATTTCAAATCAACTTGACACAGTTAATGAGGAGGCACCAAGAAAGTATATAGAAATCAGTATACAAGACTCCTTTTGAGACATTCACTGAGCTCTAACTCTTTAGACATCCTCTGATTTATGACAGCATGCTGTTCAAGGTCCATGTGCCCCAATATTGGTACGTATGATGTTGGGTTAGAGTCATGGTAATTATTTAAGCTGTTGTCATTAACCTCTGCTAACCTGTAGTAGTGCTCTACGTGGGCGTTTTGGGTGGTAACAGCATAAAAATTGAGACCCTTCAAACGGCTGCGCAGAGTGGAGGGTTCTCAGGCATTGCATCTCGACATGGGAAGTCACGGGTGTTAGCTGTGCTGGTAGATGCCATCTGAGCTACCTGTCTAATAAATCCATTGGGATTCCTCAAACAAGCATAGCTGCTGTTAATACCAAAATCTTGCCACGCAAACCCAGTACAAGGTTGATGGGTAATTATGGGTAATTATAAGGCCAGACAGCCTCTCCTTCCTTATTAGCTTGCAGTATTTAACATTTTCTGGGTAAAATGTTGACATTCAGCAGCTGAAAAGCCTGTAAGGCAATTGATTGCTGTTTTTAGAGTTCTGATATAAAAAAAAGCCAACTTAACTTAAATACCATCTGTTGACTTTAGAGTTAAATAAACTCCATGTTTATGTTAAAATAACATAGCTAGAGTACTTCATGTCAAAATTACAATTCTAAATATTTTTAGTTTCTTTGAGCCTATATTAAGCTCATTGTAGACTGAAATACAAAATGGCCCTGTAGGAGAGTGTCGTTTGCTGATTGCCATATGGCTGCCTTGCTCCTGCATTTCACAAAGGCTGAGGGTTTGACTCATTTTGCTTCTGAAAACATAATTTTATAACCTAGAAGTATTAACTTGGCAAGGAGAAAGCTATTTTGGTACTGGCTGTAGCACAAAGGTCCTTTGCTTGTGCCGCATTTCTCCTGCCCCTTTAATGATGAGAAGTAGACGGTGCCAGCAAGCTTTAAGGAACGGGGCATTCTGGGTTTGGTTTTTCTGGTGTATAAGGGGAAGGGAGAGTTTATACCCGCAGGTTATATGCGTGAGTTCGTGGATTTTAAGAGAAAGTACGGTCTAAATACGGTGTCATGTAAAAGCAAAATGCTGTGTAATTACCCTGGATTACAATGTCATTCAAAGCTGTCTTCTCTTTCCTCAGTACGTGCCAGTTCGGGTGTTTGGGACCTGTTCCTGTTCGTCTGACACTTTGCTGTTTTGTGCCGGGGTCCCTATGGAAATACAGGATTAGATTTTTCCAGTATTTAGCCCCAGCTGAGTGATGTTTGTACAGAAATGTACCACCATGCATGAACTGCTTGCATGATTTGGTGAAAGGATTTGAGTACTTTACAATTTTATTGGAGATTATTTAATGTGCATCACTTTGACATAAAGCCTAATCCTTTATATAACATGCCAAATCAGGTCTTCAGTGACCTGGGGGTTTAAAATCATTCGGTCCCATGTACATCACTCATACATCAAAACTTATTTTTCTGCCAATCACATGGGTACGTGTGTCATCTTTTCCATTTGTTGGCAGATGGAATACACTAAAATCTCTGCGTTTTGCGTGATGTGTATTGGGGGGGGGCTGTGCCCTGAAACATGTGCATACTATTGTTAGCTCTGCCCCGATTAGATTTCTTTATCAGTGCATATATTTTATAACAAAATTGGTGATGCAAGGTGTATTCATCATCACTTGCCTTTTTTGGCTTCTGTTTGTCTGCTGGTGGAATTTATTGTCCGCTGTGGAGCACTCAATGCTGAGGTCAGGTTATTTTAA
The DNA here is from genome assembly GCF_028858705.1 of Grus americana. NCBI lineage: Eukaryota > Metazoa > Chordata > Aves > Gruiformes > Gruidae > Grus > Grus americana. The sequence goes on along the minus strand of NC_072862.1, from coordinate 2,284,463 downwards.
GTTAATGCCATTTAAGGGATTTAAAATCTGGGACACTTGTCTTTCTTTGGTATCAAGAATCGGTGCTGGTTGAGAAACTGACATCTAGTGGCCGGAGAAAATGATTCTTCCTTCTTGAATGATTGTCAGTTTTGGTGTATGCTTTTGAAATGCATCCAAAATCTTAATCATATTTTCACAGAATACACTATTTTCTTTATTTATAATAAATGTGGCACCCAATCCAGTGCGGGCAGAGAAGTCACATCTTCCGTAATTGCCGTTGAAAGGGCCCTAGTGTCTTGAAGAAATCCTTTCTCAACAGAATACTTTGAAATCAAGGAAAAAAAAAATGTCTTTCAGTAATAAAGAGAAAATTATGCTGCATTGTATTTCTGAATATATTTTTAAATTTGAATGAGCAGCTGTATTCCAGATTCTCCTGGAGCAAGAGCCAGCTATCATACCTAGCACAACTTCTAAAAATAGCACATTTTGTGTAAGCTGAAGATGCTGAAGTTTTATAACAGTATACAGATAACTCTTCCTTTGCAGCAGCTAAGCTTTGGCCTGTGTTATTCCTACTTTACCTTACTACACTTAGGAACTGTGAGTACTTTCTCCTCCTCCAGGAGAAAACTGGACCTTCTATAGTCCTTGAGATCTGAGAACCAAACCATAAACGTTGATGCTTAGCCTCCAAAAAAGTCTAGTTTTAAATTACTGTCTACCACCAGATATTGGTTAAAGCAAATACAGGTTGGGGTTTTTTTTGAAATGAAAAAATAGTCTTTCATGTAAAGCAAGAGAGAATTGCTTTACCAAATGAAATTGTTTAAAAACAGCCTGTGCAAAATAGCTCACTTCTTTTAAAACAAAGTGCAGGAGACTTGTTATAAATTATTAAATACAACAACATATCCCTATGATCACTCAATTTTGCAAAGACTTTCCCTTTTATTACCACATTATAGTGTGATCCAGAAATGCCCAGCTGTATTTTCACGGCCGGTCTGTAACGCAGCGCAGGGAACCCTTCAGCCCCGTGAAGTACGAGCTCTGCTGCTGGGAAGTTGGGAACTCAGGTACTGAGAGCTGCAGTTGGTAACGTCTTCTAAATAATCCTGCTGCGTGGTGAGGATGGTTAGAGTCGCCATAGAAAGACAGGCTGTGGAAAAGTTGGGGCCTTTATTGCTAAAATAAAATAAAGATCCAAAGTTTAGGTCCTTTTCTTTCAATTTGTGTAGAAGTCAGTAGAAAGGAATGCAGACTTCCTGGCTGAAGTTGTTACCCGTCCCTTTTCACCTTCCCTCCATAGGCTTGGTGGTGGTGTTTTCTCGTGGCTTGCCTTCTATCTTGTCTGAGTATTTAATCGCTTGTTTTATTCCAAAATTTTGTGCAATTCTACCCAAATTACAGATTGTTTAAATGGTCTGTGTCTGTCTTCCTAAACAACTGAAAAAGCGAACTGGAAATTGCGCTGTTGGAAGTTGGAAAAAGGAAGTTACGCTGTTTGGGATGCTCGCTGCTTTTCCAGCTCTTTGAAATACTCTTAAAGAACCTCAGGTGTTTGGCCACGCTTCTTGTAAAACAGCCAGCAATTGAATTGTTGTTCTTTTATTTCAGCATGCAGCAGATTTGGAAAAGAAACAGAATGAAACTGAAAACAGGAAGCTGCTGGGAACAGTCATCCAGTACGGCAATGTTATCCAGGTAGGCTATGAACATCTTTGCAAGCTGGGTAGGGTTTCGCTCAAACTCCCCGGCTCAATGTGACTTTAAATTTCAGGAATTCATGGACAAGAGTCTGTACCTTTGCAGGGTGTGACAGTGTCCTGAAGTGGGATCCTGTGAAGCAAGAAGTGGGCATATAGCTAGGATGGAGTCCCTTTTTTATTATGGGTTAATTGTGCTTTTCTTTTTTTTTTTTTTTTTTTTGAGGTCACCACATGATTGCTTTCTTCAGAAATACTTCTTAGAGCCTTCGTTAGCGTTGGCCATTTGGAAGGTGGCACAGGCACCATACAATGCCAAATACGGTCTCAAATCAAGTGTTGATACATCAAATAGTAAACTGACACAGAGAAAGAAAATCAGGCCGTATAAGTAATTGCAGCCCATTGAAGCAGAGGATATGCTAAGTCCCAGGGAATGAAAAAAAAAAAATCATGCATCAAACCCAAGAAAAATGGAAAGTACAATAATTGCATAATTAAAAAAGACAGGTCTTTAATAAATAGGGAACATAACATGCAGGAGGTGCTGGTTCACCCTGAAACTGAAGCAGACCTACTTCCGCGAGGTAGAGCGCCTCAGCACCTCAGTGGTAGGGATACTTACCTGAGCGTTTTGAGCCTTAGAAGAAGAAATTCCTATGCAAATATTTGTTTCTTATTTTATTCTGCTGACATAATACCAGCCAACAAAGGGGGTGGCTAGGAGCAGAGGCAGGCTGGGCTGTCTTGTTGCAAGGAGAAATCAATTGGCTGCCCTTCAAAGCCAAGTGTAGGATTCGGAGCAGCCTGACGGAGGAAGGGTAGAGAAGTGCCTGCCTTGGTTGAATTAAATGTGTATTGGTCCATGTAAGGCAAAAAATCCACTTTTAATTATTGATGGAAAAAAAAAAAAATCAATTTTTGATTGGACTACAAACATCAACACTATTAAAAGCAGTGATAAGTTTTTGCCCATATTTTCCTTGTGGTAGAAATGTTCTGTGAGTAACCACTACTTTTGGTAGTTAAAAGGTGTCGAAGTCCGACTTTCTGTACAAAAGTACTTGTCTGCTAAATTCACTGGAAATCTAGCAATGGTTGGTGGGAGCTGGGATGGGACCTGTTGCAGCACACACACTCGTGCCAATGGTGTACAGCCTGCAAGGTGGACGCAGCACAGAGTTGAATGGGACTTTGAAGAGAGTCTTCAGAGAAGTAGTCATGTTTTCTGTTAAATCAGACTGAGCAAAGCAAGAGAAGAGAGCTTTGCTTCTCACTACCTGCTTCCTTCCAGGGGGAACCAGTTAGTCCCCAGCGTTTTACAACTTTTGATCTGGGGTTGTTGAACAGGCTGTTGTAAAGTGGCAAGAACGTTTCAAAGGAGAAAGGACAGTTGAATTAGCTGAAGATCTTTTGTGCTGTAGGACTGTATATATACTGAAAGAAGTGTGAGTGAAATTGGGCCTGAATTCATCAGTATTTTTATATAATTTAGTTTTCATTTTAATTCCTGTATAATACTGTGGTTATCTTATGCACGCTCGCTATTTATTGAGGGGAGGAAAAATGAGCATTCTTAGAACTGAACTCTAATTCTTATTCTAGCTGCTTCACTTAAAAAGTAACAAATACTTAACAGTAAATAAGAGGCTTCCAGCTCTACTAGAGAAGAATGCTATGAGGGTGACCTTGGATGAAGCTGGAAATGAAGGTTCCTGGTTCTACATACAGCCCTTCTACAAACTGCGTTCCATTGGAGACAGCGTAAGTGCTAAGAGGAATATCTTCACGTATTGCTTTGTGCAAAGCTTGTTTCGGGAGGCCTGTCTTGCAATTAATGAAATGCACAGACCTTTAGTGCGTGATGTTGCAGGAACAACCTTTTTCCTATGCTGTCACGAGGGGGAGGAAAATTGCTATGGTAACTTGTATTTTGGAAACACGGAATGATTTAACGGTGGAAGGAATAAGGGACCTAATTACACTAGCCTTTCACAATTCCTGCCCGTTTCAAAATGGTAGGAAATGTTGAGTTCCTTCAGTAGATTTGGAACAAATAATTAGCGTCTTGGTTTTCAGTGTTGTCAGCTTGGAATGAAAATTCATCATAATTTTGTGTGTTAGGAATAAGGTAATAATGAGGTTAATGGCCCTGTTCATGGGAAATCTGGAAAATAATTGATTCCGAATTAAATGCGTTACTGTTTTAATATCTTAATCTCTTTTTTACAAATCTGAGTCACCTGGGTGTGCTGTCTGCCTAAAACCAGGAGGTAATAAGCTTCAGTGTGCTCTGTGGTATAGTCCAGGTATATATGGCACCTAAACACAGCAGACTTTATCAAATACGAATAATTTATCCTGTAGACTAGTCCCATATGTTTTTATATGACTGTTCCTTTTCTACAGACACACGTGCACGCAGAGTTAAGCCAAACCACAGAGTAGTGCAGCCTTAGTGGCCATTAAGCTCTTTTAAATCGTATCTATTCTCAGACACTTTATTACTAACAGCAGTTCTTTTCAAGACAGAAAAGTCTTTTTGGTTTTTAGTTTAAGACTTTGCCCTAGAAGAAGGGAAGAATGGGACTTTACATAATAAAGTGCATTTATCTTGAATCATATGCCAGCCTGGTCAAGAATCTGATTTTACAAATGAAAGTGCGCCTTCGAGGAGGAGGATTTTTGGCTGACCTTTTGCTATAGGAATTATTTGTTAAATGCTAACCAATGAAACAACTTCATGGAAAGCAGCAGATAAGTTAGTTACAGGAATTGCAGTCTGTATTTCTTCTGTAAGCCTCCGAGTCTAATACTACAGGCTTTTTTCTGCCTAAATAACTGAGTATGATGAGCTAAATTCTGAAGCAAACAGAATCCTGGTTTTCATACTCAGACTGGCATCTCTCCAAACTGCAAGAAGGTGATTTCTTCCCATCAGTCCCATTAAAAAAAAAAAAAAAAAACAAAAAAAAAAAACAAAAAAAAAACCAAACAGGACAAGAGCTTTCTTAGGTTGCAAGTTTCTGTCTGATGCTGCATTTGTCTACAGGTTGTCATTGGAGACAAAGTAGTCCTGAATCCTGTCAACGCTGGCCAGCCTCTCCATGCCAGTAGTCATCAGCTTGTCGATAATCCGGGATGCAATGAGGTAAGGGCAGCCTGAGAAAGCTGGAGGAACTGCACAAACCTCTGTCTCTTCCAGCTGAGCCACCCAGACCTGTGTTTTAAGAAAACCAGGTTCTCAGTAAGCTGGGTGGTACCTGTGGCATTGTTTAGGAATGGTTATCTTGTTAATCAGCAACTGAATATAGCTGTCAGACTTTTCTCCCCTCTGTTGGGCACTGGGCAGGAGTTTGAGTTTGATCTCTTTTGTGTGACCGGCTAAAAATTAAAATCTTTCTTAAAAATCAAAAGTTGTGGCACAGTGATGTGTAGCAAGTGACTTCCTAGCAAGTCAGCTCTGTAGTTACTTGTGCTGGAGTAAATGCAGAAAGGGCTTTCCTTCTCTAGTAATGCAACAGGGACTGCAATATTCTGTTGAAAATTGTCTACACGGTAAGGCAGTGCTTCGTGGCAGTATCTTGTGCAGGCACAAGACAACGGGGCTAATGGTTTTAGTTCTCCTTCTAGGTCAACTCTGTGAATTGCAATACAAGCTGGAAAATAGTCCTTTTCATGAAATGGAGTGATAACAAAGATGATATTCTCAAAGGGGTAAGACGCAAAGCTCTACGCGCTTGTAACTTGTTCACTGATGGGTGATGCCTATATTGACCGTGCTGTCTGGGCTTTGGCAGGGGGATGTGGTGAGGCTGTTTCATGCAGAGCAGGAGAAGTTTCTGACTTGCGATGAGCACAGGAAGAAGCAGCATGTTTTCCTGAGAACGACAGGGAGACAGTCGGCCACATCTGCAACCAGTTCTAAAGCCCTGTGGGAAGTAGAGGTAAGAATTGTAACCCAGGCTTTGTACTAACAATTACTGTTTCTGTTTAAAAATGGTGCACCTGGATTTCTTTTTTTATGTAAATGTCTTCCTGTTGTTAGAAGTTTAATCTTTAAATTCCTTTACTTACTGTGCTTTCTATGCAAAATCAAAGAGGACTTCTGATCTCTAATGCTGCAGCAGATAGCTCTCAAAATCAGGTTCCTGATAATTCAGAAAAAGGGGACAGAGAAGCATCTGTGAAGTCATTTTCTTACCAGTCACTGAAGTTGAACACTAGCTAATAATTTCAACTGTCCTGCTGAGTGTACAGAACGCTCTATTTTTGGTGTGGAATAATGTGATTATGCACATCCTCATTTGACAGGAGACTGCAACCCTTTGCTAGTCTCTGTGCCTTGTTTGTCTGGACCATTTCTTTTTTCTTTATTTGGCTTTTAAATAGTGTGACTAACACCTTGGTCATCACTGGCTTCTTAAAATATCCTCGCTCTATTGGTGTGATTAGAGTTGTTTTATGATTTTAGATGTTTGCCATGTGAATTGCCTGTGAGAATCATAAAATGACTTGTAATGGCGGATGGGTGTTTTTCGTATTCTCTTTCTAGAAGTATCTGCTTTGATACACATTGAAAGCCTACCTAGAATTAACGTTACTTTGACATCTTAGAACACAGCAGTAGCTTCTGTGGTAACTGTCCGTGTGTATGCAGTTACGGTTGGTAAATGCGAGGCAGACCTAAGCTAATCCTTCCCCGAAAGGCACAGCTCAGCTATGCTGAGCTTTCCCTAGGGAAGTGGGTGTACCCACTGAGAAGCTGACAGGAGTAAGAGATCATCTGATGCTGGAGGCTCTGCTTGTCACGGGAGAAGTTAGAGAGTAAATACGACAGCCTTCAGATTCCTTTGTACAACGCCGTGGCATTTGAAATATTTCCAAGTGTCTTCCCTCACCCGCTTTCAGAAGGTCAAAAATTAGTTATACCAAAAAGGTAAAGGACTTGTTCCATTTCTTTAGGAAGTTTTTCAGACCTGCCAAGGCATGCACATCTAGAGCACCTGCTTTAATTACTTCGCTGCCAATGTGCACCATAATCTTCCTGCCATCACTCCCCAAACTTCAATGGAGTACCAGCCATGGTCAGTGACTTTGCAAACAGGTATTGTCACTTGACAATGAGCAGAAAATCAATGTTCCTAGGTCGCTGAGGTGAACTAATGGTAGCCTGCTCAAAGTATTTACTGTGCTGTGTGTTGTTAACATATGAAAGGTGGTTTCATCTTTTTTGGAGCTCCTTGTTCTGTTTCCTCTTACCTGTACATGAAATACGGTAAGTGCTGTGTTTGAAAGAGAGGTCACTGTAATTACACGGTGTAATTGTGGTTTTCCTTTCCTTGTAGGTGGTGCAGCATGATCCTTGTCGTGGTGGCGCAGGGTACTGGAATAGCCTTTTCAGGTTCAAACATCTTGCTACTGGACACTACCTAGCAGCAGAGGTACGTGCTGGGGCTTGCTTAGGAAGTCTGCCTTTCCTTCCACAGTATTCTCTTCCTTTTACCACTTCTGAAAAATCTCTCGTTTCCTGCCCTAAAAATAGGCACAGGGGAGGGGAGGAGAGTGGTGTTTGGGTCCTTAGTATTAATACAAACATAGATGGCTAAACATAGAAAACAAGATAAGAGACTTAAAAGAATACTACGGTACAGGGTAGTCTTGAGCTTATTTCACTTTTTGTATGAATTCTAGAGGCAATAACTCTTCTCCTGCAAAGAACAGACACTAAATAGTGTCCTGTCGCGTGGGCAGTAGAATCAAGATGAATTTATTAATAGATGAATACATCGAAAAAGGCTGAGAGCCTTTGGGGGAAAATGAATTCAACTATTGTTAGTTTCTCCTGAATCACGGATTTCCGAGCGGAATTGTAGAATTGAGCGTATAATGAAAATGCAGTTAGACTTCAGACCAGTCTTGCAAGAACTGCAGATAATGCTTAGCTGTCCAAGCACAAAATAAATAAGTCTTCTGCTCTCTCTGTAGTGGACATCTTTTCCCCCATTTAAATAAGATTTCAAGACATTTTATTTAAAAAAGCTAAAAAAAAAAAAAAAAGAGGTCTAAAGGTTATAATTTTGTGTTGCTGCTCAACACTTTTAAATGTTTATTAAAATAACTGTTATTCATTTTAAAGCATGGATATATCAACATGCCAATACACAAACCTCTGTAAGTAAAAGCTAAAGCTGTCCTGGATGTACAAGCACATAGCAGGGCAGAAGGGCGGCCTCAGCCCATGCTATTGACCTGAGAGCTTCGGTGGGAAAAGTCCAGGTTAAATATCCCATTTTTTATTCTTCTAATAAGCAGATTGGAAAACCAGCAGCATTTTGTCACATGTACACTCGCAAATCCTTTTCAGTAGCGATCCAGTGTAGAGCTTTTCCAGTAAATCTTGGGTTTGCTAATCAGCCAAAACAAAAACATGGTCTTACATCATACAAAAATATACCAGAGGAATTGCTCTCCTGATCCATGGTTAGCATAGTGTTTATTCTAAAAGACTTCTGCCAAACCAGTAATTTCTAGTTGGATATTCCACCTGGGATTTTAAAAAAAAAAAAAAAAAAAGAAAAAACCACCCACAAAAAAACCCGAAACTTGGTAACTCTCTGCCGTTCTTGCTCCTTTAGTGATTATCCTGAACAAGAGAAATCTCTCTGCATGTTTGCAGATTATATAACTGCTTAATTCATGGACAGGCAGATGCCTGATTAGAAATGAATCGGTTTGCGCAGTGTATTTGTTCTGCATGCCTGGTAGTGCTGTAGCAGTAGCGTGCGTTTTTTACAAAGTAAGTTTAGACCGTGCTGAGGTTGTTTCCCACTTCCAGCTCTGTTAGAGTTTTGACGTGCCTGTGATTCTGTTTCATCAGGTAAACCCTGACTATGAGGAAGATGACCTGGAGTGTCAATCCTCAGTAAGTATAGGCAAGAGTATGATCTTGCCCCTAATTGAGGAGGGCTTGACACAGGTCCAGGTATTTACCTGGCCAGTGCGTAGATGGTCCAGGCTTTGCTGCTAGTGAAGAAGCTAAAAAGCTGAGAATGATCTGAAGGCTTTTAAGGCCTGTCCAGAAGAATGGATATTGAAAACTGGATTAGGCTTTAGTGAAGAGCAATGCACTTGGAACCGAATTTATACGTTACCTGGACCCCCTCGCCTCCCCTCTTTGTAGCATCTCTTTTTCTGTCTTCCTATTTCTTAAACCTTTGCTTCCTTGAAGCACTCTCTTGAATAGGTCTGAAAAGCAAGTTGCTCAAGGTGACACCAGATGGCAAGTGTCCCTAACGGGATGTTCATGTAGTGTTGTGCCAGTCAGGCACCTGACCTCCGTGTTTAAGAAATTAATTCCCCCTCTCGTTTTAGCTTGTCACAGGAAAGCCAGGATAAAGGGTCTAGAGAGCAAGAATGGCAGGGTGAGCATGATTTCAGTGCCATTCTTCTGATTTTCCTGTGAAAGCAAGTCTGTGTTCTTTTCTGTAAGTGGTTTTGTGTCAAAGATTGAGTGTGCTGATGATTTGTATTAATAGAAGCTTCTCTTCGGTGTCAAAGGGAAACAGCATTGCTTCAGTGGCTGAAAACAGATAAAACTGGAACAGCACTTTCCATTGTGGATTACGTTTTTTTAGTTGGATATGATTGTAGGCTTACGCAGCTTTCTTGGTCATTTATCCTGCATTATGGAAGATTTGCTCCATTTGGATATGAGAAAGAACTACTCCCTCAATTTTTAAAAGATGCACGTGAAAGCACTGTGATGCTTTGAAATCCTGCAGGGTAGACCTTTTCCTCCTAAAAGGATTTGTCATTATACCCTGGCCATTAAAATGCTTACCCTTGCCCCCAGATATTGAGCTGTTATCCTGATTAGTTCTTGGTGGTATTTGGCAGCAAACACTGATCTTCTGACAGCTTGACTTCAGTAAACATGCTGCAAAAAATGAAAAAATGAACACCCTCCACCCACCCCAAGCTATTGTTGGGGGAAAGGGAGGATCCAACATTGACTATTTTGTTGGCTTAACTTTTTGAAAGTCAATCGGCGTCAAGGTCTTTTATGTAGACATCCATCCTGCTGGTGTTACGCTAATGTCTCTGTCTGATAATACGTGCGGTAATAATCATAAGGCACTGGCTTCAGAGTTGTGCTGATTTTTCCCTGCTCTGTCTCTTTACCACTAGGTGGCAAAATAGACCATAAAGAGTAGGCTCAGGAGCACATAATTCATTTCTGACACGCAGTTACTGCATCATTTAACATTCACTAGTGACAGGATGGTGTAGGCTGCTTTATCCAACTTGATGTAAATGTGAGCTGTCTGCAAGGCGGCAGGTTTCTTTGCACAGCTCTGTGGTTTGTTGTTGTTTTCTCCTTATACCTCAGTGAGCTGTACAGGAATGGGGTTTAAACGGGCATGGCTGAGGTGCCAGCTAGCGCCTTTCAACATTAAAAAGAACTGCTGGTGTCAGCTTTGGGGTTGAAGTTTTAGTTCTCCCTAAATTGCCCCATTTCCTACTTTCTGATTTTCTAATTTTCAGCTTTGCGGCAGTTTCAATAACTGACCAGTTGTCTCCTGAAGTACAAATTGTGAATGCAGAGCCTTGCTGTGGGGATGGAGACAGCTGAAATTTGGAGAATTCATTCCAAGAGAGTGAATTTCTCCCAGCGTAAAGCCTCCAGATGGACCCCGAGTGTATAGCTGCTGCTTCTCCTGAAGGCACGCTCCCAATGTGTATTTCTGTGCCATACAGCTAACTGTCTGTTCCCACGTGAAAAATCAGACTTTAAATGTCACAATTTGCGGCCAAGTTCATTGATGTGCTAACCACAGAGTATCCTGAGGCACAAGCAATGTTACATACCTTTTCTGTACGTTTAAGGATTGCGATGCCTTACACCAGGACTTTGAAAGGCAGGTACTCGAGCGCTGACCGCGTTGGGTGCCTGTCTTCTGCTGGTGCCAAGATCACAGAGAAATTGATAAGTTGGCTGCTTGATCGCTTTGAAAACTACATCTAGGATTTAGATGTTTATACACGGACAGCTGGCTCCTGTGTTGTGTCAGACAGTTAGCAACTTTTTTATTGAGTAGTCATAACCGGTAGTTCCCTAGGAAAGGTTTTACAGAAAGTTGTTGTTCTTTTTTCCCAATTCATCTTTATTTTTTCCTACCCTCTTGTCCTTTCATCTGAAAATCCAGGGGTTTATTCAGTTATGCTACTATCTTTACTTTGCTAAAGGAGGCTGGTAATTTGCTAGCACCTTGGAAATAAAGATAGTTCTGATGCCATGGCCTTTGTAGCGTATCTTTGTGTTTGAGTGCATCATAAGCTGTAGTGTGAACAGCAAGACATCTAACTTCCCAATTAGCTTTTTGTTTCATTTGTCTGTAATTGATAGGTGCGAGTCCCATTTTTGCTTGCTGGAGTTGATTATTTCCCAGCAAGACTGTTGGTACATAGTGTTGGTGACTCTTCTATTTGCAGCTCCCAGAATTACTTTGTTAGGGTGATAATTGCAATATGTGGAATACATTTAGAGAGCTGGCAGTGCCAGGGGTGGGGATCTTAGCAGGTGTGGGTCATCTGAAACTAGTCAAGAGTTCCCAGTGACTGTGGGGTGAATGGCCGCGGGGATTTTCAGTCTCTTCTGGCACTGCCTCCAAGACACAACCTCTGTGGTTTAGGAGTTACCGTATTTGTGATCCAGAAATACTCAGAAGTTAACACCAGGGAAAGCAAAGAAATGGCTGGCAAGAGCCAGTTTTACTGGTGTCCTAAAGCCCAGTTGTCTAAACTGGTCCTTGGAGTGGTTCAGTCCTGTCTGCAAATTACAGGACACATCTATTTAACGCAGGGCAGGTGGGTCTGGAGGGCTTGGGCTGACTGTGTGTGATGGGACTTCTTCCACAGCTGGACCCTGAGCAGGATGCCTCCAGAAGAGGCTTGCGCAGTGCTCAGGAGAAGATGGCGTACTCCCTGGTGTCTGTGCCTGAAGGAAATGACATCTCCTCCATATTTGAGTTGGACCCTACCACCTTGCGAGGAGGAGACAGCCTTGTCCCCAGGTACAGCTAAGCATACTGGTAGAACTGACTATCTGCTTTGGAGTTTGATTCTTTTATTATTTTTTTTAAGGTAAAGCTGTCTCCTGCTATTTTTCTTTCATCCTTTGGAATTAAGGTTCTTCCTCAAATTAATATAAGAATACTTAGTAAGTGCCTGAAGCTTCACTTTAGTACTTTACAATTGAGTTATAAGTAACAGAACACCATTTTACAGATGGGAAAATTGAGATTAAGTGACATCCTTGCCAGTGAACAAGCTGGGACTGAAAGCCTTGGGTGTCTTACCAAGCCACTCCCATGACCTGTCTGCATTAAGTTAGCCAGGATGTAACACTGAGTAATTAACACTTGGTTTATGTGTCCTTTACTGTTCATATGGTACCTCTTGCTACTTAAAAGATTCTGTACCCTTCAGAGTTATGCAGTCTGCGTGCAGGCTCTTTGCTGTCTGCTCCCACTGAGAAAGCACAGCGTATTTGTTCCACCTACTTTATCTGAGCAACTCTCTAAATCATCAGACACTAAACTAGCAGAAGTTAACAGGGCCACCAAAAGCAGCTGTCCTGGGTGCCTCTTCTGCCCTTTGGGCTGCCACGGTTGTGTGGAGAGAGGAGGTTGGACTGCAGCTGAGAGACTGTTTCTTACCCTGGCCCAAGATGCTCATCTACTGTGGCTTGACATCTTCTATCAAAGAGCTGGTACATGCAAAATAGTGTCATTGCCAGAAATACCTGAGAAGACAACTAAGTCTGGGAAGTGCTGTCCACACAGGACTTCTGCTAGAGAAAATTGTTGCATGCTGGTCTCGTGTTCTGGTATCTTGATGAACCTTTGATGCTTGAACAACACTGACATATACAGAGAGTCAAAAAATTCTCAGTTTAGAAAATACAAAGTAGACGTTAGGGAGTTATGGACTGAAAAATACAAAGGTAATGGAGGAAGCTGACAGCTCAGATACACTATAGCATGTGGAAATGTGAGGACTTGAAGAGGCTTTATTTGTTACTGTGCAGCAGCTGAGTTACAGCAACAAAATATAGATGTAGTTCCATTGTACAGCAGAACCTATTTCATTATATAAGAAGACTTCTTAAGGTGAATTTATAGAATGAAATAAGGGAAGAGTCTTATTCCTGTTATGGTATGCAGCATGGATAAAGATGACACTTTTTTTTCCACTTGTTCCTGCCAACATCTTGCAATTCGAACAATGTGAAGATTTCCCGTCTGGGAACTGACTCATGCTTTGAAACTTTTGACTTTCTTTCAGGAACTCTTACGTCAGACTTAGACACCTTTGCACTAACACCTGGGTTCATAGTACTAATATCCCTATTGATAAAGAGGAGGAGAAACCTGTGATGCTCAAAGTAAGTCCTGTTACTTTATATAAGCACATCCTTTGATTCCTGTGCTTCCACAAAAGCGTTGTTGGTAGGAGAAGTTCCAGTCCCGTGAGACTGCTGGGCTTGTCAAACAGCAAGCAGGTTAACAGCAATGAATAGGGCCTATGCAAAATGTTTTATCTAAAAGGTTAGGTTTTCACAGTAGTTCACTAGTAACACTGTTCAATTTCTACTGTACAACAGTCATCACAAGGAGAATTTTTTCCACTGTTTACAGCAACATTTTGCAATCTCTCCTGATGTTTCTCTGGATTTAGGAATACCTTTGAGCTTGCACAGAGCAGTACTGTTCTCAAAGTTTGACTTCATCAGTAGTCTCATACTGTCCAAATGGAGCATGGCTTTTCTTCTGTTTTATTATCACTGAGTATGTGAGTCACTACTTTGTTTTCTGCCTTTTGGTTTGATGATAAAAATTCTTTGGGTTTCAGATTGGTACTTCTCCAGTGAAAGAGGACAAAGAAGCTTTTGCCATAGTACCAGTTTCCCCTGCAGAGGTTCGGGACTTGGATTTTGCGAATGATGCAAGTAAGGTTTTAGGTTCCATTGCTGGCAAGTTGGAAAAGGGAACAATAACCCAGAATGAAAGAAGGTAAGGAAGCATGACTTTGCTTCACATAATGTTGTTTCCTTTATTCAGTAACTGTTTCTTTGCAAATTTTATCTATGTACGCTATCGTCAGGAGAGGGATTTTGTTTCCTCCTAAGTTAGATTAAAAAAAAAAAAAAAAAGTTGATGGTTTTACTGTTGATGTGACCATAGTGGAGGTTTTCAAGCCTCTTTTGTCAAGCCCTCCCTGTTGCTCGGTGAAATGAGAGCATGAGAACTCTTGTTGTGAACTCGAAGGAATAATCCACAGCGTACCTTTCTGGTTGGGCTTTGCAAATTGAGTGTGGGAATTTATAATCTGTCTTGTGAAGACTGAGCACATGACTTCTTGCAAATCCTCTGATAATATCCATGAAAAGTACGTGGCCACACAAAAAGAGTCAGCTGCGTAAAACCAGGGCCCATGTGCTTCTATAGCCAATATCTTTTATTTGGCCTTGGGAGAGATTATCACTTGATTTTTTTTTTTTTTATTTTTATATTGTTTTTCCCTTGGCAATTTAAAGAACTGCCAAATAGAATTTGGCGAGCATATAGTTGTCCTAAAGTTGTATCACTGTCTTACTGCTGCTGTGGTTTAGCTGTTAGACAGTAAGGCTGCAGCAATAGGGAGCATTTAAGTTCTGTACAAACCTGTTATCCAGCATCTGAGTCAGTCTATAATTGATGTTCTTTTTCACTTAGATGTTTGAAATTTCTGTACACTTACATTGGCGTTGTTCTTTTAACAGATAGAATTTGTAGTTTTGTATTAACAACTTCTGGCTTTGCTGCAGATCTGTTACCAAATTGTTGGAGGATTTGGTCTACTTTGTTACTGGCGGAACTAACTCTGGACAAGACGTCCTTGAAGTGGTATTTTCTAAACCTAATAGAGAACGGCAAAAACTGATGAGAGAGCAGAACATTCTAAAGCAGGTAGGCTGCATTTTTCTCTAAATTGCCTACAAGAAGGGTTGTCAGAACAGAGAAACTAATAAGAGAACCTGGCCAAATTATTGGAACCGACAGATCCTTTGAGTTTCTAGCTTCCAGCAGGCTTTTGGCAGCGGACTGTAGGCATACCATTGCTAGAAGAAAAAAATACAGAATATGGTGTTGAATAAAGGTGATCAACAGTGTCTTCTGTCCAGGCTACGCTCTGGCCTGGAAACTTGGTAGCTGTAGTGTATTTCTGATGTACCTTTCAGAAATTCAGAGATGCTGACACAGTGCTCTCACACTAATTCTAATCAAATGAAGGCAGTGTCTTATAGGATTTTTATCTTTGTTTTTTAATAAATCTGTAGATTTTCAAGTTGTTGCAAGCACCATTTACGGACAGTGGTGATGGCCCGATGTTGCGGTTGGAGGAGCTTGGAGACCAGCGTCATGCTCCCTTCAGACACATATGCCGGCTTTGCTACAGAGTGCTGAGGCACTCTCAGCAGGATTACAGAAAGAATCAGGTTTGAGATATGTCTGTAGCTTTCAATGGCACTAACATCGTTCTGCCTCCAAAAAAATAAAAGCTACATCCCGTGAAACCCTGCTATGCTGCGCTGTATTGTACAGTCAGCAAGAGATTTTTGGATTGCTCAGTTTTCCTCTGTCTGGCATTTTTCATCTCAGAGACGATTTGCAGTGTAATTAGTACCAGTTCTACGGGAAATAAGAAAACAATAGAATTGCTAACTGTGAAATCCAGGTGAATTACAAGACTTTCTTCCCTCCACTGAAAGTTGACCTGTGAATTAAGGCTGCTCATTTTTTGTTGCTGTTTATTAAAAACAAGTTCATATCAGATAAAGATAAATGCCTTGGTGGTGTCTAGCCCCGGAGGGAGGGAGGTGTTAAGGTTGTCTGTCATCACTGGTTTTCTCTCAAAAGAACAACAATTTGATCCTAATCCAGTTTGCATCCTGGGATGTTGATATTGACAAACGTCTTACTGTTTTCTCTTACTGAGTATTTCCTTAAATTCTGAGAATTAATTACACCACCTTCCTTCTTCCCTTTGTTTTGAAGGAATACATTGCGAAGCAGTTTGGCTTCATGCAGAAGCAAATTGGCTACGACGTCTTGGCCGAGGACACTATTACAGCACTGCTTCATAACAATCGCAAGCTCTTGGAGAAGCACATCACAGCTGCCGAGATTGACACTTTTGTTAGTCTCGTGAGGAAAAATAGGGAGCCCAGGTGAGAGCTACGTTTTTGAGTGTACGATTACCCTTTTCCTCTTAGTCTTCTGAGGAAAATCTGACCTGCCAACTTGCTAGTAAGGAAGCACAGCTAGTTCACTTCTTTTTTTGGCACTAGCCATGACTTCCCCCTCGGGCAACAGTCTCGCTCTGCAATGTTAAAATGGAGTTCTGAATGTTTTCTTTCTGAAATGTGGATTGATTCAGCCTAGATCTCAACAAGGATTGATACTCTTTTGGCTCACGTTTTCCAACAGGTTTTTGGATTACCTCTCAGATCTGTGCGTTTCCATGAACAAGTCTATTCCAGTGACACAGGAGTTGATTTGTAAAGCTGTGCTGAATCCAGCAAATGCAGACATTCTCATTGAAACTAAGTAAGTTAATGCCTTTAAAGATGGCTTTCCTAGTGTGAAACAGAAGGAAGGTGATTCAAAGCTGAGAGCACTGCTGGCACGTCTAGAGAAAGCAGTTAAGTGTGTGTGGGGTCCTCTTCAAATCCACAGTAAATGGGTGTTGATGACAGCAGACGTCTGCCATATGCATCCTCAGTCCTGCAGTCAGAGAAATCTTTCTGATATCTCACGTGTGATCAAAGGAGACAGGCTTTGCAGGAAGGTGTGCAGGGTCCTGTGGGCCTGATCCCCCTCTGGGCTTCAGGCTTTCCTCCATAAGCTGTCGGAAGGGAGCGAGCGCTTCCTGGGCGCGTGCCCGCTGAGCTCAGCTTGCGGCGAAGCAGAAGCTGATGCATCTCTGCTCAGCCGGGTCTCCCTCTGCGGTTAGCGTTTTGGTCTCCAGCTCTCAGCATTGCCCTGCCATTGCCGAAGCATCAGAGCAGGCACCAAATCCCAATTGTCTGTCATAAAGATGGGTTTGTTCAATATGTGGAATAGGGTATAGATAATTGTGATCAAAATACTGTAAAAGGGAAGCAGGTCTTTGTCAGATGGTATTTAAAACGCAAATGGATGAGAGTATTCTTGCGCGTTTAATTCCCTTCATGAAATCATAAAGACTGTATTTATTTCCACCAGCACTTAAAGTTGCTAAATCACTTATTTGTTCTTATCCTTGTGTATTTAATTTATCATTTTTTTTGCTGAAGAGCTAAAAGCCCCCAAAGCCTTTTTAGTTTCAGTAGCTGATTTGTTTCTAGTGATTTCATCATGTAAGCAGAAATAAGTTCTGATCCAATTGGCATTTATGGGGTACAGAACTAATTGATTTTTAGTTATTTTTGTTTACCAAATCCTTTCCTAGTCTGAATGATCTTTGAACCAGTTCTCCTGTAAAGATGTTTTTGAAAGTCAGTTAGATGTGCTTTAACTGCCTTGTTTCTTTATCTTCATCAATTGAATGGAGCTGAAATGTTGGTAGTCTTAAGGCTGAATGGAAAGCTTATAATCTAAATTCATTCTAACCTAATGCTTTTAATAATAAAACCCAAAGATTTTATGTAGTAAACTGCTGCTGTTGAAGGAATAAGATACTCTGCTTTTACTTCAGAGTTGAGGAATAAAATTTGTGTTTTCTGAATGCAGGTGAGATCATAAAATCAGTTACTTCTATGTCACCAGTGTATTTTAGCAAATGTCCTTTTTAGCAAATGTCTTAAATGTTCTAAAAGATCTGCATAGGTCTTGGCAGTTTGTAATCTAACCTAACTTCCTCCTTGCAGGCTGGTCCTCTCTCGATTTGAGTTTGAAGAAGTGTCAAGTGGAGAAAATGCCTTGGAGGTTGGAGAAGATGAGGAAGAAGTGTGGTTGTTTTGGAGAGACAGTAACAAGGAAATCCGCAGTAAGAGTATCAGAGAGTTGGCTCAGGATGCTAAGGAAGGGCAGAAGGAAGATCGGGACGTACTCAGCTACTACAGGTTAACAGCATGTGCAGTAGTTGGCTAGCAAAGTTCGTCAAGGCTGTGTGGGGAGGCCTTTGGTATATAGGCTGTAGTTGGTTTGGGAGAAAGGACACTGGTTTTGTGAACAAAATAGCCATTAGAGAGTGAGGACAAAGTCTCTTTGAAGTGACAGCTAAAAGCACAAAGTTTATTTGCGGTGAGAAGTCCAATTATCGGCATAAGCAAGTTTGAACTGATTTAAAAAATGTATTTAGTTGAGGCTTAGAGTGCGTTGAAGTTGTACAGCACTTAATGCCTGTATTTCTGCTTGGTTTCCTGGTAAGTGGGTTTTATGGGAGAGCCTGTATGCTAACTGTTTAGGTTACCTGTATTCAGATGGAAGTTGGGGTGAGCAACTGTTTGTGGGAAGAACAGGATTTCGGCATGCGAATGGCTTTGCTTTTGATTTTAAAGAAGTCACTGCTGTGCTCCCTGCCTTCTAAATTTCTCTCTGAGCTCAAAGCCTTTAGTGGTCCTGTAGCTCTCAGCAGGACAATATATGAAGTTATGAAAATGCCACAAGTTTGGTTTGATTAATGTGCAGTGCTCTTTTGTACAGCTTAAGCTATGCTTTTAGGAGTTTCTGACATGAAGCGATGTTTCCAGATGACTTGACAAGACACCAAGTTCTTGGCATAGTGTAAGATCAGGTTTCAGCCCAGACCAAATTCCTGTGTCTGGGTTATAAACTTCTGACAGTAGTTTGACAGACTGGATTGTGGTGATGCGGAAAGTACAACTAGATTATTTTTTTTTATTTTTAATAGCTATCGCATTTTGCATTGTCTCTTCCATTGAAATGGTTCTTGCAGTAAACCTCCCAATGCATGGTTTTATATGAGCCTGTTGGAGGACTGAGCTCCAAAGGAGACCCTCTTGTATATTTGCTAAAAAATTGTATCTGCTCTCAAAATAGATTTTCTTGCACTGATTTTTAAATAGAATTGATAGTGTTAATGATTTTTAGCCTACATTATAGGCTTATGAACATACTTAAAACAAGGATTTAGGATACAGTTTGGTCAAATTCCCATGAGGAGTGCTGAGAGTGAAAAGGAGTCTGCTTTCAATTAAATGTTTCTTCAGAAAACCTCACAGTTGACACTGTTCAACCCAAGCCTGTACGAATACTCGTGAATGTTGGACATGTGCTTTATGACTAAAGGCTAATTATCAGTCTGTTGAATGTGCCTACCTTAAATGCCAGTTGCTTACTTTTAGTTTAGGGACTGAAAAGCTTGGGAATTAAGTTTATTTTTCCTCTACTAATTCTTTGCCTAAAGGGAGCAGAGCTCAGTAGCTGTTTAATCAGGTACCTAACTTTTAACGATTTTGTAGTCCATCTACATTGTTGCTTCAGTGAACAGCTGTGGCTTCAGCACCAGTAAGAAGTGTTTGGTCTTCGACAGTATTTAGGCTGAGTTGCCTT
Source organism: Grus americana (assembly GCF_028858705.1). Classification (NCBI taxonomy): domain Eukaryota; kingdom Metazoa; phylum Chordata; class Aves; order Gruiformes; family Gruidae; genus Grus; species Grus americana. The sequence goes on along the minus strand of NC_072862.1, from coordinate 2,265,166 downwards.
AAATGGTCTTTAGATTCTTCCGTAGCTTTCATAAACAGCATTACTTAATTCTATGCAACTCTCAGGAAAATATGACAACTCCTTTTATTCTATTTTTCCACTGTGTTACCTCTTACTAGTCTTTGATAAGTACTTTATTCTTTCCATGATAAGTATAGCTACATTACTCGAAAATATGGGATTCATTCTGATAATACGTAAGAGCATATCAATACTATACTCAACGGACATTTCTGGAAATTAAAGTCTAAGCTGTTTATGTTTTGTATTTTTTTTCCCCCCCTGAAGATACCAACTAAACCTCTTTGCTAGAATGTGCCTTGATCGACAGTACTTAGCCATAAATGAAATATCTGGCCAGCTGGATGTGGACCTCATTCTCCGTTGCATGTCGGATGAAAACTTGCCATATGATTTGAGAGCGTCTTTCTGTCGGCTAATGCTTCATATGCACGTTGATCGTGACCCCCAAGAACAAGTAACACCAGTGAAGTATGCTCGTCTGTGGTCAGAAATACCTTCTGAAATTGCTATCGATGAGTAAGTACTTGCTGGAATGGTGTGGGAAAGGAAATTAGATCACTTCTGATCTGGTTTTGTTTTTAAAAAATCGATCTTATTCATGGATTATTTATACTGGTTCTGCTTAAAAATAATAAAAAAACCCCCTTTGTAATGTATTCTCACTAGTTCTGTTATTCAGAGCCTGTAGTTTCTTTGCCTGTAATGTTTGCTGGGGAGAACCTTCCTGAGAACCAAATAACCTTCCTGCGTGTGTGTGGCTCAGCTGTGAGGCAGCAGGGGTTTGTCTCAAACTCACAGCGATGGTCCGTCTCTGGTTTGGGTGATGTGACGAGTGACCTAGCCCCGGGGAGGGAAAGCAAGGGAGGACTACTTCATTCTTCCTCTTGCCTGATTTGGTTATGGCATAAACCCTTCAGGGCAGGTTGTCCATACAATAGCTGGCACAGTGAAAAGCAAAACCACAGGGGAAGACGCTGAAACAAGTAATGTGCTGGAGACAGTCACATTCCTTCACCTCCAATGGAAAATACTCTATCGGAGTGGTGAAAAACCTATACAAAACCACAGCTAGACTGGAGAGATGATTTCTTGACCATAGACTTGTATTATATTATTTGTACTATAAAAGAGTTAAAATTTATAGTACTTCAACTGTTCAGAACTCAATTTTTTTGGTTGGAGGAAATGAACATTTAAAATTGGTGTTAAGCATTAGCAATTGGAGTCTTGTCTATATCTGTACTAGTGTTTCCTGGTTTCTTGGTTTTTCCCTCCCTTCCCTCCTTGCTAGCCTAGTTTTCTTTGCTGAGAGAGATGCCATAGATCGTAGTCAACTTCAAATGCCAAAATAGAAAAAGAAATGGCTTCAGCTCTGGCAGAGGCTAAACAGTGATACGTGATCAAATGGAGAAACAAAAGTAGTTAGTGGAAGGTGGTGGGGATTGTCTTTTGCAAACGCTCTCTGCTCCCACTGAGAAACAAACCTAGAATTTCTATTAAGAAAAAATGGTGTCTACTTTGCATATATATTGTTTTTATTTGGAGGAAAAATAGCATCCACAGTTGGCATCTATTGGCCTTATCCATTCTCCTTAATGCTGTCAATAGCTTGTCATTGTTTCCACTAAAATACTAAGGGTTTCTTTTTTTATTTATTGGGACAAAATTGTCTTTTTTTGTTTTCCTCAGACATTTTTAAATAGTGCAAAATGAGCATATGGGATAAAACAGCAAAAGCCAGGAAATTATGGTGTCAGCTTCCTGATGCTCTCGTTTGGATAAATTATTTAACAGCCTTTAACTTCTCCTAGACTTTGACAAACCAATGAAAAATGGTATCAGGGGAAAAGAGCCCTGTGTATTTGCATGCTAAGTTTTGTGTTTTGTTTTGTTTTTTGTTTTGTTTTTTTTTCCTCTTCAGCTATGATAGCAGTGGAACTTCCAAAGATGAAATTAAGGAGAGATTTGCACAAACAATGGAATTTGTAGAGGAATATTTAAGAGATGTGGTGTGTCAGAGGTTCCCTTTCTCTGATAAAGAGAAAAATAAGCTCACTTTTGAGGTAGTTATCCAGTTCTGATTTTATCCTTTTTTTTTTTTTTTGTGGAATGTTGGTACTATTTTCAATGCTGTGTAGATTGGAAAGTAATTAGTGAGTGCTGAGCCTCAGCAGGCTCCTCCTTTCCACTGTAGTCCTTTCTCCTCGTGCAAGCAACCCCACTGAAGTTTGTGACTTTGCAATGATAGTTCTTGAAATACAATTAATGAATGCGAGCTTATGTCTTAGATTTGCATCAGCCTTGTTTACCTTTTGAGCTCTCAGTGTTATTGCAAAGTCAAGCTTTACTGGAATAAATAGTCTCGAAAGCTAAACACTATGTCTGCGTGCACAGAGAGTCTCTAGAGCTTACAGTATTACTCACTAAGAGAACAATAGTGTCTTGTGACTTACTGACCTATTAAAATAGACTGTGCAAATTAAACGTAGCAAATCCGTGCAACAGTATTCCCTAAATAACCATTAATATAAGAAAAGATGAGATGTTTCTTTATAAAAACAAAACAACATATCTGAGGGAATATACTTCAGATAATGGAGCTACCTTAAATATTTGCACTATGTATGAAATCATTATCTGCCGATCTTGAAGGATGTGGAGGACTTGTGGGGAAACTTTATAACTTGGTAGCAGTAAGCTTTAGTTGTGTGATTTTTTTTTTTTTTGGTAAGACAAAACCATAAAAAGCGTCTGTACATTCCCTCTAGTCTTGACTTATCTTACCTCTTCTGTAAGGAGACAGATGTGGTATGATTTTGTAGCTATGGAATATCAATTGCAGATACAGACTGTTACTCCAGGCATTGCAGTATTTGTAGGCAAGTAGAAAACTTTCTGATAAGATGTAGAACTGTACAGTCTTATGGAATTACAAGGCATTACGATAAAAGTATGATGCACAGACAGGTTCTTGATCTTTTCACTGTGTTAAGACAACTTGATTGCGATAGTAAAATGTTTAGTATTAATCAGGCTTTTTATTATTATTTTGGTAGGTTGTTAACTTAGCCAGAAATCTGATATATTTTGGTTTCTACAACTTCTGTGACCTCCTCAGACTAACCAAAATCCTCCTTGCTATATTAGACTGTGTGCACATCACTACCATCTTCCCTATTACCAAGATGGCAAAAGGCGAGGAAAGCAAAGGTAAGGCTGAAAAACGATCGGCAGAACAGATCATTCTTTGGTAGTTTCTGGTTCATCTCAAAATGTCGATGTGGGTTCAAAATCTTCTACTTTGTTCAGTCCATGGCTTGGTGGTAAAGCTGAGTAATGCCTACGATGAAAGAGGGAGAGGGCAGGGGGTTCTGAAAGTACCGCCGTGCTTCTATTGATTTCCATCTGTTCCAGGGATTTAGGTGTCCAGCTGGCCTTGTGTAATGTTGAGACAATTTCTCTTCGTAGGAGGTGAAGGGTCCTTGCCCTGTCAATGCAGTCCCATTACACCATCATAACCTTACCTGTTTACCTACCTCTCTGAAGGGAGCAATGTGATGAGATCAATCCACGGAGTCGGTGAGCTGATGACCCAGGTGGTGCTCAGAGGCGGTGGGTTCTTGCCCATGACTCCTCTTGCTGCTGCTCCTGAGGGGAACGTCAAGCAGAGCGAACCAGAGAAAGAGGACATCCTGGTAATGGACACAAAGCTGAAGATCATTGAAATACTTCAGGTACTAGCAACCCAAATTAACGTAGCATCTCGTGCTGGCTTTAATCTAAGCGTTAATATAGTGCCATGCTGCCTTTTAATTAATTTCTGCCTTCTACGTGCCTCTTAAACTGGTAAAAACAAGGGGGACACTTTCAGGCACACAGCACTCCACTTGCCAATGACAATATTACGCCATTACTGAAACAATTTAGTAGAAATGAGTTTGCAATAGATTTCTGCGTATTTAATGGTGATTTGTAAATACCTGACTTGAAGTGGATCAGTCATTTTCCACCTTACTGTCTTAGTAATTTCTCTGAGTCTGCAGAGCCATCTTAAGTGCCCCAAGGAAGGGGGAGATGCTCGAGACTCCTCTTCATACAGCCATCAGCCTGAAATGTTTTTTAAGCACGCACATTTTGCCAGCCACGCTGTCTCTTCCATCTCTGTCTGGCTTTTCTCACTTGTTCACCCCTAAGTCTTTAGGGGACACAGAGAAAAGATTTTTTTTTTTCCCCCCCTTTTCCAGAGTGCTGCCTCAATCTAGATGCTGCTGCAGAATTACTGCGCTGAAATCCATCTTTCCTCCCTCAGTGTAGGAGTCCCTTTTCTGTTTGATACCTTCATGGGCAAGTTCACGGAGGCCAGAATGCTGCAAAAGCCTTGTGGGCGAAAATATGCGAAGCAGCAGGAAAGCCACAGTGTACCTTCCCCGTGCCCCCGTGGGAGGCTTCGCACAGAGCTGGGTTTGAGGTTATGCCCTTCCCCTCAGCAGCAGATGCAGCACGTGGGGGAGGCTTGATTCACTTCCTTTCACCACTGCTAATTTTAGTTAAAGCCAGAACTTCTCTTAGGGCCTGGCATGTGCGATGGGATATTTTAGCGTGCCAGTATTCCCCCTGTTACCAGGCTCTATTAAAACTGGCATTAAGCATTTTCCCCTAAATCTGAGAGAACCACAAGTGTTCTTTGCATCGTACTTCTTTCCTCAAGAGGGAGGAAGACCATGGAGAGGTTTCACTGGCACTAGCCCATAGTTATTCGAACCGGTCACTGCTGCGTGGCTGGGATGCTGCGCTCGTGGCAGCAGCCCGGCTCTTGGCAGCTCGTGTGCAGCTTCCTCTGCCCTGGGAGTCGGTGCGATGAGGACAGCAGCGCTGGTCTGTTAGATTCCTGCTGGGCTCAGAACGGAGACAGAAATGCTGCTTTCCTTTCCCGGGGGTACTTGCGTTGGGCGGTAATGAGGGGTCAGAACTCTGCCAAAATCTACTACTCCTAAGTATTTATTACTGTGTGCGTATCATACTCATTGAAATCACTGAATTCTGGGATTTTTAAGAAAATATTTGCATACCTCTTCTCCAGGTTAAATCCATATTTTTACTATGATCTTGCGTGTCTGTAGCAGTGTTATGTACAAATTGTCTCTATGTGTGCTTGGAAATAGGCAAGTTATTTCAATATTTTTACTACTTCTGTATTACCAGTTTATTTTGAATGTGAGATTGGACTACAGAATCTCCTGCCTACTTTGTATATTTAAACATGAATTTGATGAAAGCAATGCCCAGATGTCTGAATCACCCACTGGAAGCAGTAACCAAGAAATGCCAGCTAACGTACCAGGTTAGTTATTTTACAAAGAATGAATTTGTGTGGGTTAGGGAAGACTCTTTAATCTTAGAGGTGCTAATTGGATAATTGATTCAGGTTCTTGCTTTGGCATATGAATGGTCCCACTGAAGCAGAGTACCCTGCTAGCAGAGGGAATAACGGTAGGAATCATTTCAATATGCTCCTAACGATGCCCAGGATTTATTTGTACTGTCTCCTACTTCTTTCCATGTGTTCAGCGGGACCCAAAGCCTGAGATGCATCCTTTAATGAAAACCTGAAGTAAACACTATCATGCGCGATCTGTCATCAAGCTCAAATTAAATATTTCATATTAGTGTTTCTGGGTGAAGGAAAAGGGTCCCCAAAGCAATCCGATTTCCTCCATCCCTTTCCCCTGGCCTGATGCCTCTTCCCACCCAAATTTCTCTCTTCCAAAGGTATTGTGGGAAGGCAAGACAGCTGGAGGTGTCAGCATCTGTGCTGCTACAGGAGGGTATGAAAGCAAGCTGTTGAGGAGTTGGTCGTGTCCAGTGTGAGCTGCTTAATTGGAAGCAGCATAGTTAGTGGGCTGGGTAGATGGGGTGTTGTCAATCCCTGTATTGCTTTCCAGGGGATGAAGTATCCCGTAGTTAGGACCTGTGCTGCGTAGGAATAACTGGACTTCAAAAGTGCAGCTTATTAGACATCATACAGTTTTTCTTCCTCAATTTGGAGACTGTATCTCTAGATGCAGAGGAGAAAGATAAGGAAAATGTGGTTTAGATGCGAAGTCTTCAGAGGGAGCAGACTGTTCCTTTTGATCTCACTTCAAAGGAGATGTGTTTACTTTTTTTTCCTTGGGCTGCCCGGGCCTTTGAAACTGGGCTGGTGGGGAGAGCGGGAACTCTTTCTGCAAGCTGAACTTTGGAAGAGAGGGGGTAAATGTTTTTGGCAAAAATGTAAAATCCCCATGCTCTTTTTCTGTTCCCCTTCGCAAATGCTTGTCAAAGTTGGAGAGCTCCAAGTCTGTTTTACCATTTTTATTTTTTAATTTCAGAATATTAGTCATTGCCCATGTGATAATCTATACTTTATACTGAAAAATGCAAAGAGCTTTTTGTCTATTGAGCCACAGGGGCATTGCTGTCATTGCTGAATTTACTGCTTTAGAACTTCTCAAGGCTGAAGGTTGGTGTTTCTGGTGGCGGGCCCCTCTGAATGACACCAGGTCCCATCAGTGTCCTGGAATGATGCTGGTGCAATCTAAAAATAGGCAAGAAAGGAATAAGCTTGGATGTTGCTGAGGTGGTTATGCAGTTTAATTTGTGTGCTGAGAACAAGTTAATTTATTGTCCTATGCTATCTTAGTAGGCTGCTTCAGTCATCTCTCAGCATTCCTTTCAGCTTGTTACGACCCTTTGCTTACACCTACATCATCACTTGACTTTTAAAATGTTTTTAGGCTGCAAAAACATCTCTGGTGCAACTCTGACATAACGTATTTGTCTTGGTATTTTCTCAGGAGCCCTAGACTTTGAACATATTGAAGAACAAGCCGAGGGGATCTTTGGCGGAAGGCAAGTATCTGTTCACTACTGCTAATCAAGGGGTAGCTCAGCAGTTCCCAGGCTGCAGCCCTCAGGGCTACCGAGGAGTGGGGATTGCAGCTGGAAGGGAGGTGGTAACTGGGAAAAGGTTGGAAACAGCTGCCACGGTTACCTAGGCTTCATCTTCCTGAAATGCCTGGGATACAGCTGAACGTAATGTCCATTTGGATTAAAAGCCACAGATAAGGCACAGGGATCCTTCTTCAGCCAGAAGGATCTTCATGGGAGGGCTTCACTTGTGTGGGTGAAAGCCAAGTTGGAGGATCAGTGCATCTAAACTAAATACTGCAGTAAAATCTTAGGCAGGAAAGCTTGTGTAGGCAAGGATTGGGTCTTATGCTGAGACAGATATTTGTTTAGCCGTGAGTCTTTTGGATAATGGAGCATTAAACTGCACATGCATGACAGAACAAAGCGAACTGTACCTTCCATACCTGCCCGCCTTCCGGAGCAGCTTGTATCCTTTCTTAAATCACAGGACGGCAAGTCAGTGACAGACTCCAAGTGCTCGAGCTTATCCTGATACTCCACTATCTGTTGGAGCACTGTGAAGCCATCTATTCCAACCCTCCTTAAGCTGCTCAGAGCTGCAGTTGTGTTCTGTAAACCTCAGATAACTGATTTCTTAAATGGGGACAGAAGGGAACAGAGAGATTCCCTTACAGAATTAATAACCAGAATTTTTAATGTAACTCTGCAGACTCAGTTGGAAGCAGAATGCAGGAAAGATTCAGGGGGCGCTGATAAGAAAAAGAAAATGCAACATGAGATTCTCATGCTCAGAAAAGAGGTGCAGAGGGAAGAGGAGGATTGTAAGTGCTTGACATAATTAGCATTGCAACCTGGACACTGAGGTAGGGTTGTATTTCGTAAATAGTGAGAAAGGTTAGTACCAGGAATGGGCAAGAAGTATTTGAGCAATAGGGTGAGACTGACATAGGGACAAATATTTTGGCATAGTTTGACCCCAAAAAAATGTAAGTTGGATAATGTAAACTGAGTGCACTGTGATTAATGAGAATCTGGAATAGCCTCCTTGTTAAGCAGTACACCAAAACACCCTGTGTGTCTTAAGATAGCGCTTAATTTGATAAACTTCTCCCTTAAAAGTAAGAGAAAAGGTTTTCTGCCACCGCTGACTGGACTTAAGAACCTGCCGGGACATTCAGTCTAATACACTAGTTAACTCTGACACTCTGTTTTCAGTGAGGAGAATACACCACTGGATTTGGATGATCATGGTGGCAGAACATTTCTCAGAGTTTTGTTGCATTTAACAATGCATGATTATCCTCCTCTGGTGTCTGGAGCACTTCAGCTACTTTTCCGGCACTTTAGTCAGAGACAAGAAGTCCTTCAAGCTTTTAAGCAGGTATGTGTGTGTAAAAAGCATAATTCCTCATCTGAATGTATATATTGCAGCTAAAAACAATCCTTTTGTGCAACTAATGGATTGCATTCGTGTAAGGTTCAACTGCTTGTTACCAGCCAAGATGTTGACAACTACAAGCAGATAAAACAAGATTTGGATCAGCTGAGGTCTATCGTGGAAAAATCAGAGCTTTGGGTGTACAAAGGCCAGGGCCCTGATGAGACTATGGATGGAGTGCAAGGTGAAAATGAACACAAGAAAAAAGAGGTAATTGGGTTCTGTTTGCACAAATTAATGTATTAATATTTTATGAAAATGTAACTGTTTCCAGAACTGTGACTAAAAAAACCCCAGACATCTTTCTGGCACACTGCATAGCCCGGTGAGGCTATCCGAATTGCTTTTGGAGTAAGGCAAGAGTAAGAGGAGAACCTGAGCTAGCTGATGCCAGTTAGCGTCAGGTGGAATCTGCTCAGGATTAGCAGCCACTGAAGTGTCATCTTTGGGCTCTAACAGAGCAGTTGGTTTGAGTTTGTCCTGGCTCCTGAGTTGTGTCCTTTCACCACTGACAGATTGCATGGGGTTTCTGTGGTCAAAAGTACCTTAAATAATACAAGGGCAGAGCTGAGGACTGTTCAGGTGATCCATTTTGAATCATGGCACAATGATTAAATGGCAGAAGAGAACAGTGCTTAAGAAACCTGGCAAATGTTGGTGCTTTATCTGTACCTGCTAATACTGGACTTTCTTGGCATGCACATCTGGCTTAGAACTAAACACCTTTTGCCTCTGTATAATTTGCAATCAAATAGAAAAGACTGTGTGAGGAAACTCAAGAAATAGCCCCTGGGTTATGAACATTGATTGTTGGAAGTAAACGTAACTTACTCATTGCTTTCCTTGTGTGTAGTACTGTGAGGCATCTCTCAATATCTATCCAATGACAGTTTAATAATAGTAGAGAGGGAGAGAAAGTAAGAAGTTTTTTTTGGGGGGGAGACTTGATTACAGACAGAATGTGATAAGGAAAGGACAGGAGGTTGCTGCCTCTAAAATCATCCCACTCTCACCTTATTTCATGCTATAGAGGTCAATATGACTAGTCAGGATAATTATATGTATTTTTCTGAGACTGTCAGAAAATTGAAGGATGACACTCCTTTCCAGGAAGAGAGCGGGCACTATCCTAGAATGGTAATTTTAGCCTTCACGAAGACAATGCAATAAGCTACTAATAAATTGTCTGATTTTATCCACAGGAAGGTCACAGCAAGTCCCAAAAGCCTGAAAGTACTAGCAGCTACAACTACCGTGTAGTAAAAGAGGTAAAACTTCACTTCTTGATAGTTAAATGGAAGTGTAAATGAGTAACACAGCTCTGGAGAGCTGCAGGGGGAGACACCCAGGAAAGTCTGAGTCACTCTTCCATTGTGGAAACTATTTGCTGAGTAATAACATATCCCAACTTGAATGAGAAGGCAGGAATATAATAAGCATAACATGTATTCTTTCCTTAAGAATGGATTAGTGAGAAACACGACGTTTTGCTGCTGTTTCAATGGTAACACAATATTTTTATTGTTAAAAGCTATGAAGGAGGTAAGCAAGTGGAGAAGCTATTTAATTTGCTCTGTCCAAGTAGTTTGCACTCAAAAGCACCATGCTATTAAAGTTTAATTTCAAAATACCAGACAAAGAGCAGGCGTTGGCACTGGTGTGCTGTTAGCTATGGGGCTTTCCGTGGCACCGTGCTGCGGAGCCCGATGCCAGGTTCACTTGACACGGCTGAACTCCGCAGGACCAGCCCTAGTCAGGGATGCGATGGATGGTGCTCAGGCCAATAAGCCACCAGATGTGATGACAACGTTGTGGCCACACTGCTTCCCTTGCCTGTGCCGCGTGGCACTAGGCTGTGCTGGCTGCTGTGTCCCCGGAGGGGTGGTGGCTGCTGCTCGATGGGCAGAAGGCAGTGTTGGTGTGTGCCTTCTGCCCTCGCGTTTCCCCGAGGTTCTTGGTTCAAGTTTGGTCCTTTTGCACCTCTGTTGTTGTTGCAGGAGCAACCACGCCTTAGCCTGGTCTTAGCTCCTCACCTCGAGACCCCAAAACCTGATTTTGCTGCCTAGAGCTGCTCTGGTCCATGCAGATGCATTTTTCAGTGATGCTGCTCTCCGGGAGCCACCTGGTATGTTCTGAAATAAAATCCAGAATTTCAGCTCTAAAGCAAGTGTCTCCTCCAGATCCTGCTGCGGCTGAGCAAGCTCTGTGTTCAGGAAGGCGTCTCGGTCAGGAAAAGCCGTAAGCAGCAGCAGCGACTTCTGAGGAACATGGGAGCTCACGCCGTTGTGCTGGAGCTGCTGCAGATCCCTTATGAAAAGGTTGGGTTTCTGTATGGCTGTCGCCTTGCTTCGTGTCATTTTGATGGGCTTTTAATACCTCCTTTGAATCTTCCTGAACTTCTACCTTTATATCGGATTCAAAGAGGCTATTTTATACAGCCTCATAGTCTATGCAATATTGCACGCTTCAAAAATAATTGTGAGCTTATATCAGCTTTGTTTAAAGTCTTTGAATATACAGTGTTCTGCACTGTTTCCTGAAGAAGTGTTTGTCCATCGTAGCTCAGAGTAAGACCAAGGCTCAACTCTCAGCTTTTCATGGGAGATGTGTGCTGCCTTGAAGTTAAGCTGTGCTGGTGGGAGCAAGACCCTTGCGATTGCTGCGAGGTAGCTGTACGACAGCCACCCCGGGAACGCGAAGGGAAACGAGGGTGCCTTGTTCCCCGTGGGATTTATCAGCAGGTCTGCCCAGTGACTAGACACAGACCCTCCCAGTTGTAGGGTCCCAAACCCCTCCTTAGAAATGAATAAATATCAACTGGCTATCCAGGCGAGATCTGCTGTTCATAATTAGCTGTATCAGAGTGCAGTGGAATGTCAGCGGTACAGTTTGAAGCCCACTTTGCGTTGCTGTACAGTTTGAGCTTGCACAGCACCGCGTTGTGCTGATGAAGCACACCCCAGGTTCATTGTGTTGGCTGCCCATTAGTCACAGGTGACAGGTACTTATCACTGCATAGGTGAGGGAGCTCTTCACATTTTCCCGGACACTCTGCCGTCCTCTGTTCCAAACTCTACAGATTTCTGAGAACCAGTAATTCTAGACAGAGATTTGATTAATGATAAGCGAAGTGTCATGCTGTCTTGCTTCATATTTTGCTAAGAAATCAGCAGCGAAACCACCCTCCAACACCTCTTGTCATCTTTCTGTCCCATGCATACAAAAACATACTGGACAGGCAGCGGTGGAAGGTGTTTCACCCCTGGAGATGTATGTGAAACTCCTTAAAAATAAAAGCAGACACTAGTTTTCCAAACTGCATTTTATACCATCAGTGACTGGTAATCCACACTGATGTCAGAGGAAAGGCACCGATTACTGAACTGTACTTGGAAGCATGCAAGTAGTGTGCGGATTCCAGTAAATATAAATTGGGCTTAACTGTTGCAATAATAACTTTCCGTCTTTTCTTTGCCATGAAGTACCCATCTGTCGCTGCTGAAATGCATTTCAATGGAACATGGCAATTTTCCTCTGTAGCCCCAAGGTGATGATGTGTGGTTTGGCCAATGTACTGGTGTGTTCAGAAGTGTAAAAGTGACTAAAGCACGTTGCTGGCAGGCTTGGTCATGGAGTATGCAATTTTAGAGAATAAACTACTGTAATTTCTATTATGGTCTTTATTTTTGATGATCTTTAAAACTGCGAAGCAGGCCAAACTCATCCCTAATGTCTATGAACTGGGTGGAGGTTTGTTTTTCTTTGGAGTGTGAGAGACGTGCCAGTTCCCTTGCAGAGCCGGAGCTGCGGCTCATCCAGTAGTCACCTGAAAGTGAACCTTCAGATTCTTTTTAACCCCATCTTATTTGTCATGCGATCACAGGCGGAAGACACAAGGATGCAGGAGATAATGAAGCTTGCACACGAGTTTTTACAGAACTTCTGTGCTGGGAACCAACAGAACCAGGCATTGCTGCACAAGCACATAAACCTGTTCCTTAACCCAGGGGTAAGAATAACCTCTTGCCATGATTTATTTTTTTTCTAGCAAGAAAAGAGAATGGATTGTCTTTGGTGATTTGCCTCTGGGCCTGTTCTGATGCAAGATTGGTTAAGGGGTCACATATTGTTTTCATTCTGAAGCCTCAAAAGTTGGCAAGGTCTGTTTGTTTAGGACCATTTCAGCGTAGAAAGTTCAAGAGGCTGAAGTGGACTGAAAAATAGGCTTAGATACGTGCTGTTGTGTTGAAAGATTAGGTCCTCGGAAATGTTCTTGGAGTCCTGCACCCTGCAGGAGCGTTGACTTTATCCTGACCTCTGCATGGGTTTGGTGGTTTGTTTATTTTCTAATTTCTTTCTTTCTTTTATCCCCTCCATTAGATTCTGGAAGCAGTAACAATGCAGCACATTTTCATGAACAACTTCCAACTTTGCAGTGAGATTAATGAACGCGTTGTTCAACACTTTGTCCACTGTATCGAAACACATGGCAGAAATGTTCAGTACATAAAGTTCCTGCAGACAATTGTCAAGGCGGAAGGAAAATTCATTAAGAAATGCCAAGATATGGTAATGGCTGAGGTGAGAGCTGCAGAGATTTGCAAGGTCTGAGCAGAAGTTTTCACATACCATTTGGTGAAAATGACAAATTGATCCTCTCGCTTCTGGGGCTGCCAAGAAGCTGACAGTTAGCTCACTCAATGCAAAAAGAGCATGCAGCTCCCGGAAAGCACAGGCTTTTTTTGTGACCCAAAGCTTTCTGAGCTCCTCACCTGTAGGCACAACGAGCAATCGGTTATTAACAATACTGACAAGTTACTTTCCAGGGTTCTACACAGCAGCATATAGGTGGGCTTATGAAGCAAGGGTGCCTTTCTCTAGCAAAATTGGCTAGAAGAGAAATAGTTTAATTTCAAGATCAGTAATGCAGAAGGAAAATTTTACCATGAAAGTATTTTGATGAGAATTTCTTATCTTACCAAGACTTACATGTTCAGCTGCTTAAGTGCTGAAGGGAGAAAAATCTGAGGGCCTTCAGAAATTTAGGTGTGTAGGTAACTGGGAAACTGGGGTGTCAGGATAGGAGAGAGGTAAGAGAAGGGTGAATAAATCCCTTTAAGTTGGATGTTGGACGTGATCTGTCTGACAGCCTATTTGCATGTTTGATGGGATTTTTATTGGCCTCTTCAGCAGGGGGAGCCCGAGGATCAGATTTGTCAAGCTCTGGCTTTTGTGTATCAATCTTACTAGATTGATCAAAGGTATTCCATATTTTGTTGTTCAGTTCAAAAATGATTTCGCGAGCTTCTCAACACGGAGTCGAGTTTGTGAGATGCTCAGCAACCGGCTTGCACAGGGGTCAGCAGCTGCTGGGAAAAGGGGGTTGCCTTGGGGGTTGCCTTCTGCATCTTACCTAGGTGTTTGCCCCCCTCCCTGCGGGAGCACAGCTTCAGATCCCTCCAGCTGCGTGCTCAGAAGCGCCCGGCCCGGAGCAGATCTCAGTTTGCTCCTTCTCCTTTCCTTTGTGGAGTTACGGGAGGTCTGAACTGCTCTGAAAATCTGGCCATCCGGGTCTCAATGTGAAGCTGATAGAAATCTTCAGTGTGTGACTTAACCTGTCACTCGTTAGCCTTGGAAAATTGATGATGTTTGTTCAGAAGGGCGGAATCACTGAGCCCTGCAGTCCTCCCATCCGGCATGCCCCTGGGGCGTTCCTCTGAACAAAATGGTATGTCTACAGCTAGCTGTATTAAAAAGTCGGCTGAGGCAATAGACGTGAAATAAAAAAGCACAATGGAAAGTCACAAGCTTCTTGGCACAACTTCTGTCTGAGCAGTCAGTTGGACTGACTTTGAAGTTCTTCAGCAGTTCAGAAGTGATAAATTCTTTAGGAGAAAATGTCGTAGTGGAGCCCTCTGTCCCGTGAAGGGAGCAGGAGAGGAATGCCCAGCTGACTCGGTGGGCTGCACTCCTGTAGCTAATCGGTATTTGCACTGTGACAGTCAGCCCACAGATTAGGGGAGGATGCTGCGGGGACGTGCACAGGCTTTGATCTGCTGATGGAATATTTTTCTTTCTCGGTAGCTGGTGAATGCGGGAGAAGATGTCCTAGTGTTTTACAACGACAGAGCCTCCTTCCAGACTTTGGTGCAAATGATGAGATCAGAGAGGGATCGGATGGATGAAAACAGCCCACTGATGTACCACATCCACTTAGTAGAACTGCTTGCTGTCTGCACAGAAGGCAAAAATGTCTACACAGAAATAAAATGCAACTCCCTGCTTCCTTTGGATGACATTGTTAGGGTAGTAACCCATGAGGATTGCATTCCTGAGGTGAGGGCTGTTTGGAGCCGCTGGCCTACGTGTATTTGAAATGTGCTGGCTTTGGGTGAGAGATTTGATATTACTGAGTCCGGCCTGGGAAAGGTGGTGGTGCAGGTGGACAGTAAGCTGGGAGCTGGGAAACTGGCTTCCTTCCCTGGTTCTGCTATCCGCAACCCCAGTGAATCTGGATAGTGAAGTTAAATCCTTTTAGACTAGTTTCCTTGCCCTTGAAATGGGGATGTGATGCTGTACTTGCTTGTTTTATAGGGTTCTTGAGGCAGAGAGGTTTATGGAGTATGCTGCTAACCTTGAACAGATGGTCCTGCAGAACTGGAAATGATTATTATGCTGACGCTTTGTCTACAGTAATCCTGGCATTTTTTATTGGATGAGGTTTTGCTATTCATGGCATTAAATTTCACCAGTGCTTAAATAAAAGGAAGAAGTAGAATTACAAATGATTTATATAGCAGTTTATTGTGACTTTATGTTCATTCATAATATCATTCAGGTTTTTATTTTTTTTAATGGTAATCTTTTTTTTGCTACTTTTAGGTCAAAATTGCATATATCAACTTCTTGAATCATTGCTATGTGGACACAGAAGTAGAAATGAAAGAGATTTACACCAGTAATCATATGTGGAAGCTATTTGAAAACTTCCTGGTTGACATCTGTCGGGTAATGATTTCTGTATCCAGGAACTGAATTAAAAAAGCTTAAATGAACCTATTTAGTATAGTGCAGTAAGAATAAGACATAACAATGCATCAAGGCAATAAGTACCCTGAATACCGTGTTCCTTCAAATTTATGTGCCGCCTTTTCCTTATGCCTGCAGATTTCATTAGTCATATTCCATGGAAGACATTAATATTTTCCTTTTAAAAAGAAAAAGGAAAAAAAAAACCACCACAAAACCTCAGAAAATCCCCACACCCTGCTCTTTTGTCTAATGCCTTTTTCTGTTCTGCCACCTGGCTTGTTTATTCTGGCCAGGGTAGCGAGCTCCTTCCCGAGCAATAGTCAACGATTTCTGGCAGGTCAGGACAAATTTTTTCCAAGCTTGGCGTTTCTTTGGCCATATGGCTTTTTGCCTGGGATTCCAAGTATTTCCCCATACGAAAGCATTACACCTCAGTCCTCCCTACCCTACTACTTTCTTTCCTCTAAGGCACTCTGATTTTTTCCCTCCCTCCTAAACTCCTAAACATGCTATATGCCAACACATTATAAGAGTAACGGTGTTGGGCTTCTGCTTTTGTGTGTGCTGGAAATCCAGAGATCCAAGTGTCATAAATATCATTGTGGCAGGGAATTGCTGTGACTAGATCGATGGAAATCAAGAATTCCAGTCTGTAACACTTGATTAATCTGCCTTGGTTGAGCTGCTCCTGACCTAAGAATGAATTGTCTTGCAGGCTTGTAACAACACCAGCGACAGAAAGCATGCCGACTCCATATTGGAGAAGTACGTTACAGAAATAGTGATGAGTATAGTCACCACTTTCTTCAGTTCCCCGTTCTCTGATCAGAGCACTACTTTGCAGGTAGGAAAACGCAGAGACACAGACAAGTGAAAATGTGCTGCAAATGCAATTATCTTCCTTCCACTTTGGTTCTGTTTTACCAGTTAAAAGGAAACATGTGTTTGTAATGGGGGAGCAGATATGTATTCTTTGTGACCAGGATGGCTCTTTTGCTGCAGATGTGGAAAGATTTATAAATCAGAGTACAAATGTTTTTCTAGAGAGGCTGAAGAGTCACATTACTTCATTAGTAAATTCAACTCTGGATGTACTACCACTGAGATCACACAGGTCTTTTGGAGAGAGTTTCTACATCGTTGTCAGGTTCCGGGTGAGAAAATCACACTGCAAGTAGGGAAATGAAGGGGGTTCTTTCTATGTTTTGTATTGCAGTTGCATCTAAGGGCTCTGGTTGTCCTCTTTGGGGCCTTAGAGCAGGGTACAGCTGAATAAGATGATGTGGACAGGTGTAAGAGAGCAAAGAAGCAATTTTGCTCAGTGATAATTTGGCATGCCGGCTGTCTAGCAGTGGTAAAGCAGTAGCACTGCAGCAAGGAGTTCTCCAGAGTGCCGTGAAGGAGGAAGGTAAAGCTTTGGTGGCAGGCTTTCCAGACAGGAGGAGAGGGTGTTGCATAAGAGGGGGCAAAGGTGATTGTTTAAAGCAAGCAGGTTTTTATAAGATGATTCTAATTTCCTTTAAAATAAAAAAAATTTCCAAAAGCTCTAGAGTGTTTCATTAAGCTGAGTAATTCTTTGTCTTATTCAAAATTTGGGGAAATGTGGAGGAGAACCTTGGAACACTTGTGAAGTGACAGAAGGTAGAGATTTCCACTGTAGAACAGAAGTGTCAGGACATTGCCCTAATATTTGTATTGCGGCACAAAGATAACATCATTTGTGTATTCATAAATAACTTTTTGGGGAGGAGTGTGGGTGGAGTGGTCAGGTGCCTGGCAGGTCTGGCAGAAGTTTGAGTAGGGTAGTTGTTGAAACTTGATGCAACCTCATCGTGCCAAAGGCAGTTGTTCACCGTGCAAACTCCAGGTTTGTAACTGTGTGCAACTGGCAGCGGGTTAGAAGGCATCTGGTTCCCAAAACTGGCCATAAAGGACATCTGGCAATTTGACGTGTCAGTCCCTCGTCAAAGAATTTACGCTAACCCTTTGGATCATAGTGCACTGCCTGGGTGACTGCAGTGCTCCGGGGAAGCGTATGTAAAACTGCTGCGTGGCTGTGCATCAGGTGAAGACCACCTGCTCGATATCAGCAGCGGTGTTCCTGCTTTTCCTTGACTGCCCGTATCTCACGCTGACAGTCTGCCCTCCTTGAGTCAGGACGTGTGTTTGACCCGTGTCTGGATGACCGGTGGCCAGCCTGATCCAGCTGTAGCATTCGACACAGCCCTGCCTCTCCCTCCGTACTCAGACAAGGAGACGGTCACGCTGAAAGCAAGAGAGCTGCTTCTGAGACGGGCTCGGATGCTCTGAAACGGCCAAACTGCGCATTGCCTGCGGGAGCGCGGGGAGCTGCAAACTGCTGTGTTTGGGCTGAGCAGCTTTATTAGGGTTCTGTCTTATCTCACAGCTAAGTCTGAGCAGTCCAGCCGTTGATTTGCTCCTTATGTGACTTTAAAAATCTCAGCCGGTATTGTGGTATCAGCCTCCATGCTAGTTTGTCAAAACTTCATCAAAAGAAAATGAGAAATGGAGAGCAAGTTAGGCTTGTCCCCCGGGGCTCTGCCCTTCTCTCTTCCCTGTCATGCTTTTAACTGTCATCTCTGAGTGTACAGCATTTGAATACACTTCCTTACCATCATATTTTAGTGATCTGTTAATTTTAGTTGTCAGCAGCTTTGCTTTAGTTTCTCAATCTCTACCTCTGTCTAGCAGGATGAAGTAACTTGTTTCACCTTTCTCTTACCATCTCAGTTGATAGTTCTGCCTTATCCTAGATTCATCTTTCCTTTACACCTCTAAGGTAAAAGCTCTGTTTCTGTCCCCTTTTCTGCCTGTCAGGACTCTCCCATCGGAGGAGTACGGCCCGTTGGACCAGCTGGCTGTGCACATCCCTCCGGGTGGGATTTTCCCTGCGTCTGAGATGCTGCAGGGCATTCTGCGGCCGCTGCTCCCTGAGCTGGTGCCGCTGCCCCCCTAGGCGAGTGACCGTTGCCACTCTCCTTTGCATCGCTGTTGGATTCAGTCGCTCCCCGTCCTTTCTGCTGCACCTTGTCATCTCGCTTCTTCCCGTGCGAGCCTCTTCTCGTCTCATGCTCTTTCGTGTTATGGCTTGTTAGACTTAAATTGTACCTCCTTTGAGTCAGGACCAGCCTTGCTTGCTCAAGGAACACCTTGTACATCTGTCATGCAGTTCAAATAATATAAATTTAGGAGAACATAAATGTGTCTTTTTCAAAGAACAGCTGTCCAGAACTTTTCCTCATTAACAAGTACCACTTAGCCTGTTTGTCTCCTAAGGGTGCTGCTGCCCAAGGCTTTCCTTCGCAATTGTGGTTGGAGGCAGGTGGAATATGGAGGAAATTTCTTATTTGATTTATTGACCTAGTTTAAGCAAATGAAATGTCTTTGAAGCTTTCTAAGACCAAAAATTCTTTAAACAGGAATATGTGGATGGCTGAAATCCAAAAGTGAGGGTATTTTCAGTGCCTTGGACAATACTACCGTCTGCCATGTTTTTGGTGTTTGGCTTATTTCTAGAAGGGGTAACAGGTATTTGCCTCTTGGTAATTTTTGGTTCTTGAATTTCGATTCTCCTCTTGTACATTTCATAATGGTATTATTTGATTAATTGATCTAATAGATTTAATTATCTAAATGATTTGGCTTTTTCATCTAATTCCACTTTTTTCTTACAAACAGGCATTAATCTTGACCAGAATAAAAGAGGTATTTTTTCACTGGTTCCTAAGTCTTGTGGGCTTTGCACCGTGGTGTAGTTACTTAGCTGATAGAAACATTACACGGCTAGTTGGCACAGGGACACAGGGTATTCCCTCTCAGTGTAGGTTCATCTGAAATTTTTAAAATACTCTTTCCTCTACAGGTAAAATAAATGAATTAGTCTAAGTAACTCCTGTACAAAACCAAATGGAGTTTTGGTCAGTACTGTTGGGAAGTTGCAAAGAGGAGAGAGCAGAGCTTGTGTGTGTGTGTCTGGAGTTCCTCACCTACCTTAGGTGGAAAATCCCCTTGCAAAATACAGGGCTAAAAACCACACCTTAATTTCAGCTGATCTGTAGCAGCTGCAGCATTTACCACTAACTACTACCTGTGTTGGAAGTAACAAACACACAGCTGGTTTCTTCAGTAAATCAGATACCAGCTAATAATACTTGAAATGATGAGTTTTCAACTCTGGAGCTGTGCTGTCGTTCAGGCAACAGCACAGTCCCATCTACCTGCGGACTATTGAGTCAGCTGCTGGTCAAGGCTAAAGGAAGAATCTCTGTATGCCAGGTTTGCTGATAGCTCTGATTAAACAGATGAAGATGACTGCTTATTTCCTTTGCTTAGTCAGGCTTCAATTACTCGAGGCTTTATGCTTTAGAAGCTATCTATTTAATACTTCCCTTCCAGCCTTCGTTCCCACCCTTTCCATTCAGTTGCTGATTGTGTGGTAGATACGCTGTCTACAGCGTAAAGTTGCTTAACAAGTGGATGCAGACCAGTTAGAAATGACGTGTGTGCAGAGAGGCATGGCTGAAGCCGGTAACCGCTACTACCTCAGGGGGATGCTGATACATCTCAGTGTGGCCTGATGAGTTTGATTTTCTTTTCTTTAACCTTGTGTTCTAGACTCGCCAACCTGTGTTCGTGCAGTTGCTGCAAGGTGTGTTCAGAGTGTACCATTGCAACTGGTTAATGCCAAGCCAAAAGGCATCGGTGGAAAGCTGCATTCGGGTCCTCTCAGATGTAGGTAAGAAATGGATGTAACCAGAACTAACTGCTGCAAACGTGGTCATCCAGTGTCTGCTGCTTACATGTCATCCTTCCAAAAAAAAACTGCAGTTTTCTTTCCGCAGGTGCCACTTGCAGAGAACTCGGAGCCAGGGCATAGTACAAAGTTATGTTGCTCTGTTGAGCAATAGGTGGTGTCGCTGTAACCTGAAGTGCTTTCTCTGTTTAACCTCAAAACTCTGTAGTCCTCTTGATCTGCAGCAGGGCAATAGTTCTGTGCCACGCCTCCCAGTAATTTGCTCTACTTCTAGCAGCAAGAAGAGTAATTTGTACTGGATATGAGGTCAAATTCTGTTGGACAGGTGTACGTGTGTGTTAGCATGAGATGTTGGGAGTGTGCGTGTGAGAACAGATTCCTATTCCCACCTTTTGAAGACAGGAAAACAGCTCTGAGGTGTGAAGGCCTTTAAACATAAAGCTACAGAGAGGTCTGACCCATTGCACGGGGACTGAGCGTTGCATTGCGTAAAGTGCACACGAAGGAGACTGTAGAAGGAATTGCAAGTAGAGCTTGTCTTGTTCTTGCATTGGCTGTAATACATGGGCCGAAGGAGTCAATTCTTACTAACTTTTGATTATTGCAGCAAAAAGCCGCGCAATTGCAATTCCTGTAGACTTGGACAGTCAGGTCAACAATCTCTTCCTGAAATCTCATAACATCGTACAGAAGACTGCAATGAACTGGCGAATGACGGCAAGAAATGCTGCCCGCAGAGATTCGGTGCTCGCTGCCTCCAGGGATTATCGAAACATAATTGAAAGATTACAGGTGACTACATAGCACCCCTCCTCCTTTGATAAGCACCTACTTGCATGCCTACACAAAAGGTGGAATTTACTAAGGAGAAGGACATTTGGGAATGTGTTAACTAGTCAGAATGCCACAAGGCAATCGAGGTAGCTGATGCTGAATATAATAATCCTGTAACACTGTAATACAGGACAGGTAATTGAACGTGCACAGCTAATGGGTAGTGAAGTAGGAGATGTTGATATTTGAAACTAGTGATACCTGAAGTATTCTTGTTCCACCATTAGTAATATTTCTTTGATAAGACAGGACTTTTTCATCATCATAGCCTTCCTGACTCCTCCAGTGCTTTGCTCCTTGTACACCGAAACTCTCAATACAAGGAAATGTGCCACAGCCCTGCCTGGAAACCACTGCAGAGCTGGAAACACGTAGGTGTAGCGGTGCCTTGTGAACCAGTTGCAGCCACAGTCGTTCCCTGAAACAAAGTGTGTGCATTCCCATGCTGTTTTTGCGAAAAAGGCTATTTAAACATAATGCTTTGTGTTAGAAATAGGGATTGATGTGTTAAAACTGTATTCAGGTCTGTAGGCAGTTCAGTAAGGCCTTTTTTTATATCAAATGAAATTCATCATCTCAAATGATGCCTTTATCCTTTGAAGAGTGTGGTGGGTTGAGCCTGGCTGGGGGCCAGGTGCCCACCAGAGCCGCTCTCTCACTCCCCTCATTCACCAAACGGGAGAAAAGGCATAACGAAATGCTTGCAGGTCGAGATAAGGACAGGGAGAGATCACTCACTAATTATCGGCACGAGCAAAACAGACCAAACTTAGAGAGGGAATTCATCTAATTTATTACTAGGCAAAACAGAGTAGAGGAATGAGAAAATAAAATCAACTCTTAAAACACTTCCCCCCACCCCTCCCATCTTCCCGGGCTCAACTTCACTCCCGGCTTCAACCTTCCCCCTCCTCAGCGGCACAGGGGGACGGGGAATGGGGGTTACGGTCAGTTCATCTCACGGTGTTTCTGCCGCTTCTTCATCCTCAGGGGGAGGACTCCTCTCATCGTTCCCCTGCTCCAGCATGGAGTCCCTCTCACGGGGTGCAGACCTTCAGGAGCAAACTGCTCCAGTGTGGGGTCCCCCACGGGGTCACAAGTCCTGCCAGCAAACCTGCCCTGGCGTGGGCTCCCCTCTTCACGGGTCCACCGGTCCGGCCTGGAACTTGCTCCAGCGTGGGCTTCCCACGGGCCGCAGCCTCCTTCAGGTGCCTCCACCTGCTCCGGCGTGGGGTCCTCCACGGGCTGCAGGTGGAATCTCTACACCCCCTCATCCTTCCTCCATGGGCTGCAGGGGGAATCTCTACACCCCTCATCCTTCCTCCATGGGCTGCAGGGGGAATCTCTACACCCCCTCATCCTTCCTCCATGGGCTGCAGGGGGAATCTCTACACCCCCTCATCCTTCCTCCATGGGCTGCAAGGGGACAGCCTGCTTCACCATGGCCTTCACCACGGGCTGCAGGGGGATCTCTGCTCCGGCGCCTGGAGCTCCTCCTCCCCCTCCATCTGCACTGACCTTGGTGTCTGCAGAGTTTCTTACATCTTCTCACTCCTCTCTCCGGCTGCAAAAGCCCTCCCTCTCTAAGTGTTTTTCTTCTTCTTAAATATGTTATCACAGAGGCACTGATTGGCTTGGCCTTGGCCAGCGGCGGGCCTGTCTTAGAGCCGGCTGGCATTGGCTCTGTCAGACACAGGGGGAGCTTCTAGCAGCTTCTCACAGAAGCCACCCCTGTAGCCCCCCCGCTACCAAAACCTTGCCACGCAAACCCAACACAAAGAGTCATTCTCTGGCCAAAAGGTTTTTCTGGCAAACAGTACTAACTAACTTTACGTAAACTTATATTACATAATATAAAAACACTGCCCAACCCATTCTCATTTATATAGCTTCTCCCTCTTTATCTATTCCTGTCTATTTGTCCATTTCAATTTGATTGAACTTCCTCTCTGGCTTCAGAGGTATCTCAGTATCTTCTGCTTGTTTAAGAATTAGGATAAATGCAGTTTCATTTTAAGGTAGCTACAGCTTTCCAAACATCAATGAAAAGGGGAAGAATTGTATTTTTTGCATAATTTTAAGAGTAAGACTTTTTTTTTCCCAGCTCATGTAAGCATAAATAACCTGATCATTATCACAGAGTTTCAGTGCAACTCTGAATCTGCATTTTTCTCTTTTCCCTGTATGAACAAGAGCACCTACAAAGATGGAGAAGGTAGGGGAACTAAGTCATCTGGGGGACTGCTGGAAATCAGGACTTTCCTTTTAAAGACAATTATTAAATGATAAAACTGACAGTCTTACCTGACCGAACTCTGAGGTCTTTAATCTAGTTTATCCAGGCAGGACAGACCTAACTATCCTGTCCCTCTTTCGCAGTTTGTAAAATTAATTTACATTTATCAAGATGTTAAATAAACATTAAATGCATATATGATTATATTCTAGGACATAGTATCAGCTTTGGAGGATCGCCTACGCCCTCTTGTCCAGGCAGAGTTATCAGTACTGGTAGATGTGCTTCACAGGCCTGAACTGCTCTTCCCAGAGAACACAGACGCAAGGAGGAAATGTGAAAGCGGAGGGTTCATTTGCAAGTAAGTTGTCCTGCAGTCTGGCTCATTGGGAGGGTTTTTGTTATGTTTTGCTCTTCCCCAATTCTCCCATGCCTGATGGAACGGTGCCCTCCTGCCCAGTGTTATGTAAAGCAGAGTGTTTCACGACATGGTAAATGCAACTTCTCCTTGGAGGGGAGGAAGCTTTTGGGGATGAGGATAGACTGCTTGGCTTAAAATGCTTAAAAATTTCTGGCTTCGCTGCAGGATAGAAGTGCCATAAACAGTAGTGTAAACAAGTGAAAAATTACGAGCTAATCCCTGTTAATGTATCCCTGCCTTCAACCCTCGTAGCGTTTGCAAGGTGCTTGATCTTGTAGCACTCAGTGCTGGGTAAGTATGTTAGGATCGGTTGTTATCGTGCGCATCACCCAGTGCAGATGCTGCCCAAATGTGGAGGGAAGGAAAAGGGAAGATTACAAGGTCATTTAGAGGGCAGTTCAGAGCAGAATCCAGCTTCTCAGATCACCTCCTGGAAGGGTGGATTATATAGTGAGTTTATGGCAACTAGCTACCAGAGCAACAAACAAATGCTGGGTGGGTTGCATTGCGCTGTCCAAGACTCTCGGTGTATTTTTTTAACAAAGTAGTACGTGGAATAGTTCTCTTTCTTACTGTTAAGCGTTTGCTCTAGAGGATCAGCAAGTCCTAAATCCCACTGCCCTTCCCCTGATTCCTCTTGCCTGTAGCCAGAGGGTTTTGCCTGGCTGTCCTCCTGCCGCGGGGATGCAGTTTCCTTCGCAGCTTCCCCAAACCCGTGGCACCTGGTTCAATGTCGCTCTTGAGAGAATGTTCCCGAGATGGTTGTATAATGGTATGATAATAAAACTCGCTTGCAGCTTAAACCAATTAAGTAAGATAGCCACGTATATCTTACCCCATTTTTAAAATATTAGTACTAAAACAAGCTGTGATTGATTGGTTATTTTCAGGTTAATAAAGCATACTAAACAGCTGCTAGAGGAGAATGAGGAGAAACTATGTATTAAAGTATTACAGACGCTCAGGGAAATGATGACCAAAGATAGAGGCTATGGAGAAAAGGTAACGTAATTTACAGTTCATCATTCTGTGTTAAACACTGTTTTTATTATTCAGTAAAGGAAAATAAAATTCTCGCTCTTTCAAGCTGTGTTTTGTATGTGTAAGCATTTCTGTACTGGATCAGGAACAAAACGTTTTTAGTCAACTAATAACTTCAAATATAATTTGAAAGGTAAGCTTGTTTCTGTTGCTTTTCTACTTTAGACTTGCAAGTTTAAGTCTAATTCCTGTGGTTGCTGGCACTGTAAAAATATCTAATTTTGTTACCTTTTTATGAAGGATATAACCTCTTTATCTGCTTTCTGGGTCTAGGTGACTCTTCATCAGGTCGCATAACCTTTTATAGTTTAATTTTAATTTATATACATCTGAGTCATCTTGTAAATTATAGATGAAAACTGTCTGTACATCCACCCTTCTTTTTTCTTCCCCCTTCCTACATACAACTTCTTTGTCTTGTTGAGAAGAACATTTTTCTGTACGTACAGACCTATTCTCTATTTGCATCAGAAAAGTGTCTATATACGTGTGTGTTTGTGTATCTAGACATTCCTACAGTCAATCTCAAAATCCTAGTCTAATTATCTTGTGTATTTTTAAGCAACCTAGGTTATTACCGTGCCACACGGTCGGTGTACAAAGCAATGTGCCCTTCCAGTGAACATGCTCCTGAGTAACTGAGAATTGCCAGTTGGGACTGGGGGAAGCAGCGGTGTGGAAGGACGCTTGCTGCAACTGGGAGTCCATGCCCAGGAGCAGATGGTGTCTCATATTCAATTCTCACTTGCAGCGCGGTTTAAAGTGGTTGCATAGTGCTAGATTCACAGCACAAAAAGGCAAAAGCTTTAGAGGTCGGACAGTTTCATAATAGTCATAATCGTTTATAGCTGTAGCTATGGCTGCAGCCGCAAGGGAGGGAGACGCTCTGAAGGCAGCGGAACCCGTAGCATCGCTGGGCCAGCTGGGATGTCGCACGCCACCCCTGCTTTGGCTAGCCTGGCTGGCAACGAGGAGGGTGCGGGAACAGAACAGAGACAGTGCTGTCCTGCCAGTCCAGCAAGAGCGCACCAGAGCAAAGGGACCTGGAGGAGGGAGAGCAAACAGAGCGAGGAGGCTATGGGCACGTGGGTGTTCACGTGTGTGTGTGTGGGCTGTTACCGAGCACACCCAGCTGAGCACACAGCAGCGTGAGTTGAGCAGGAGACTCCTAGGAAAATGCCCGAAGGGTAGGGATGGCCGGCGCTGTGCTCCCTGCCCCGTCAGGGAACGCTCTCCCACGTGCTGCTGCTACCTCTTAGGTGTTGGGAGTCCAGCCACCTCCTGGCTGCAGTGCTGCTTTGCTCTACACCTGCAGCCCTACCTAGGGATTCTTTTCACTTTCCAGTAGCAGTATTTTTTGATAAACTCATTGACTTTAGGAGAACGCTCAAATCAACCGCAAGAAAGAAGCGTATAAATGTGGGATGAGAAGGGTAGGAAAGGGCAGCAGCTCCACTTTGAACACATCGTCCTTTTCTGCTGAAGTGGCAGTATGTTGTGCTGGGTCCTAACAGCACAAGATGAAGCCCTGTGGAGACCGTCTGTCCTCTCCTCAAGGCCCCTTTACTAACACATCTGCGATCCCGTCTGATTCTGGAAGGGGACTGGTTGTAGCCTGTAGACATTAGTCTGCCCCTACACTAGATGATCCTCTTGGCAAGCGTGGAGTGCTGATACCTCCTCTTGCCCAAAGCTGGGGATGTGAAAGATTCAGTGTAGTCATAGATATGGGGTTACAATTTGTTAACACATCAGTGTACATTCCCCTGTTAAAAGAGAGACTGTCCAAGGTCACCTTAAGTAATAAAAAAGCTGGATGATATATACAATATATACTATACACCAACAAAACCCAAATGAGAGCTTCAAAGTTTTTGTTTTCTTTTAAATGCAATATGCTGCTTGGAGATTCTTCTAACTAGAAATTAACTTAGAGGAGTTCCCTGGACTTTATTTGGCCAACTCGGGTGAAGCAGTATTTCTAGAAGATGCAGTTAACGTAACCTGCACCATTCAGACCATGGAGAACCCCGCAAGATTCTAAAAAATCTTCCAAGTGTAGAAAATCCATTAATTTCTGAAACAGTAGATCAGTTACATAATGCAAGATAAGAATATGCTTGCCTGTGAAATGGATTTCCGAATATGAAAAAGCAGCTGATTGCTTACAGATAGACTGCTAGTAGTAGTAGAACAGCTTTTACTGTCTGGCTGTGAGAAGTGCAACTGTATTTATTCTCCCTTGTGACTCATATAACTGTATTTAGTCACCACTTAAAGAGGCAATACCTTTTGTTTTAAAAGGGAGGGGGGGAAAAACCCTTATGCACCCATTCTAAATCCCAGAGTCCCTACATATATAAACTTAATCTTGTGACCAGCATACTGATGACGCAAGCAATATTGCTAGTGGGTCAGATGTTCACAGAACTGACAGCAGTCACTTCAAAGTAGTGTTCAGCAGCAGAGCGCCATGGAAGTTTTGGCATCGTGTCTGATTTTGCTGTAATACCATGTGCTGCTTGCTGGAACAATCCGATTTATAAAGAGATTGTACTCCTCCTCTCACGCTTAATCTCCCAGCACAAATAATAAAATGCCGCACCCTCCTGGCCCGTGCGCTTGTCCCTTTCATAGGTGGGAAACATAATGAGAATGCAGTGTTGTCCTCTCCCATTAGTGAAGGCCTTCATTAAACAGCTGGGATTCCTCTGCAGCATGCAAAACCCGTGGTGAGAACACAGATGTACAGAAGCTTGTGGGAAGGCTCGAAGTTTTACATATTGCTAAAGACTCCTCATCTTGGCACGCACTCAGGTTCGCTCAGTGATGGGTAGCATACTGTGGTATATTTAATAGGCAGAAAACTTTACTACATTGACAGTGTAGGCTAGACCCAAGTTTTTTACTTTGCTGAAACATGCCATTCATAGACGTCTTCCTGGGTGCCTACCAGATGATTAGCCTCACTTCTGCAGGACTTAAATTTTTTAAAACTCCGTTTCTCTTCCCAACCTGGAAATCCAGCCTCTGCACTCCTGCTGCTGCTTACAGCTCACGCTGGGGATGACTCTTATGCCCAAGGGTGAAGTTCTTGGATCTCGGTCAGCCAGCCCATGTGGTTTGTCACTTGGCACAGGAACAAAGCCAGGGCGCATCCTGCCTCTGAAGCTCCCTGCCGCAGCGCTTCCAGCAGCGTCGGTTCCCCGACCTGCCGTATCCCGGCGCTTGCACACGTTACTCATGCCGACTGTAAAATTGCAGTATTAAAGTGTTAAATGATTTATAAGATCCTAACATGATATTTATTTGTAATTTATCTTACTAACGCTTGCTTTCAATTCTTCCCCTTCTTTCTTTTCCGGCAGATTACCATTGAATTGGATAATGCTGAGGTTTTAATTTTATTTATTTTCTACAGTGTTGTTTCTATGGTGTTTGTTTTATGAGTAGCCCTGTGATCTGTCCTGTTGTCTCTTCAGCACTGAGCTTTCTAATTTGTATGCCTGTGTCAGTGAATTAGTTGAGTTTTCAGTCTGCCGTGTGTCTACGCTGGGAATAGTTAACATAACTAATTCCATCTGTCATTACTCGGAATATTAGTCCAAATGCAGTTATAACTTCTGGCAGCCTGCAATCAGTCTGGCGCCATAGGAGATGCCATGAAGTTTAGGACCAGATCTGAATGCCTTTGCAGCATCAATTGCAGCAAGCACCATTAAAACATCAGCATTTAGCAGCTGGCTGCGACTACCGCAAAATCGGTGAACAGGCTCTTTCTTTTTATTGGGAAAACTAAATGCTGAGGTTTAATTAATGGCGTTCATGCAGAAGTTGGAAGAACTTGCCAAAATGCAGCTGGAGAAGCCCCTGAATGAGGCGTGTCCGCTTGCTGACTCCCGTCGCAGGGCACAGCGAGCTGGGTGCAGGCAGGACCGCAGAGGGCTGGGTCCTTCTGCAGAAACTCTGTTGCTGGCTTTACCGAAAAAGGTGACAGTCATGCAATTCATCAAAGCATCTCGCTGTCCTTCCTGTTGGTTCTTAGTCAGGTTTGGTGTATAAAAGCCACGTAAAACGTTCGGATGTGTTGTGAAAGCAGTGTGGTGTAACCCTATGGAAATTACTAACTTCTGAAGGTATTTCTGTGCGAAAAGCTTCCTACCATCAAAAACGTGCCTTCAGTTGGCAGTGCAACAGCCCCGGGCTGTGTTTATGCTGTATGTAGCTGTTTTACGGGCGGAAAAGCCATATTTGAGTGAGAACTTTCAGTTTAACTGAAATTAAGCTTTCTAAGGACTTGTAAAAGCGGTGTGTCTGGTTCGGGCACTGGCGCACAGGGTGGCGGAGGGAGCTGAGCTGTCTCTGCTGCTGCAACTTCCTCATCCAGCTCAAAAAAACCCCACGTGTGGGCGCTAAATTTGAGATTCTTTTTGCATAAATGTATAATACTGAGAAAGTGATTGACTGGCACCTTATTTTACTGAAATACCAGGAAAAAAAAGAAATATTTTCCTCTCTGTGCTTTGTTTCCTGCCTTCTCTCCCAAG
Source organism: Grus americana (assembly GCF_028858705.1). Lineage (NCBI taxonomy): Eukaryota > Metazoa > Chordata > Aves > Gruiformes > Gruidae > Grus > Grus americana. The sequence continues at coordinate 2,235,910 of NC_072862.1, read as the reverse complement.
CCAACCTTTTATTTGGAACAAAATTCAACCACTTAAAACACTTAATGTTACTGCTCTTTATTCAGTAGAGTAGATAATGAAATACACCGTAAAGTGCTTCTGTAGAATTTTGATAATCAGCTGAATTCACCTGGGTGAACTTCATTCTGAGAACCAAATACTAGTTGGTGACCTTTCCTGTTGAAATGGATTTGAATTCCAGACTCTTTGTCACAAAAGCAGACCAGAACCTGTACCCATCGCCCAGGGTTGGGTCGGAGGGTCTCTTCTGTTCAGCAGGGCTTTTAGGGGAGGGAAGGAGCAGAATTCCTTGTGAGAACAAACCAGAATGGTGGCTGCTTTGGTTTGTTTTTAACCTAGCCTCTGGTTGGGATGCTCAGGCCCCTGCCGTGCCGCAGGTCGGTGCCGTTGCCGTCATCCCGACGTGTGTGGGGGTCCCCTCTCCAGGCTGGAGCAGAAGGTCCAGCCAGGGTCCGAGATACCTTCCCATCACCAGTTTCAGCTTCAACAAAAAGCTCTTTGTCAGAAAATCCTCAGCTAGAGCTGCTTGGAGTCTTCACCCTTCTGTTTGTCGGTGGAAATTTTCTGCTGTTAGCGTGCCCGTCCCGTTGGCGTGTGTAGAAGGCAGCTGATGGGTAGGATGTACGCAGGGAGCGAGGGTCTGGGTTTGGTGCGGAGGACAGCGTTTGGTGTGGCAGAAGTCCATGGATGGCATGGGAGTCACCTCCGACCTGCGTGTCTCCACGCTTCACACCAAACTGTTCATACTACTTCGTTACAGAGGTGCTGCCGTGTCTAACCTCTAGTGTAATTATTTTCTCTTTCTTTTTTATAAACCAAGGTTATTTTTTTCCGCTCTTACCTGGGGAGTGCGCACCAGCAGCGTGCTCTGTTTTTGAAAAATTAACCCGTAGCACGTTAACGCTAAGGTGCTGGACCCCTTAGGCTGTGTGGTGCTACGGCTCCCCAGAATAGCATATATCTGTAATTTTATCTTGGAGAAACTTCAGACAGACTTGAATTGTTTAATTGCAAATTAAGTCATAATACGAAACTCCTTCCCCGTCAGTTTCTGGCTGCAATCTTTGCCTGCAATAAATCAGCCAGAGTGTGTGGAGCAATTTAGCATTTGGTCTGGAGGCTGCACGGGAGGAACTTCATTGCTCCTCGACGGAGCAACTGTGTGGAGGGAGCAGGTGTGTTTATAACCATCGGCAGCAAGCACTGGCTGTTACGGCAAGGGACGGGGACAGGGCTCGCACCTCTGACAAGTCTCAGCGGAAATCCTGGGGTTTCCTTCCCCCTTGTCAACCCTGGAAACTGGAAACATTTAGGGCAAAGAATACAGAAATCTCCATTATTAGTAAAATTATTAACCTCTCTTTTTGTTGAATTCTGCACAATTTAATTTTTCTGATCAGCTGAAATGCTTTTTATTCCCTTGGGGTAAAACTCTTATTAAAGCAACCATCTTATGGCATGATTTCATGGTATTTACGTGATTGTATACGTAGGTAGATTTCTATATCTTAGTTGCTTACTGCAAGATAACTTCACTGAGTGGTGGGTCCAAATAATAAAACTAAAAATCCAAATAATAAAACGCCAGGAGGTCCACGTGCTTGTTTCTGAAAGTCGCAATAAAAAAATCGGCGTTCCAGTCCCCCTTAACATTTTTGCGATGAAGAAAGGGAGGGAGTGCCCTTTGTAACTGGGGTGAATAATGCTGGAATTCACCTTGATGGTAGGAAATCCCCCGCAGAACAGGAAGGATGCTGAACGCCGCGACCCGAGCGCAGGGTCAGGTCAGCCCTGCCAATGCCCGGCGGGGCCCCGGGCGCTGCTGGAGCGTTTGTGGTGCTGGAAAATGTCGTGGAAACGGAGCGGAGGGGTAGCACGGCTTCATGCTGTTGGCCTAGTTCACGTGCTTGCTATCGAGGGGTTTATTGGAGTTCCCTTTTTGTTGGAAATGAGGGACAGGAAGGAACTGTAGTTCTCCAAGGAGAAGTGGTGTCGTGTGGTGTTTGTTTTCTATTACTGTAGTCTGAGGACCACGATCTGGTCTGGCAGAAATATGGTGATAGCATCTTTAAGCCCTTGTAGGTGGTGGGTTTTTTTTTTTAACTGTGCAGCATCCGCTGTTGTGGCAGGATTTGTGTAAAAGTTTTTCCTTCTGGGGACAGAAATAAGGATACACTAAGAATGAAAGTTGTTTTGTAGTATTTCCAGAACATTCAGGTTCCTGTGAACTTGTAAAAGTGCATAGACCTTTGGGACAGATCTTAGGGACAGGACCGGTATTAAAGAGCAGAAAAGGTATCTTGAAAGATGGATGAAAAGCACAATTTGTTTTGATAGCAAACCAAAACCCTCGGAAACTGTAAACCACTTTGCACCTTACTTGCAACATGGTTGTGCTGGGTTTTGTCCTCACCTCGGGGAGCTGTCTGCTCAGAGCTCGTCCTTTTGGTTTGCAGCAGGACGACTGCTCCTGCAGCTCCACGGGCTCTCCCGGAGCTTCGGGCCAGCGTCAGGAGCTGAAGGGTCTGACTCGAGCTGGAGAGCTAAATGGGGTGGGTGGTCACGTTGGCTCTGGGCAGGTTTCTCAAGTAATAAGGAAAGTAGAAACTCCCAAGGCAGGGCACCAGCACGTTGTCTGTAAAAGCCCTTGGGGCTGAGGATCTCTTGATCGGCTCCTTGCTGGGCTGGAACTGCTGAAATCCTGTTCTTGATGGAGCTGTTGACTGTGCTGGCCTCTCAGAAGAGGCTCAGGACCAAACTAAATTTGCCTCAAGTGCCATCAAGTGTGAATCTTCACACAACAGTGATAACTAAACTCCAGTTGTAATTAGACACAACAGCTTAATTTACTTTTAATCCCCAACCCACTAAAAAGTCCAGGCGTGATACAAATGCAGATTTTGCGGTGTTTCACAACTGAAGCTGAGATGGTGAGCTCCACCGTGGGTTCCTTGTGGTCCAGGACAGCTCGGGCAGCGCAGCTCCCTCCCCGCCAAGGCATTCCTGTTTGCAAGGCGACGTTCCCGTCCGTTCTCCTGGGTCCAGATAGGCGTTTGGGGACAGCGTGGCCCAGTTTCCACCTGCAGTGCGAGTCTTGGACACTAAAACGCATACGTCCTAGAGAAACACATTAATATTTTATGGACGAAAAAGGAGAGAAGTGTTAGTGCTGACCTGCAGGTGGCATGCTCAGGATGCTGAATGCGGCTGGGAGATGTCCTACTTTTTTTTCTTCCCGCCCCCCCCCCCCCCTCCAAGCCACATTGCAGTGAGCTGCTCCACTGGGCACCTGCCAACATTCAGGCAGCAGTTACATAAGAACAGCTTTTTTTCCTGGAATTTAGACCCGCTGCTGATGTGTGACCTTCAGCGGTAATTGCCAATAAACGCGATGGAGATGTTTACAGTCACCGCGGGCCGCGCCGGCCCCGAGCCTATGCCGGTAGCTGCCGTGGGGCTGCTGCCGCTTCCCGCGACCATGCAGGTCACACGCTGCTGGGTCTGGATTTTATTTTTCAGGGTGAATAGGGGAGCTGCTGCTCCCCCCCACACCCCGCAGGGCTGGTGGGGAGCTGGGCAGGGGCCAGCAAATGCCAAAATGACCAAATCCAGCAAAACTCCATAAGCACACTGAGTTTCCCTTGTAATCGTTTAGTCCTTTTTAAGATTTGAAGTTAAAAAACTGAATTAAGTAAAAGCCCAGTTTCTTTTTGTTACTGGGGTTTTTCTATTTTTATTCAGTGATGACACTTCCTTATGCAGCTGATAAAACCGTATCCAGCAAAATACACCTGCGAGACCCACTCAATATAGTTTTGGGTTGGGTTTTGGTTTTTTTTTTTTTTTTTTTTCACATCTTCACTTTGGTCTTGAGGTTTCAAGTAGGTGAAAAAGGAACTGAAAATCCTGGTTCAAAGGGGCTGACTGAAGTAACCTTTTCAGTGCTCTTTATCAATGATCAACTAAAACTATGACGGCTGAGTAAGGTGCAAACTATGTGCTATTTTATGCATCTTCTGATTGGAATTGGAAAATTCATTAACCTCTTAAGTGCTGGAGAGATGCGCTTGCAAATTATTTTCCTCGTAGAGAGAGCTTATTCCACAGCCATTTCTCTTGTGTATTTTGCACTTAGACAGTGCTTCACTTGTTATGTCTCAAGCAGAGGAAATGCAGGCTCTCATAAATTTTTGTGGGCTGTCTTATATTTTTTTTTCCTTCAGAAATCCTGCAATCTTTGGACCATTTTTGTTGCACAAACTGGAATTGGTGAGCTCTTTGGAAAAGGAGACTGGAACATTTCTTAGTTAGTTGTAACAAAAACAAAAAGTCGTTATACCATCTTACTAGTTAATTAAAACTGCTAATGTAAAACGTGTAGTGAAGGTAGCTTCTTCTACATTGTTACTGTAAAAGACCTGCAAGATCGAGGGTTTAAAGACAAGCAAGCGACTGCCCTCCCACTGAAGGTCAGTGGCTTATCAGAGACCGAGGTCTCTAACTCCAGGAAAGCCCCAGCCCAAGTAAAACACGCTTTCTCAACTGAAAACTCTGGAAAATGAGAGAAGGCATTCCTGTAGGCAGATCTCGGTGACCTTTCAGCGCAGGCACTGACAGCCCTTACACCGATTTCCCACCTCATCATCCGGCAGCGCACAAAGTCTCCGCAAATTCACTGAGATAAGGGGACGGGGGGGATTTTAGCCATGTCCCTGATTTGAGTGTGTGCCTCAGCGGCGAGGCGAGGGGGCGTAAGCGTGTGGTCGCTGCTCCATCACGTGCCGGTGGGAGCCGGGGGGCTGCCTCTGCCCCCCATAAATCCTGCATGTCTTCTGCGAGGGCTGGGAGAGCTGCACGGCTCAGGAGCCCGTGCCAGGACAAAGTGCTGCTCCGCATCTCCCGCTGCCTCCTAATTTATAGAGGTGTGAGATCCCCCATCACTAAAAATACGCTGCTCGGCAACTTCGATGCAGGTCTGTCACAATGGTAAACTGTAACGTGGGAAGTTTGTCAAAGCAATTCCGAGCTCTTGATTCCCAATTATTCCCCTCTGCCCTGAAACTTATCCATAGCGAGTCGAACGTGTTTTTGACAAACACCTACGTATCATCTGCAGAGGCTAGAAATTTCCTATCCAAATCTTTTCTTGGTTCTGCAAGGTAACAGTATTGGCCTTCCGAAGGAGACTTGGCGAGCAGGTAACCTACGTGGAGCTTTCTGGTTTTATTGAAGAGTTATGAAGGACAGCAATGTAATTTGTGCCCTAGTCTGTCATAAATTAGACTAGGTGGTGCTTTTTGGTGTGTGTCTTTCAAGTAAGAGCCATACTGAATGCATTTCACAGAGAAAAGGGGAGAAATCCAGGAAAGGGAAGGAAAAGTGGAAAGGGACTTCCAGGACTGTGTCTACGCAGCCAGTCCCACTGGAACTCCAGCTGACACATACGGGAGACGGTAATGCAAGAGCCGAGGCAGAGGCAATGGTTTCAGAATAATGTATAGCTGAGACTGTAGTTCTTTGCATCTGGATATACAACCAAGCTGTCAAAAGCTTAATGTGACCTTTGGCTGACTGACTCGGTAGTTGTGTTTTTCCCCTTTTTATTTCCTCCTCTATGCCAGATCCTTCCCCCCACCACCCCGATAATTAGATGCCATATGCATGGAGTTGGGTTGGTTCCTGAATTCACAGATTTCAGGGCCAGAAGGGACTGCTCAGTAATTTAACCCGACTTCCTGCGCAGCGCAGGGCACCTCATTGCTCGCCATCGCTTCCCTGCTGAGCCAAACCAATTCAGTTGGACCGAGGTTCTTCAGAACGCTCGGTGCTGATCTCAAGGACCTCCCAGGAGAGATGTCAGTTTACTATTGCCTCGCACCAGCTAGTCTCCTTTGCATCCGATTTAGATACTGATTGGAAAACAACCTAAAGGAAAATGGCATCAGCCTGTGGAAGTTAAGGAGCCTGAGGTTTGTCAGCACTCAGTCCTTTGAACTCGGAGATGGCCTGGAGTGGAGGAGGTTTGTGCTTGTAAGTGTGCTGGTTTGTCCATTATTTTGTCAAAATTCCAAAGTTTGGTGAGGTTGAAGGGAAGTGGATCAGGTTTTTGACAGTGTTCACGTGTGTGTGCTCACACAGACCCGCGGGCTTTTCTGATAAGATGATTTCCCACCCGTTTGTAACATTTCAGTATGAGGTGTTTTCCATCCTGTTTTGCTGAAGCCGCTATCCGGAGCAGACCCAGTCTATGTGAATGGGAATCTCCACCTGCCTTTTAAGTGCATTTCAGGCCTTTTCAGCGCTCAGTATTATGGATGTTTACTACATAGTTGAATTTAAAAAAGAATGTTGAGAAAAGCAATCCTGATGCTTTAAGCCTGAATGAAAATCTTTCTGCATTTCCTCAAACCATTTCCAGTTTTTTATCCACAGTGCTAGTTGTTTGAGTTTTCTGTGACAGACAGGATTAGACAACTTTCATCTCTATTGTTATTTTGAAAGCAAATGAAAATAAAACTTTCATACTTTCCTCAAAACCATAAAGGAAAAGGACTGAAACCTCTCCCATATCTCGTAAGTTGAGATGTAATGAGCTCACACTTGAGTTGTCACTTGCTTTGGTGGTTTTTGAGGTGGATACATCCACTGTTGAGTCAGACAAAGACCATTCTGGGAAACACACGTACTCCGTGTTGGGGAAATGGATGCTAGAAGCATTACGGTCACCAACGGGTCAAAGAAATTATAATTCTCCTGTTATGGCTAATGATGAGTGGGTTTTTTGCCAGCCTTGCGGGAATGGAAACTTCAAAGGAAGAGGGGGTTTTGCACAGCAAGTTGAAAGGAACTTTTGCTACTTCTCGCAAAAAGTAAAGATGCTGTACTCGGACCCTGCCACCTGCTGTGTTCCGGTTTAAAAGCTGGCCACTGTGTCCGTGACACTCACCTGGCCGCTGTTAGCGAAGTGTCTCAGTATTCCACAAACGTGCCCCTGCCCCCAAACCATGACCCTTGTTCTAGGTGGAGAGCTGAGGTATAGGGAGGCACGAGAAATCCAGCAACGGGACTGCTTCAGTCTGCTCTCCCACCCTGTTCAGTCCTCCTGGTAAAGCACAGGCTGGTACTTTGCTGTCGCAGCACACAGGTTAGTGCAAAGCGTAGTACAGTAACTATAGCTCAATAATTCTTTGCTATTTTAACCCATTTTGACTCAAAGAATAACAGTATCGGTATTTGGAGTTTATATTCTTACTGAAATACAGCTGAAGGCCGTGCTTATTTGGGATGATCTGTCCGAGCTCTGCCAAGGGCAGTAGCTTTTGCTTGCAGACGAGTTTGTGGGGCTGGTTCTGACATGCTGATCTATTTATACACGCTACAGTGGGAAGGCACAGGAATTTGCTAGCTAGAATATGTACTTTTTCTTTCTCCAATTAAGTTGGAAAGATCAAACTAATTTCATGCTGATTCTTCATCTGTGCTGGTTTTCAGCACCAAAATGTACATAGATGTTGGATTAAAATGGGGTCATTTATAAGGCCAGGAATAAGGAAGCTTTCATTTGGAATCCAGAGTCCAGGACGTTATCTTGTGGGAGTCATGTCCACTTGACCTGCCAGCTTCAGTCTCCCCTTCCCTGGAAGGGAGGCACCTAACTTCCCTTACGGGGGAATATGCACAATTTCCTTGCTGCTGTTGACTACTTACGAAAGGAGACATTTTTTTGCTGTGCTCTGAAGCAAGTTGTGCAGACGGTGTCTGCAATCAGAACAATGTGCCCAGACTCCCTAATGACTTGATACGGCCTTTCCAGCGTCCAGCCTACAAGCAGCAAGGGTGTTCAAAGCGGGCTGTGCAGGAACTGTGTGTTCCTCTGCATAAATGAGGTTCTTCCTGTTAACTTTTGGTCCTCTGGCTTAAATACTCCCTGCTTCAATTTGGCCAAGAGAGAAATGGTTTGCATGCTTGTGAAGTTTCCAAGAGTGGTGACAATGCAAGGAAACGGTGTACCAAAGGCCGTGTGAATTAGCCAGGAGGAAAGTCCATTAGGAGAAGAACGGAGAACGGTTCTTCCTGGCCAAGGAGCCCCTGCCCACGGAACGCTGCGGGGGAAGCGCTCGCTCCTCTGGCTCCTTCCTGGGAAGCGGAGTCTCTCCATATTTAGCCTTCTGGATCTCGTGGCCTTCCTCTGCCTTTGCTGTGCATCTCCTAGGCTGCAGCAGATAGCGGGTTAAAGTACCACGGTCGCTCTCCCAGCCGATGCTTGATTTGTCTGTCTAGTTCGTGTGCCCTCTAGGCAGACACGGCCAATGAGTGGCTGACTTAATTTGGTATTACTGTATCGTCCTTGTCTTATTCCTTAGTGTCTGTTCCTGAGAAGTTAAATCAATTTAGCCACGATTAAGTAGGCAGTTTCATTTGAATGTTTAGGTCTCTGTTGTATGTCTAAGCTCTACTAGATAAAAGTTGCTCATCTTCATTTGTTTCAATGCGATGATCAGCATTTTAAATTTGAAAAGCTGTCACCGTTGAGCCTCTTATTTCATTGCTCGTGTTTGGTACTGTATCACACATCTTTTATCTCAGGAAAAGTATGTTTATAGATGAGAATCCACTGAAAGCTTTTTTTTTTTTAAACTACTATTGTAAGGCTGCTGCCTTTCTGTGACATGGCAGCCCTGGCTTCCCCCTCCTCGGTGGGGATGGGTGCACTGCCTTCACCCTCTGCGAGTCGCAGGTCCCGGGTGCGTGGTCCAAGCAGGCTGCCCAAAAGTGCCTCTGCCTGCAGCGAAAGCTTTCTGCTTGTGCTTCTGTGCTCATGCAAAGCAGTTTGGGATGTTCAAAGGGTCCCTGCTAAATGTTCAAAATGTAGCCCTTTCGGGGGTGGGGGGGATTGGGGGGGTGTAAACCGTAATTATGGCTAGAATTCATTTGTGATGAAGTCAAGGGCTTTGCTAGCTCCCTTCCCCGAAGTGTTGACCACTAGATTTCTGTTGGGATGAAAGATTCTTGAAGAATGACTAATTTTTCTGCATTTTACTTTCAACTAGCTGCCGCAACCTCCAGAAACGGAAAGCTCTGTAGAGGTGTGTCACTCACCTATATTTGTACAACAGGCAAATATCGGTGTTTTGAAGTAGTCCTGGTGGAGTGTCTTGTTGGTAAAAAAACCCAAACAAACCTGTGAAATGTGTGTTCCTGCGTGATGTTAGTGAAAAATAAGTAGATTTATTGAAGCAGTTTAATCCAATACAGCATCAACATGATAGTCTGAAAATAGAAAAAACCCACTTGTAACCCAGTCCCAAATCTTTGTTCCTTTCAACCATTTCCCTTATGCTTTTAAGGAAGGCACTGTGAAAAGTCTCCTCAAATCGCCCTGCATTAGCAAAGCGAGATGTTTCTCTGGCTCCCAATACAGAATTTGGTTTTCCCTTTATCTCACATATTTAAAAACTTTGATAAGGAAAGGGAGGTGTCCAAAGTTGTTAGTGGAAGCTTCGTAATCCCAGAGCAGCTGGGTGTCCCATTTCAAATGCCACAGTGAAACAGCTAATGGTCACTTCACATCTTCGAGGTTACTAGCGCTAGAGTGAATTGGATATGTAGGCACGTTTCCTTTGAGATACTCCAGTATCAGTCTGCGTAAAACAGATTATTTGCCAAAATGAAGACATAAGAATTCATGAAATCTCAAATTCTTTTGAAATTAATGGGACATCCAGAGATGACATTGGTAGATTGTACAACTGGATGCTGTATCAGTGCAAATCCAAGTGAAGCAACATGAAAGTCTAGATCTAGGACAGTGTTGATTCTTTGAGCTATATAAATTATAAATATGGTTTGAAATAATGAAGAAAAAAATGTTTGTCGTGGTTTAGACCTTTGTATTTGTAATTTTTGTGGAATAGTGCTTGAATGTAAACCAGAACTCTGAGTGGTCATAGAATGACTTTGAGATGCTTGGGAGATGGCTCCTGGTTTAAGATGGGTCCCTGTGTAGAATGGTTGTTCCTACACATTTTCGGAATGCTTTAAAGCAGCAAAACCTCGACATACGTCATGTTTACAAAGTGGATGTTCCATTCCTGAAAATTAAAATGAGAGAGATTTGATTTGGAAACATGCACGTGCCAAGGGACTTGGTTCAGTGAGACCTCCCTGAAGTCCGTGGCGTTGGAACAGAAATCCCACGGGTTTTGTCAGAGGCCCTCCGCAGTCTCAAAAGAGCTTCATTGACCACGGTCAGATATGTTGAAGTACCTACACTTCCTCCAGAAGTGTGCGTATAGCGGGAACGGGGTGTTTGTGTGTGTGTGTGTGTATCTGTGTATATGTATGCATGGGCATGCACGGTTTGAGCTCTTAAAAACTTCTGTCTGTTACCGGTAACTGTAAAATTAGACAGACTTTTCTTTAAATCCATGAGAATGTGTTGGCATACGTGCATGCCGTGGTGGTCTGCTGGAGGGTGGCTGAGCAGACTGGTTAAGTACTGCCAGAGCTAATTGAGGGCAGATGCTCTGCTTAGATAACTTGTCAGTCGATCTTCCTCATCTCCCCCCTTGCTTTCAGCTGTGACTTCCCTTAGTATTTTCCATGAGTGCAAAGATTTAGTGTCTCTCTAGTGTTGTTCTGCTTTAAAACGAAATTTCTGCACGCACAGCAGGAGCTTGATCAAAGTCTACCACAGAGGCAACTGGAGGATCATAGAAGGGTATGTACAGCAGTCGAGCACGTTCAGAACTAATCCTCTACCTTTTCCTTTTAAACAGTGAAGCATAAGTCATGTAAGAAACTTCTGTGGTTAACTGCTTGCTGTCCGTCTCTTGGAATACCTAAAACGATCAGCCATGCTTACAAACGGGGTGCTGGAGCACCTTCTCCTGTATTCAGTGGAAGGAGCAAGTGCTTGGCTGCTCTGAATTAAACCTCAGATCCTGGTCTATCTGTTCACTCTGCCAAAGCATTCCCCTTTGGTGATGATCACACAATTACGGAGCGAGAATAATCAGTGCTGTGGAGTTTGCCTGCTTTGGCCACGTCTCCCCCTTCGTAAACAGCCAAGCCGCAAAATCAACGTCGTTACTGCGTTTCTTGATTTATTCTGCTCTTGTAGCTGGGAACAAAATAGCAGCAATTTAGAACTGCTTCACTCGTAAAACAGAGAATCTTTAATAATATTTAAGATTGTAACAGGTTTTTGATATCACTTAGATTGAGTTGCGTATTGCATCTGCTTTACTGATACACGTACAGGAATGTTCGTGTCCTACTTGCTGTTAGTTTACCTTGATGGTGAATGCAGATGAAACTGAATGCTGTTGGGGGTTTTTCTAGGTAGCATATTTGATTTTTCTTATTGCCGCCAAACATCTGATATTTGTTTGCATACTGTACGCATCAAAGTGGTGTACAACAGTAACATGATGGTTAAAGAACTGTTCTGGAGCCAAGCATTGCAGCTGAATTAATTATAACATTTCTTAAATACCACTTATTTTTTCTCCCCTCTACTTTGATCACATACTCATATACTTGTTAGCTAACACAGTGGGTTTGAATAATTTTGTAGGAAACAAAGTTTTTCTTCCCAGTTAGAATTTAAAATGCTACTGAACGCAGATTGCCAAAGCTCCGAAATCATCAACTAGAAACAACAAATGCTCAATACGTGTTCCCGCTTGTACGTTCTGGTTACTTGTCCTGTTTTGGCTACACTCATGTAGACAGTGGAGGTGCTGCAGGTTTGTCCTCGGAGCTGGAGCTCCCAGTGAGGTTTCTCCACTCACCCCAGAAGTTGTCTTCTGCTCCGCAGTGGACCAGAAAGAAAGGGTAGGGAGAACCCTGGGAGCTTGTTACCCATCTGGATTCAGGAGGAGGTGGTGTTTACTGAACAGCAGTCCTTGTGGTTGGATGTGTGGTGTTATCTTTGTAGAAAATAGTGAAAATTGCTGGGTTTAAATGCCAGTTCATACGACGACTGCCAGTTAAACAGAAGAGGGAAAAGGTGATGTGAGAACTCCATTGTAACTTGATTTTTGGCATAGGGCTTCTATGGGTATGAAGTTGCCTTTCTAATCAGTACACATGTAGAAGGAAGATGTAGTTAAGGGGTTTTTTGTCTGCCTTGGCCTTGTTCTGTCATGTAGACTTTCTTACCTGCCAGACTGAGAGCAGAAGGATGGTTAAAGCACCACCTCCTGTACTAAACACTCTCATGTTGCTGTCAGTCAAAGCAGCTCCTTTGGGATAAGAACTTGCTTGAGCTTTTGAACTGAGTCTCTTGCCTCTCTACACGTTCGCTATTTGGCCCAAGCGGTGATAGGAAGCGTATGCCCCTTGGAAAAGTGCTCGTCTTCTACTGTTGCTTCCCAAGTAACTTGCCTTTTTTCTTTTTTTTTTTTTTTTTTTTTGAGGACTTTTGGAAGCAGCTGGTTGGAAAGCTCTCTTCATGTTTATTTTACATCTTGTCTCCCTGCCGCCTCCCCCATCCCCATCTGATTCCATAAAATGCAGCTCCTGTGCTGCAGCTTGCACACTAATAACCTATGGGAACAGTTTTTAACCTGCTCAACGGTAGGGAGAAGCAGCAGGCGGTGGCGGGAGCCCTGGCATTAGCACCAGCCTTGCGGGGACCAGCTGCAGGCAGGTGTTGAGCTTCCCCGTTTGGACAGTGGCATCTGAAATTTGGTAAAGGTCTGTTAAATTCCAGACAGGTTTTTATCTTTCCAGTGTGCTGGGATGTAAGGATTTCTCTAAGGTACCTTCTGTGAGTGCCAGCGTTGTATCAAAAGCAGTGTGGCTGGCGGCAGTGCCGGAGTTTTGTATGAGCCAATTGATGCACGTTTGCATTGTTCCATTCACTTATTTGTGTGTTAAAGGCCTCTTGTGAAAGTTTAAAAAGCAAGGCTTCACTTGCGTGACAGCTAATATTAAACCTTGTAGTTAATGACATTTTGAATCTACAGTCAGACAACTGATTTGAAACACAACTGAAAATCAGTGTCAAGCACTTGTTTTGTGAATGGAGATCAAGATACTTTAGTTCATCCTAATGGATTTCCAGTGAGAAATTACTCTTGGCTGGATCAATTTTTTTTTGAATCCCCAGAAAACCCCCTTCCTGTCTCGGGGTGATACTGCTGTAACCACAGCACGCTGCCATTAGCAGAGCAGTAGCTCCCAGTTAAAACAATCACCAGTTTTCCTTTTTGGACAAAGACCTTATAAAAATCTGTTAATCCAGCCGCGGTGTTTGTGTACCTGCCCGTTGCTGGCAGTACTGCCGGCTTTTGTACGGCTTCTGATTTACTGGGGATTCCTGTAAAGGCTTGAGGAGTGCGAGTGGTGCAGGGTCTGCAGGTGAACGTTCAGCCTGGGAGGTGTTTTCGTCTCCTCCGCTGACGGCAGCGGCGCGTGCTCTGCGGGGACGTGCCGGGTGCTTGACGGGACGTCGGGGTTATCTGAGGACCGGTGCCCCGCGGTGTCCGTGAGCTCATGTGCTCGGATGCTGACTGCTGGCGTGACCGGGCGGCTCAGGCAGCTGCCAGCAGGGACGCGGGGAACAAAGAGCTGGGATGCAGCGGGGATCGCTCGGGTTTCCGCTTGGCGGCTGGCAGCGTTAGATCGCATCAGCTGCTGATGGAGGGGAGAAAAGAGTGCGTCCCTGTAACAGGGGTGAAATAGCAAAACAGGATAGGTTTGAGAAGATGGGATTGCTTCCTCACAAAACCATTTCTGATATTACTCTTCCTCTAATCCTCCTCTTCATTTTGTGTTGGTGCTGTACAGATGCAACTTTTTTACATTTTAGACTGAGACAATAGATCTTAATTAAAAAAACCCAAAACCCTCTCTGAGAATAAAATCTGTCTAGAAAGCTTTACACAGAAACCAAACTGTAGCTGTTTCTGGTGCTGGGAACCCATAATTTCATGTCAGTCCCATGAGACGCCCCTCCCAGTGCCCAGCCTGCCCAAGCACATTGGGAGATGCTCAGTGAATTTTTCCAAATCTCCAGGATTTTGGTTCCCCCTCCCTCACTACAAGTAGGCTAATGGTAACAGCACTCCCTTGCTACTGAATATTAGTAGTTTGTTTATTCACTAAGCTCACATCATGATTTCATTATCCTCTTTGACTCAAGGGTGAGGCACTCAGGCAAGTTTTGGTCAACCGTTACTATGGCAATGTGAGACCGGCGGGACGGCGCGAGAGCCTCACCACCTTCAGCAACGGCCCCTTGTCTGCCGGAGGCGCCAGCAAAGCCGGGGCAGGAGGTAGGACGTGCTCCTGCTCATCAGTGGTTCGTGTGCTCTGCCCTGCCAGGTGCTGTGGGTCTGTGTCTGCCTGACAAATCAGGTGAAACGGGGTTTTTCCCCCCTTTTGGACTTTTCCCCTACTGTTCTATGAAATCCCCCAAGAAAGAAGAAACTATCTACACGGATGGGGAAGAAGTCCTGCTCGCATGTCACTACTGGTTTTGGAAAGTCCAATGTGTTTTAACTCTCCTTGAGGGATTCCACTTCAGGCTGAGCGGAGCATCGCTCTCCTGTCTGTAATCGTGTCAGCTGCTTTTTCCTCGTGCAGATGAGAGCAGTGTTCTTCTCCTGACTGCAGTTGAGAAAGTACTTTAAAATTAAGCAGGCAGAGCTTTTTATACTTTCCAGACACTGTCTTGGGTTGGCTTGAATTTTGTGACTTTGCTTTGCATGAATGTACTTAGAAAACCTGATCAATTTATATTTTTGCAATAATATTTGGGAAACATAAGGATGTCAGATTATTAACTCCATCTGAAAGAAAAACGTTTCGTTGTATTACAGAGAGATTGTGGGGTAGGATGAGGAAAAATTTGTTTTGAAGTCAGTTATAAAGTGCAGTTTATTGAATTTGAGACCATTGCTAACAAAGTCAGTAATGTCAAGCACGTTTTGTCAAAACACAGTTCAGTGGGTTTTGCCTCTTCAAATTAAAGACAGTGGGTAGTCCTGCTGAAAGCAGGCCTGATCAGAAACAAAAAAACCCAAAACCCAAAAGACCTGTTTCCCCCTATTTTCTGAAGTTGACACATAGTTCATTTGTCCTTGTGTTGTGCTGCCTACTGCCATACTCTTCCACGTTCTAGAGCATTGGCTTTGCCGTCCTCTGGAATTTCTCGCCTTTTCTCCATCCCCTCCTGGTCCTGCGGAGCCTCTTCCTCTCTTTGTATCCCTGAATCCACGCTGTTTCCAGAATCCTCTTCCAACACACCAGCCTCCTTTCCCTCTTCCGCTGCTAACGAGGAGAGCGGTGGCAGTAACCATTGCCCATTGCCAGCCCAGGCTGTCCCCCCAGGACACCACCTCCATAAAGCAGCGTTAAGCACCCATCTTACAACGTGCCCCAGATGTGCTTTATTTAGGTTACAAACTCTTCCCTGCAGAAATGCTAGGAGCTGAGTTCATCACTGTTAATAAATGTATGCGCATTGTTCAGGAGAGGTTAATAATTTAAACCAGAAGAGAGGTGCCGTCACCGTAGGGTGGCGGGGTTTGAATCTCAGCCTGTTTCTCATGATCACCTTTATAGGAGGAAGCTCCGGATCGAGTTCAATGAGCCGAGGTGAGATGAGTTTGGCAGATGTCCAGTGTCATCTGGATAAAGAAGGTGCATCCAACCTGGTCATAGATCTCATCATGAATGCCACCAGTGACAGAGTCTTCCATGAGAGCATCCTGCTAGCCATCGCCCTTCTGGAAGGGGGGAACACTACGATACAGGTAGGGAAATGGAAAACTTCAAGCTTGTAACTAAAACATGCTGGGAAGGGAAATGTTTTTATGAAATCCAGGAAACTTGAGGAGGTTAAGGAGATGGGAGGGGAAATGAGTAAATGATCTTTGACCTGTAATTAAGAAAAATATCAGTGTCTACCATGCAAAAGTTAACTTATTAAATGTTTGCATGGGTACTGGGTAATTGAGGCATTTCCCAGGGCGATATAGAGGAATGTATAACAAAACAGCTTTGTAGCGTAATGTGGCTACTTCTATGAGTAAGTTTAAGCAGCTGCCACATGCTCAGAGACTTTTACAACTACCTGTTAGATTTCAGACTGGAATTTAAAATAACGGTAAACTCCAGACCACCACCATTCTCCTGTAATCTTGCTGTCCTTCGTTTCTGTGTTTTAAATAAGGATTTGGTTCCCCTAAATGAGAATTGCGCCTGGTATGGATTTTAATGAACATACACCAACTAGCTTGTACGGTATTCCCCCAAACAAAGTAAAACCTTATTACAGCAAAGCATGCCTACAAAGATTACTGAACACGTAATATCTTATTCTTTTGACTTTGCACGTGTTCTGTTTGCAAATAGATTGCTTCTGTCTTGGACAACAGGCTTTATGCGCAGCTATTCCAGAGAGCGTTACCCCTTTCCTACCCCGCTGCAACACGTTTCACATGTCTGAACAAAACAGTTGGTGATTTGTTTAAGGTCAACTTTGCAAATTGTTCCTTTCGCTCAGAAGTGATACATCCAAATGTTTGATACAGGTTTAGGCTTATAATTTGATGTCGTTTGTGCTGCATCCTAGTTAGGAACATTTATTTAGGTATTTAAAGATAAAGCACTAACATGTTCAGAAGAGCTTGGGCAAAGAGAACTAAAAAAACCTCACACGTGGCCCGCTGTTCCCAGGGCAGTATAACCACTCCCCAGGCCTTGGTTTGTTTCTGCCCTGAAAACCAAACCGGCGGAAGACGCAGTCTGTCTCTGGTATTGCGAACGGCCACCACGCTTACGACGTTATTCGTAACTACACCTCCACGGCAACTTCTGGGAGAAATGTGTGACCAGACCGAGGGTAGCGCTCCACGATGTACTTCATCTAACCTCACTGTGGGCTGTTGCCACCACAGCCTGTCCTGCTGTGGTCAGCTCTGTCCCCTCTTCGTACGGCTCGTGCAGCTGTGGGGTGAGCGAATTACGGGTTGATCCGATGGAAAACCTGCCTGCCAGGGAAAACAGATTTGATCCCATGGAAATGTCTGGCTCAAACCTGACCAGAGATGTGCAAAAGAACAGCTGTATTCTCTGGGCAGCAGTACATGGTGAGATTTGATCAAGTGTAACGTGGGGCTGAATCCTGAGTAGTTATAATTGATCGCTACGGTTAAATCGTGCGCTGGATCTCTACAGCAACACCTCTTGTGTTCATGCAGGCTTCCCTTGAGAGGAGAGGGAACTCTTTGGGCTCCTTCACTCTGTCTCTGTAATCTGTACCCTCTTTTTTCCCCTGTGTATATGGGGAAAAGCTTCTTTGCAAAAGACAAAGCAGGAATTGAGCATTTAAACTCCCATGTCACCTTAAACTGCAATGACAGGATTAACATTCCTTGGGGAGAGTCACTCCTTTAAATTTCCTGCTCTTCTCCAATGTAAAGGAAGCCGAGCTTTCATCTTCCTAGCTCTCAGGGAGCCTCAGGTAACCTCACGCTGTCATGCTGGGAGGAAAAACAAATTCTGCACCAGCCTGACGTGGAGAGATCTTTTGCTTGCGCTGGACCCCAGAACTACTGGACTGAGTAGAGTCACTTCCCGCTGTGTGCGAATCAGTGTCGGAAGCAGATTCCTGAGCTCCTTTTGGTCAAAACAAATGGGGAAATCTGCAGTCCATCTCCAAAGACACCTTTTTCACCAAAAAGAGAGATTCTTTAGTTTGCGTTTGCTGTCTGCAACTGGGAGCTGGGAGTCTGTAAAATAACTGTGTGGTTAGGAATGAGCTGTTGGCATAGGATGCTTATAACAAATGGCGTAACGCTTTCACATCCGCGCCTCGCGGGCCTGCCAGTTTCTGTTGCACTCTTGCCTTTACAGATGTTACTTCTGCAAACCAGAGAAATTATTTTCCATCCTTTCCCACTCAGGAATAAGTGCTGGGCAGTTGTCTTTACCTTCAGAAAATGTTCTGGGCAGCCAGCAGTTACTTGGTGCGTGTACGTGCTACGTGCCCGTAGCAGCAGCGACGGGCTGGGAGGGGGCTCTGGTGTAGGCTGTTTTTAAGTACAGAATGTTTTAGGAACCAAATGACTTGTGATGCCTACAGCTAATGCTGTAAGCTCTGAGGTCTTGGACACACCCAGGAGCTCTTACTCATGCATGCAAAGCACAGATGAGACTTTATTGAAAATATCCTATGGAGCGGTTGTAATGTAAATATTCTGGGTTATAGCAATGCAGTGACCCGATAGCAAAAGGCAAAAAAAAGAAGGTTTGTCAGTGCACAAAGATGTTCCACGACTTATCTCTGCATCGGTGAATTGGTCCTGGTGCTGGTAGTGAGTTCCCTGGTGCCTTGCGTTACTTGCACTGGCTCTAGCACAGTCAGGGCCCGTGGGGACTACAGCGTCAGTCAAGAACAGCACGTATTCAGCGCTCTGATCTTTCAGTAGTATTTGAATCATGAAAGCCAAATAAGTAAAACTTGAATGGAAAAAAACGCCAACCACAAAGCTTAACTTCTGGGAGAACAGCTGGCTCAACGCTGGAGAATCAAAGCGAAGGTGGAGGTTTTGCTCTTTAGTAAAATCACTATTTCAAGTCTGTATCTCCCAGAGTAATTGCTGAATGATGTCCAAGTTAAACTGGTGTCCTGAGACAGTAAATTCACATCCGCAAGCTTTTCTCTCTCACGTGGGAAGAACAGCGTATCTGCTCACACAGAAAATAGAGAGGGCTGTTGGGGAGCACTGCCTTTGCAGGAGGGCTGCGGGGGTACCCGCTCGTCTGCACGGCTTCAGATCCAGCTGCTTTATAAAGCAGTCTTTAGCTACAGCACAGTAAAGATTTATTAAGTGTAGCAGTGTGATGGTCTCCTACTTTGTAAGATTTCAGTTTTACAAAATACACTGCAAAATTTGTCTTTTGAAAATGAACCCAATACTTTCCGTGGTCTTTTACCCCGATCTTTCTCTAATCGATGTTCTTTTGGTAGGTTTTGCAGACGAGGTAGGTAGGGCTTCACAACCTCTGCAGCCTGCAGAGTGGATTTTTCTGAAGTTTTACGGCAGTTTCCAGTAACTGCCAGTGGAAGAGTCATCGTCAGTCTCTGGACTAATAACTGCGTTCATTTTGCATCAGATACATTTGTCATTGTGAAAGTCAGCCGAGCCAAATCGGCCAGCTTTGTCTTTGAGGTCTTACACGGTTTATCTTCATTTCACAATTTTTTTTGGTTATTATTAGCAGCTCTTGATTTATAGTATTCTGAGCAAGTTCATTCCGTGCTCAGTCTGAATAATTTTTACTGAGCTTAAATTGCTTATATCTACAGGCCTTTGAGAGTGGGAGACTGGTGGGATAGGGACAGGTTATGTAAAAAGGCTTTTTGGCAGCAAAGACAGAAATGTGTCACCCCTGCATGGCATTTTCTTAACTCCAGGTTTTCACACGGGAAATGAGTTCGGCCCGAAGTTAAGCAAAAGGTTTGTACTGACACACAGGAACTTGCACATGATGATTGTAATATGGTTAATAATGGGAGTTCCCGGGTAACTCCCATGAGCTTCAGTGGGAGAAGAGATCCCCATGGTGCTGGGAAGGGATAACTGGAATAGGTGTTACCGTTTCATTAGGTACGTGCAGGGCCAGCGTTAAGGTTAGGCAAAGTAGGTGGTTGCCAACTCTAGCAGAAAAGCAAATCTAGAAATGCTCCTACGTATAATTGGCAGGAGTGATTTTTATTGTATTGTTAAGAAAATTAATGTGGAGGAGAAGCAGGACAAGACAAAAATTCTCCTGGTTTACCTTAGGAAGGAAGCGAAGCTGGTAGCGTACGGCACGCTGAATCCCAGGCTGCTCTCTGTTTTGCTATAGGGGTGAATGTGGATGTAATAAATAACTGTTCTGGGCGAAAGACAGAGGTCTTTGCTCACTTAAAGCTCTCTGGATGGAAACTTTTCTGGGTTATTTTTAGTGTTTGGAATTCACTTAGGAACGTTGTCAGGTTCTTGGGTAAAAGAGATGCTGATGAAAGTGTCGTAGCTGTGTCCGGTGAGCTTGTCGCTCCCGCTCAGCAGGAGCTCTGTGTTTTTTCTTTTTGTGGGAAGCCTGCCCTCATTTGTAAGGAGACAGAGCGGAGGTGGAACCACAGGGTCAAAACCGGACAACAAATTAACTTGACAAATGCTGCAGCTCACTGAACTGAAAATTACATAAATCCCTTTATTAATTTACATAACCCTCAGCATCCACCTCCAGAGAGCTGGCGTCAGCGGTTCTGCACAGAGCAGCCCTGGGCGAGGGGATGCCCCGCGTGCCTCTCCAAAATGGCAAGGGGCGAACGTGCCCTGCGTCCGGGGCGCTGCCAGCCGGCGCGTGGCACCCGTCCCCTGGGGCGCTGGCTTGGGTGGCTTTGCTGGAGCTGGTGCGGCAGGTGCTGTCGCTCGCAGGCACGCTGCACGCGGAGCTACGTCTCCTTTGGAAGAGATGAAAGCTTGGTCCGTTCCCCGCGCATGCTGCGTCACGACGAGTTTTCCTCCATTAAAGCAACCCCGGCAAGTGAATGACAGTGGAGGAAATTGCTGAGGACTTCTCCTGCAACGCTCGTCTCTCATCTGCCAGATAAAAATTATATGCGCTGTTACTCTGCCTCACCTCCGTAGGGTTTTGGGTTTCCTTGGTCGGTGGAAGTTAATGGCAAGTAAAGTCCCTTACATAACTGCCTCTCCATGGAGACTTCAGTCTGCTCATTTAAGTAGGGATCTTCTCAAAAGTTAGATTGCGTGACAAATTACCCACACGCACATGTTGGTATTTTCAGCAAGGGAAGGTAAAATGAGGTTGATGGCGTTAGTTTAGTTTCAGGCGGTTTTTAATCGCTATCCCAAAGTGACATGATGCAGAGCTACCCCTTACAAGTGTGACAGTGCCTTCTTCACCCTTCATCCACAGTTCTTCCCAAGGTGGGCTGCAAGCATAGAGGACGAGGTGATGGGAGTCAGTGCCTCGGCAAAAGGTGATTATTTTTTAGGAGAGAAGTGGGATTTGCTCCTAGCTTGAAGGCATCCGAGCAGAGTCGCTGCTCCTGCGTGGGGGATGATGATGGTATCTCCTGTACACCCCTCTTTCCCCCAGCAGCTTTGTATGGGATGACGACCAGGGGCCACCATGACTAGAGACAGCACCAGGGAGCCTGTGGTGTGGACCGAGGGTCGTGTCTCCATCGCAGCATGGCGAGAGCAAATCAGCGCTGTGCTGAGCCAGGGTTTGGAGCTCACCACGTATGTGTGAAGCTCCTTTGAGATGAGACTGTACGACAAGCTGCGTGGGTTTAACTTCCAGAGCTCGTCAGTTCAGCCTGCGAGGAGGAGCCGAGCGGTTTGTGTGCTCTCCTTTAAGTGCTCGTTAGGGTCAGGGGCTACGGCCGCGTGGCACCGTGCTGCTCGTTGCAGAGCTACCCGGAGGGGCTCTGAACAAGCGAGATACCAGAAATCGTGGCAGCCAACTCTTCATTAGTCCGGTTTAGTAGGAAATACTGGGTTGGGTAAAATGCTGGACTAACATGACTTTCCTGTCTCCAGCTCTGTCTTGCACCATACAGGGATTTGGACTTGGTTCCGACTTTTCTCCTCATGTGTTGCCACCAGTACGAAAACTCCAGCATGGTGAATTGTGGTCTCCTTTCCTGAACTCAGTGCCTCAGACTGTCCAAAGCTGATGGATAGTTATTAAATAACTGCAGAATTGATGCCCAAAAGGAGTTGAATCCAGAGCTATCCAATTCCCGTCCGTGTTTCTGGCACACGGGAGAGCCGCAGGCACCCAGAGAGCCAGGGCGCTTCCCGGCGGGCGCGGAGATGGGGCTCGCCTCTGGGACCCCCTCCGCAGCCCTCGCGGTGGAGCGAGCAGACCTGTGTCCTTCAGCTTGCTGTGGCGTCGCCTGGGAAATACTGTGACAAAAATGGAAGGATGAGTGACGCTAAAACGATCAACAGTGAAATAGCTGGAACCAGCCAGTCAACCTGCTCTTTTTTTTTTTTTTTTTTTTTTTTTCACTTTCCCTGCTGGCCTAAATGCGTCCTGTGCTATTCGGTTCCCAAAACACTTAGAGTTTCTTTTTCTCCATGACTGCAGTTGCCCTTCAAAATCAGGAGAAAATTTTATAAAATGTTACAGAAGTACTGGTGATATAAAACATAGATTTTAGTGACACAGTGGTGCTTTAGGGTTTGTGGTTTGGACTTTAAACCAGATTTACTGCTTAGGAAATTTGCAACAGTCAGAGATGTCTGCGAGCACACAAAATCGCCCGTGATGGTAAATGCTTCAGAGGCGAAAATGTCTTTGGATGGCTAAAGTTTTGTAAATAGCACTTGAGAACTTTGGGTAGTTGATAGAAAAAAGTATCTCAAAAATTCTACTGTTTGTTTATAACGGGCAGACTTCTTTGATATAGGATGTTACATCTTTTTTACATTGTTTTAATCATACCTGTTTAGGAAACTAATGCAAAACCAGCAAGCTGTCGGCGTGTATTAAGTAACCACCTCTGTCTTTCACCATTTTAATGAATTTTTATCAAGCTAAAATACACCATAATTTTTTTTTAATTTTTTTTTTTACATTCTGAGTATGTTACTTCAGAATGTGACATTTAAAAAAAAGTTGCTAAGGAGCTGCATTGGGCTGTGGGCAGTGATCTTGTCCTTTTGTGAAAGAGAAGCACGCAGCAAATCCAGACCCTCCTTCACGGCGCAGTTCCCGTCGGAACAAGGCACTGAACCTGTGCTAGCGATGAAGTCAGCGCTGAGGAAATCCACGTCGTGATGCTCTGCTGATCCGCAGCACGTGAGGAGGCTTGAGATGGCAAAGCCCTGGGAGCACGTGGCCTTCCACGTGTGTTTTAATGTACTTAGCATGGTCAAGTCGCAGCCTCACCTGGCCGTGGGCACCACCATGGTAAAAACAAACGAGCCCTCCTAATAACGCACTGAGAGACAGAGCCAAAAGCTGCCAGGAATCATTCCTGCAGAGATGATTTCATTTTATTGGGGGCAGTAGGATGCATAGGTGGGATTGAGGACAGGGTGGATGAGGGGAGATGGTAACGATGCTGCTTGTAGTCTTTCTGTTGGAGCTGCAGCTGGTGGTACTTTTTGGAGTATTTGGGAGCCATCAGTATTCCTGCACCATAGCATCTTTCTGTCTTTTTACCCAAAGGGAGGTTTTACACTTAGATTTCACGGTGCCCATCTGTGCGATTGAGCAATATAGGTGAAAAAGGGAGGAGAGGTGCTGCGTCAGGGTTCAGCTGCGTTGCTCGTCCTCCACCCTCGGTACCATTGTACTGTTCACGGTTGTGGGTACCACAGACCTTTTGTGTGGCGATCCTCTCGGCATTCAGGTGGGATCCTGGTCCTGTAAGGACCAGGGATGTAAATCGCTAATTCTCCCTATTCCTTTCCGTGGGATCCAGGTCCAACATAAACTTTTAAGATGATCCCTAGCAGGATTAAAGTCCTCCACAAGCAGGCAGAGGCAAGCTATTCAGAAAAACAAGGTCATGCTGCCTTTTTTTTTTTTTTTTTTTTTTGGTAAGCACAGGAATCAACAAAGCGATGTTATATAACTTCTATTTATATCCCACTTGCTCACTAGCTGCAGGCATACAAGAGTAGCTGAGAAGGGAATTTAATGAGCTCTCAGGGCTTGCTCACCTTCCAGAGCGGGTAGGAGCCAGCTTGTTTTTGAAGTGCGTCAGCAAATGAAACTGGTGGTGGGTGGGTGGTTTGGGTAGGTGGACTGACTTGTTGCTATGGTTTTCTTTAATTCCTCTGTCTCTCAAGAAGATCTTGCACTTTTTTTTTTTTTTTCCTTTGGGGAGTCTGCAGACTTCCTTGTTTCTCACACCTACACAGAGCCCGCTGGTTCGGTAAGGAAGTGGGATTCATGCTCCTGCTGTGCAAGAGCCTTGCACAGATTAACTGAGTGACCCGGCGGGTGCGTGCTCCCACATGTATGCAGGAGGAACTCAAATAAGGCGCTGTGCTGAAAGCAGGTCAGGCCCCCAAGTCTCCCACGCTTTGGAGGCCATCTGCTCCGTCTGCGGGGGGTTTAAACCCTGAATCCAACGGTCACATTTCTACCTGTCGTCCCCTCCGTGTGCCCTCACCTCCTGGCCATCATCACGTGTCACTTGGTTGTCCCGGGGGTTTTGGACTGGCTCTGGAAGGGTGCGAGGGCACCATACCTCTGTGAAGTTTGTTCTTACATTCTTCTTTGGGAAATGACTTTAAATTGCCTCAAGATGTTAGGTGTTGCAGTAGGAGAATGTCTAGGGTATAAGGGCTCTTCCCAAAATAAGTGGTGTAATTCCGCTGCTGCTTTCATTTCGAGCTGGTTGGGAAAGACGAGTGTTTACAGGGGTCGGTCTGTGTACGCTCGTACCCTCCAAAATCCTCCTCCGTAAGGTGGGGCAGAATCTCCAGCTAGGAGTAGAGCCTTGGAGGATGGCACGTGGATGCCCGTGGCAGAGAGAGTTTGTCTTCTTTGTGCAAAATAGAGCTGGGAAGTCCCCCTTCTGCTTTCAGGACAAAGTTTATTTTACAGTTTGCAAAGAAAACAGGCAATTGAGGTGTTCTGGCAGATTTTTCTTATGGGTTTATTTCAAACTGTGAAGTATGTTCAGCATGAAATATTTCAGTTGCCATTTCCTTAAGCTATGCAAGACTAATGATATCTATCACTCACGCCCCAGAGTGATGGATCTTTAGCGAGCCAGGACGTATGAAAGACTTCAAGAAGAGAGAGGGATCAGTGATATTTAAAATAAATAAATGAGGGGGGGAGAAAAAGCAAAGTTAGGTTTGAATTTGCTGCAGTGGAAGCCCTTGCAATATGTTTAGGCAGAATGTAAAGGGTTGGCATTTGTACTTAATTCGGTGCTTGTGTTAGCAGTGCAGTTCCCCTTAAAATGTGGCTGCTTTGAAGTAGTCCAGCTATAAGAAATGGTACGGGGGTGGCAAGCTCTTTCCGCAAACATGAAGTAGCACAGAAGTTTTGCATTAGTTCATGCTGGCAGCCTGTCCGGATAACCCAAAGAAGTTAACATCCCCGTAATAATTCCTCCCTAGCGCTGCAATAAAATGTCCTGAATTGAAGCCAGAGAGCTGGTCTTTCTCTTGTATCTGGAGGGACTTTCCTCTTTGAAGTATCCCTGACTTGCCAAGTTTATGGGGTATTGTCTGTTCACTGGCATCAGAGAAATGGGGAGGGAGACCACAACAGTTTGCTTGAATTCGTGAGGCGTTTGCTGGGGCTTTGCTTTCCCTTATTTATTGGTAATCAAATACTTGTTTTCCTGGGGAATTCTTTGGGATCTGTTTGGATGGTCTGGCAGGGTTTAATGGCTGTGGTCTGTTGAAACAGCTTTGGGAATTACGGAGGGTGTGGTCCAGAAAAAAATAGTCTGTCCGCTGCAGGATGACGGCAATCCCTGTTGGGGCTCTGCAGCCGAATGCTTTCCTCAAGTCAGACCACCCTTCTTTCAGGAGGAAACACGCATCCGAGCAGATGCAGCTTAAACCCGTTGCTCGTTAGTAGGTTTTAGTTCTGTTCCTCGCAACGCGATCATTCAGCGCGTACAGTCCAGCCTGTCATTACTGAGTCTGGGGCGGAAAGCCAAGCTACTCGATGCAGAACAATCAGATGGTTCTTCCTTTCCTTGGTTGGCGAAACAGTTGTGACTTCGGGGCAGATCCAGCTAACTGGTAACTGCGTAGAGAAAGGTGTTCCCAGGAAAGGTGACAGCGCCTGGATAAGCCTTTCAAAGCCACGAGCTAGAAATAAGCTGCCTTCAGCTGTTCCTTCCCCCCCCCCATTTACCAATTCTACACTGGGCACAGACTCACTCATGGTTAAACTTATTGTGAATTAGTTCAATTTATAGCGGATTAGTTAGCTGGGTGCATACTCTGTGCACCTTACACAAAGGTATCGGTCTGCTGCGTCTTACGGCTTTGCTCTCCCAAGGGCAGATGTCAGCTCTGCTGGTTAAAAAACCAGTTTGGTACCAACTGCTGGGACGTGAGACACGTCAAGGAGCGTTTGTCCGTGCCGTGGGGTTATCCTGCCTCCGTAATCCCGCTCCCCTGAACTGCTGGGTAGTTAGCTGAGTTTCTCTTCCGCTCATCCTTGGAAATTGTGTATATTCTGTGTCGAAGATCTTGCAAGGCAAGGCAGGAAGGGAGAAGAGGTGAAATGTGCCCGTTCTTTGCTGATTTTTTTTCTTTAATGTGATTCTACAATCCAGATTCTTAATGATCTGCAATATTTAAGAACATGCCAAAAAATAACCACCACAGAAAATTATATTAATTCTGAATAAAATGTCAGAAAGCAAAAATTTTCAATTTAGAAAAAAAGGTAGGTAAATTTTTAACAGTTTGTGTAGGTAATCTGAAGGGGAGAGGATACCAAGTTCCTGGGAAAAACTACAGAAGAGACATAAACTTAGAAATTTTTTTAAAATGCGTGACTGGAAGTTAGAGTTTAATCACGTGTTTCTAACAGTTATTAACCACTGGAACAGACTACAGACAGACATAGTTCATCGTTTCCGATGCCTTCTAAAGAAAGATAGGATGCTTTTCTCAAACAGATGCGTTACTTAATCACAACTTTGGGCTCAGTTAATGAGCGAGAGCGAAGGGCTGATGGTGCTCAGAGGTGGGCCAGGCTGTAGCCGATCAAAGCGGTGCCATTTAAACTCGGCCTTTGATTTATTTTCTAGTGAAATCAGTCGCTTGCTTTGCAGCTCTTCTTCCGCAACAGGTTTTGCGTGGACCGGGGAAATAGTTGTGTGTGGTATGGTGATAGTGTTTGCTTACCGTCCTCCTCTGGCACAGGCAGTAGGCTGGAGGGCAAAGGTGTAAGAGGGCTATTCTGCTGTGCACGAGGTTTCTGGTTGGATTTCTTCAGGAGCAGAATTGGGTGATGGAGAGGAGCAGGAAGGAGAAATCATTGCACAGGTTTCCTGGTACCTGGCGTTACTAGTTGTGTCACTCTGGTATTTTAGTAGACCACTTTGGATGTCAGGAGAAGGAATCGGCGTGGCTGGCTTTGCAGACGTGCAGTGCCCGTGTGGGTTGTTCTCCTTCCATCCCTTTGAAACAAGTACAGGCTCCTTGTAGTGCCTGATGTATCATGCGCCTGTAAAAGCAGCGGTGTACTGCTGTTTGCCCAGTGCTTCATACCTGCATGGAAACAGTGCACCACAAAAATATATTTATTCTCAGTCACCTGCAAGACTTTGAACTTGCAAACCTTTACACAAGAAGGTTTTCCCCTTGTGTTTCTTAGCAAAGCTCTTTCCATTGCCCCAAGTTAGTCTTGAATGAGTTTGCGTAGGTGGTGGTTGCTCCATCTTTAAAAATGATTGAGAACTCTTTGCATGATGTCCTTGCACGTGGTGAGCATAACTGTGTGTTAGAAGCTTGTGCATGTCATATGCGGATGTTTTTGAGTTTCTTTCATTCTGTGGCTGTGTAATTAATTGCAGTCACATTATCTCTGATATTCTCGCGTCAGAGAGAAGTCTTGGCTGGTTGCAGTGCTCTGGAGATGTATTGCATTTCATTGAGGTACGCGTACTTGTAAAGCCGTTTGCTGAATCCGGCATTCATAAAGCAAACCTCACGATCTTCTTTTGTGTCAGGCAATGTCTCTTGTTTAATGGCAAAGGCTCTTAACAGTTGTTAACAAAAACCGGTTGAAATAAAATACAGTTTCATACTGCATGATTTTAGCGCTCTGTATGAGCAGGCAACTGGTGTGCTGCCAGCATCTCGAGTGAAGGTGAAGCTCGTAACTTCATTTGCCTTCCAGGTAGCTTTTCCTCTGGTACCTCGTACTGGGATGACCAGGCACGGTCCACATCCTGGTACGTGACGGGGCACGGTGCCCTGCCTGGCTGTAGGTTTCTAGGAGATCCCTCGTTGGCGGTGGCTAAATCGGCAGGGTCTGTCTGGGAGATGAGGAGCCACCCGGGCTTCTCGGCGAGGGTAGGGCACGCTCGTGCTGACGAGACGCTTGGCTTTTGGGTTTGCATCAGTCTTGTTGGAGGCCCTCCAAGGAACGGCTGAGGTCAAATGCTCCAGTGTCAGTGGTATGTTAAAAGCGCTGTTCCTCAGAAACATGCGCAAGCGTAGAGGTTTGCTGTTCCCCTCGTTCCAGGCTGCTCCCCTAGCACACTAGCTCTTTCGGCAACCTTGCTTGCGGTTGCACAACATCTGTGTGCAAGCCAGGACCCTGGCATACGGTACTCTCAAATGATCACTCTTATTTCCATGTTAAAAAGGGAGATTTTTCCAGTTTCTGCTTTGAGGCTATATCTGTAAATAAATTTTAGGATTTCTGTCATAATTATCACCACCAATTACCTGCTCAAGCACAACTTGCAAGATCACACCTCTTAAAATACAGTACCTTTGCTAGCTCGCATGTGGCTGATTCATATGTGTGAAGGTGTTAGGCATCCTGACCTAAACTGAAACAATCATTGTGTGACAGCCATTGAACGTACGCACGGTACGCACAAGAAAGCTTTACTGGAAACGTTCGTTTCATTTGGCTTTTTTCTCTGAACTGCAGTGGAAAGTCAGTTAAGAAGCTTGAAAAAATGACAAAAATCAAGCCTGTCAGCAAGTAACAATTACTCGCATGCGAGGTATTTCTGCAGTGTGGTTCATTAAAGAACTTTTCCTTCGCTGCTGCTTCATCACAGGGAAACTCCTCCTGCACAGGCTCTTGAGATGTGCAGCCAGGTGACAGCCATCGCTCGCCTGACAAGCAAATCATGTTATTTTTCAGAAAATGGTTACCCTTTCTAGAACTGATGGTTTATGCTGGTCTGTGTGTAAAATATTATTATTGCTATGCTCATTGTGTAATACTGGTAGAGTAAAATTTTCAAATGCGATTTAGATGCAAAAACTCTTCCTCTGTCTGTACTTACAGCCGCTGAGTAAGAGACCGTGCTTCAAAGGGTTGGTTGTCGAAATAACCCGTTGGTTACTGGTCAGCAGCTCAGGGAAACCGTGTTAGTGCATCTCTTCGTTATGATTGAAATTTGACAGTATTCTGTCCACTAAGTCTGGTCAGGTCAAAGAACCAATTTAGAATTAAAAAAAAAACCTGAATAAGTAAACTGTCATTTGGACAAAGGATGTTTTTATTTGAGTATGTTTTATGAGAATATATCAAATAAAGTATTGGAGTGTCGGTTTTACTAGACAGTTTGAATGGGTGTCAGGAGAAGGTACCAGTGTGGCTGGCTTTGCGGACGTGCAATGCCCGTGCCGGGTTGTTCTCCTTTCCCACCTCTCTGTTAATTGCTAGAAGTAAAAACAAACTCTTGAGAGTTTACCTGAGATGCTCTGGGCAGGTAGAAGGTATTGCAATGGTGAGAGGGGTATCTCATGTGAATATTGACCAACTTCTTTAAATAGTAGCGCTGCTCCTCTGTAGTCAAAGACGCAACTTTTATTAGTGTTTTCAAAGTCATTCTGACTGCAGCTGCTTGGGAGTGATCAAAGGCAGGAGTACCAGAGACGGCCTTGTGCGCTCCGCTTCACAGAAAAGCGGGCAGGATATATTGCTATTCCCATTTTAATTTGTTTTTTCAATAAATCAGGCTTCATTCCTATTCATCGTGTAAAGCTGTTGGATCGTGAGCCGCTGCAGAATGCTAACTAATTTCATAATACTCTGCATAAGGTGACCCACTTACAAGTTCATCCTTCAGTCGCGTTTGAGCTCTGGTCCTGATTTATGTAACAGCATATTGGTTTCATCAAGAATTGTCTGATTGCTCACTGTGTTGGCTCCTTTCTGACCTGTACATGATTTGTATTCTCCTCAATTTTAGGAAGAACTTTGTGTCTCTGTGCACATATGGGCAGAAGAACATTAGTAAACCTTTTAAAAAGTAGTCAATGCTCTGAGTTTTTCTGTCACTTAAAGATATATTGGAGTAGGAATTAAAAGGAGTTTTAAGAAGGCTGCTGCAGACAGGGCAATGGAAACTTAGCACGAAATATCCCTCGTTACTTTGCCCTGTCTGTGCATTTCTGGACTGTGATTAACATTGACTATTGTATGTTATGAGTCACAGTCCCTTTGATTCGAGGGCGGGAAGGCAGGACAGTTCTCGTTCCTCTGTATTTTGCTCACGCTCTTTTGTTTCTGAACTGAGAATCAAATCATAGATAATTCCATTGTCTTTACCTTAATTCATTGTACTTACCTTAATTCCGTTGTTGTAAAGAAGTGTGCTGCCTAAATGTATGAGGGCTAGAATGATTTATTGCACTTGCTTCTTTAAAAATACAGTTGGAAGTTGTTAACCAGGGAGCTAACATAGCTGAGGCACTTCCTTAACATCAAGTATGAGTCTCCATTGCTGTAGGTTTTGGTTTACTGAAAACTAATTAACCTCACAGTCCTTCAGGATATCACACGGTGCAGAAAGGTGAAATAATCTGTATTGAAACCTGCGTATGAAGATATAGATCCTGTTCCATTTTCTCTTGCAGCATTCGTTCTTCTGCCGACTGACGGAAGATAAGAAATCTGAAAAGTTCTTTAAGGTTTTTTATGATCGCATGAAAGTGGCACAGCAAGAAATCAAGGCTACTGTCACAGTCAACACTAGTGACTTAGGAAATAAAAAGAAAGATGAAGACTCAGACAGAGATGTACCGAGCAGAAAAAGAGGTACTCCCCAGTTGTTCTGTTTCTGAAGTGACAAGGGAGAAAAATGCTGTGTTTTGAACTCGTTTCAGTTGATGCAATAATGCTCTGGTCTCTGATCCCACAGAGCAAAGTTCAGAGATCAGTGGTGCCCTGGCTCAGGATTTCAAGAGCTTCATCCCCTCTTCATCCATTTGTGAGATTGTGCTATTGAAATGATGAAAAGTCTTTGTGAGATGAGACTCTGCCGCCTTGTCTATCGTGACAAGCTGCCCAAATCTGATCTGTAGTAACGACCCTGGACTGTGGGTTGTGGTCAGTGCCTTCTCTAACAATGAGTGGAGAATTCCTCATTTTCTTCTATAGCAAGTCCTTTTATTGTAACTCCTGATAGTGCTAGATGTGTGTGCCCTAACCAATTAATATCAGAATTTTTAACTTTAATGTGATTCGCATAAAAGGTGTGAAGAGAGTGACATGATATCCTTCTAAACTCGAGACCCTCACATCGCACTAAACATACTTACCAGAACGAACTGACGATGAGTAGCTGGCCTGCGTGTGAAACAGTAATGGGAAACGTGTGAATAGATTTTTCTGGTCCCCTTTATTCAGTTTGCCTAAGGAAGATCTGTTCTTGTGTGTTTTTAGTGAGAGAGCCTATGACCCAAATTACCGAGGAGGTCCGGGATCAGTTACTGGAGGCCTCTGCAGCTACAAGGAAGGCTTACAACACTTACCGGAGGGAGGCTGACCCCGATGACCATTATTCGGCAGGAGAAGGAGCACAGTCCACGGCCGACAAGAGCAAAGATGACCTGGAGATGAGTGCTGTGATCTCAATAATGCAACCCATCCTCCGGTTCTTGCAGCTGCTCTGTGAAAACCACAATCGAGATTTGCAGGTACAGCCTGGTTACTGAGCAGGCACCCTCGTGTCGCCTCGTGCCGTCACTGCTGTTACGTCGGTCTTGCTAATCCCGTGCCTTTTTAAATTGATACTTGACCGACTATTTTCTTTGGCTTTGAAGATAATCCAAAAAAAAGTATTTATTCCTTGCTGGACAAATACAGGGAAGTCCAGTTATCCAGTGTTCAGTGATCTTTTCAATGTATACAAAAGGTGGTGGGATCAACACTTGATGTCACTTTTTATAAGTACAGACTTAAAGCAAGCAGGTGTTCTGCTGTGGAGTTACTGATCTACTTTTGAGAGGGGAAGGAAAGAGGAAAAAAAAAAGTCTTGTAGGAAAATAAAGAGAGCATTGGGACTTTGGTTCCAGCAGCCCTCAAGCAGTTGCTTACCTTCCAGCAAATGGGTTCTCACGGGTTCTCATGGACCTGTTCATGTGCACGGAGTTGAACACGTAGGGATGGTATCAGGAAAGCCTCAGCTGGCGTTGAATCTGGTGAGAGACTTGAAGGGCAACAAGAAGGGTTTTGAGGTTGTATCTGCAGCAGCAGGAGACTAGGGAGAGCATGGGTCTGCTGCTGAAGGGGACAGGGGCCCTGGGTGGCAAAGGACATGGAGAAGGCCAAGGTGCTCAATGCCACCTTCACATTGGTCTTTCCTGGTAAGACCAGCCTTCACAAGCCCTGGGTCCCTGGGACCAGAGGGGAGTTCTGGAGCAAGACGACTTACCCTCAGTGGAGGAGAATTGGGTGAGGAAACATTCAAAGCAGCTGGCCATGCACAGGTCCACAGTGCTTGGTGGGATGCCCCAGGCCCCTTCGGGAGTGCTAGGTCCAGTCCTGGGCTCTCGAGTCCAGCCGGGAGTCTCAAAGATGACTCTGGGACTGGAGCATCCGATGGACAAGGAGAGGCAGAGGGAGCTGGAGAGGTCAGCCTGGCAAGGAGAAGGCTCGGGATGTCTCACCCGCGTGTATCGATACCTGACGGGGGGTGTGAAGAGGACGGGGCCAGGCTCTGCTCAGACAGGGCAAGGGGGGTTGGAGTAAACAGTCTCCAAAGGTCCCTGCCAGCCTCAGCTGTCCTGTGATGCTCTGTGACGTGTTTGTATAATTTTAAATAGCGAGCCCAGAACTTGTACATTAGTAATCTTATCTAGCGCGTGCCTCCACAGGAGATAAGATTTTTGCTTACAAATGGACTGCAATTAATGTGATTTTTGTTCAGCATAACCACTGCTGCTGGATTAGAATTGAATGCAAGCGAGGAGCTAGGGAGATGCAGTACAATGTACTAAATGCCCTCATAAAGGAGGAATAATTGCCGTGATTGCGTATTGTTGTACGGCACGCCAGAAGTGTAGGACCCTGCATGAGTGCTTTTCAGACCTGCCAAATCACTTCCGCTGAACTCGAATGCCCTGCTGCTGGCAATATTTGAAATCAAATCTGTATGGTAATGTTCCTGTGCTGCGAACGTGTAATTCTTTTAGCATTTTATAGGTGCCGAGGTTACATACATCAGGGTTTCTCCTAATTTTTTCAAAAAACTATTTGATCTTTGTTTTGTCAAACAATTTTCATGCCGTTAGCAATGTCGGAGACAAGTAGGACGGCAGTTTTATGTGGCAGTAGTCCAAACCGCACGCACATGATCCTTTGCTGCCGCTGTCTTTGGCTAGGCACCGAAAGCTGTAGGAGCAAAATTGAATTCAAGCCAATGCAACTTGGCCTGAGCTGTTCACCATCCTGAAAAATTAAGTTCCCCAAACAGCAGGTAGTTGCATTCAGCTCTGGGAGAAAAACTTTTTTTAAAAAAAAAAAAAAAAAAAACAAAAAGGTGAGAGGAACAGTTTTTCAAATATAATCCTCTTGCTGCTTGCCTTTCTCCTTCAGCCCTGAAGGGGAGGCCGGGGTGTCTGCAGCTTCAAAATCTTTGTGTCTGCAGCCAGCACGTTGTAACTGAACTCCTTATCAATATTGCCAACGGACTCACTGCTTCAAGGAGTAAGACAGACCTATTCTGGGAGCTGTGTGTCTTCCAAAATTGCATAAATTTGATTTGAATTAGAAGCGAATAGGAATCACCTGCCCGGTGCAGCTGTAGGTTTGTCAAACCGAGTGTTTTACAAGCCATTAGCAATTATGAGTAGCCTGATGTGCAAAAACAGGAAAATGCAAGTCACGGCTGGAAGAGTCGATATGTGTTTTAAAGGAGGAGGAAGCCTTTGCGAAATGGCTCAGGGAGCTGCAGTTCTGTGCCTTTTGCATCACAGTCATTCCCTTCGCAGATCGCACTGCAGTTTGTTCCACGCTGCACAGTCGGGATGCTGTCCCCTTCCAGCTTACGCCACGGGTCTGGAGGAGGAGGTGCAACATCTTCTTCAAATTGATGCAAGGACTGGGACAAATGGGTGGACACTTAAGTACGTTTTGTTACCCGCTTCAGGCTGAATGCATCAAATTTTGCTGCGGAGCACTCTTGGTATCTCTGTTGCTCTCTCAACACACAGATATTTGGGTGCTCTTATTAAACTCGCATCAGGTCTGACCCTGGTTCTGCGTGAGAGCTCGGCCCTGAAAGCAAAGCTCTGGATCGCTGTGGCCAGCCTGTTGTCTGCTCTGCTTTGGCCGGGCTACAGCCCCACCGGTTTCCTTCGGAGGTCTTTTCCGTCCCTTCTCTTTTCTGAAGGAAGGTGTCCCTGTGTGCTACAGAATCAGTCACGAGAACTGAAGCTCGTGACAAGCCGAGCGAAGCATCCAGGGAGCGCTTTGCTGGAAGCACGAGCGGCGCTGGCTGGAGGCAAGGGGGAGAGGCGCGGGGATTCCTGGCGGGCAGGTGCTCTCCCTCCGGAGTCGGTGCCGGGGCAGGGGGTACCCAGCAGCCTTCCTTCCGCACAGCCCAGCGTGCAGCTCCAACCGCGCACTTAAAAATCCCATCTTCATGGGAAAAACGTAGTACTCCAATTCTCTCTTTAAGTGCGTTATTTCTGTGAAATAAAAATATTGTAGTAATATGCTAGCCAGTCATGCTCAGATTAAAGGTCTAAGTTGGTAGGTTAAATACTGCTTTTGTGCAAAAAAAGCAGGAATTCATACAACTTTTAACATTGGATTTGACTGTTTCTTTTATTCATAAGCCCTGGAGACAAAGCCTAGGTAATAAAGAACGGTAAAGCTCTGCATGCTGCAGGAGAGTGATTCAATTGTTTGGCTAGTGGAGCAGTACTGCTGCATGCGGAGAATGAGCTGGTTTAGCTCGCCATGTTTTAGGCAAGAAGTCTGTGTGAGAATTAACTTTATAAGACCAGAGAGCAAGCCTGTATTCAGTGAAAAATGCCTTGCCTTACCGGATTGCTTGTAAAGAAAAACCTGATCATTTAAAAATACCTCTTTACTAAGACTTTCTTCTTATTCATGTTCGTTCTTTACAAAGTTTTTCCAATTAGGGATCAGATTTCTGTTAAAACAAAGACTGTCCAAAGAAGACATTTAGACTTTTGGGGGAATTACCCACTTAAATGCTAGCACTGTTTCTTCCAAGGACTCTGTGTTCATCCCTGCTTGAACAAACCGGGCTAGTATTCTGCAAGTAGCCAATCTGATTTCTAGTCATCGTGTTTTCTCTAAAGGGTACTCGGCTTTAGGTTGCGTGCTGGGGGGGAAAAAAAAAAGTCTCCAACACTTTGACATGCTGTAGAGGCATCAAGAACTGGCTGCAGATCCTGCCTTTGCAAGCGTAGCCATACCTGGTCATGTATCCCAGAAACTTACCCTGAAGCTGCAGGAGGGGAGATGGAGATGGGATGTGAGGCAGAAATCCTTCCCTGTGAGGGTGCTGAGGCCCTGGCACAGGGTGCCCCGAGAAGCTGTGGCTGCCCCTGGCTCCCTGGCAGGGTTCAAGGCCAGGTTGGATGGGGCTTTGGGCAAGCTGGGCTAGTGGAGGGTGTCCCTGCCCATGGCAGGGGTGGCACTGGATGGGCTGCGAGGTCCCTGCCCACCCAAACCAGGCTGGGGTTCTAAATGGGGAGGACTGGCCTCCCTAAGGAAGAACAGTAGTGTGAAGTCAGCTAAGTATCTCCAGAAGGTTATTCACAAAGGTAGGAACTTCAGCGCTGCCTGACTTTGAGTGCACTTCGTCCCATCAGAAAGTATTTCTCTCTGAACTGAGTACAGAGGATCCTTAAAGCTAGGCAGTATGAATGCTCTTTTCCTCCTTTTCTCTGCAAGATCCACAAGCTGCGTATTTTTCATATGTTCTAGCTGAATCTGCAGTTCTGTCGCTCTTTATTCGGAAGGCAGGGTCTTGCGGATGGTAGGTACCTCGGGTTCACTCCCGCTGAAAGCAGTAGGATGGCACGTTCAATATCAAAGAGTTGTGTTCCCGCTCCGTAGCCTGTGAGATGCTCTGGAGGACAGAAAATTAGGAGCTCGATCTATGCTGGCTGAGACAGCAACAGACATTCCCTGGGGCAGTTTCTCACAGTGCAGCAGGGTCTTGGTTTCTACATTTTTTTCCTTCCCCTTGTTCAGCCATCTAACATTGTCCTTCTGCCCCCCGTGCCTCATTCCACCTTTTTTCCTTTGTGTTTATTGCCTTTGGATCACGAAGCTAAAGCTAGTATAAACCTAGCTATAATCAGAATAAACGCCGTGCTGCAGCCAGAGAGCATTTTGTTTCATCGCTATCGGTATTATCCATTACTTTTGCTTTTTTTTTTTTTCCTGGAGGGAAGGCACGAGCTCCAATTTCTGTAGCATCAACCTTTCTGCATTCTGACAAGTTAATCAAAAGTCAGGATACTAAATGAGCAATCAGTTGAAATGTGCTGAATCACTGTCACCTTTAGTCTGCATTCATAGACAGCATTTTCCTTTTTTAGCTTAGCCTTCAATTGAATCTGGCAATTTCTCAGTCTGTTTGCCTTAAAAGACTTATTAGTCTGACGCAGGCACGAGAGGCAATCAGTTAACGGCGCTCCTCTGCAGGCTTGCAGAAAAGACCTTGCTGGTTCCACGGTCCCATGCATCTTGTTTGTCTGAGGGTTTTTTCACCTTTCACGTGAAGTGTTTTGTAACCTGCTAGAGTTAAGCTAGACAGGAGTTCTGCTGAAACTCGGAGGAAAAGGAAGTGGTAGTATCCATCCATTTTTACAGTGCACCACTGGGAACACACTGACAAACAGCATCTGAGTCACTGGGAAATTGTTTTTCGTTAATTGTCCTTGTTTGTTTTGGTTGGGTTTGTTGGGTTTTTGTTGTTTTTTTTTCATTTGGAATACAGGAGAGAGGAAACATGTTTAATCCATGCTGATAAATCTGGCATTTCATTAGAGGAGCTGCTCCGAATCAGCAGCTTTAAGCAGGGATTACAATAATTATGTGGGAAGAAATGCAATTGAGAGAATTGCATTTCAAGACGCCTTCCTTCAAGGCATGCAGTCAGGTGCCTCCTTGCTGCTTGCGCAGGTGGTGCTGCTGTGAAGCCAGAGCCAGGGAATTGCTGCTTCTGTCTTGGAGAAAGGTCTCGGGAGGAGAGCGCCCGGAGCGATGGTTAGCAGTGAAATGGAGCAGGGAGGCTAGGAGGAAAGCCTGCGGGCTCAGGAGAGCTTTCTGATCTGCAGTGAATGGCCTATTCCATGTTGGGTTTCAGTGCTCTAATGGATGCACTCTGTTTATTGCTGCTTGTCTTCTATAAAATTTGAAGCCAACAAGCTCCTCAAGAGAGCAGCGCATTGCAAGCAGGCCCTGAAAAGGCTTAAATTGCTTGTCCAGGCTCCGCTGAAATTAGAGCAATATACTATGCAGTGCAATTGCGGGTTGATGAACTTAATAAAATGTTATGATCCAAACATCAGTTTGCATGGATCTTTTTTTTTTTTCCCCCCTTCCCTCCCGGCTTTGACGCCCTCCTTGCAGAATTTCTTACGCTGCCAGAACAACAAGACAAACTACAACTTGGTGTGCGAGACACTGCAGTTTCTGGACTGTATCTGTGGAAGCACAACTGGTGGACTTGGACTTCTTGGTCTGTATATAAATGAGAAAAATGTAGCGCTGATCAACCAGACGCTGGAAAGTTTGACCGAGTACTGTCAGGGGCCTTGCCACGAGAACCAGGTAATACATCCATAGCTGTAAAAAGCATCACCCTTTCTCCGTACACCCGCGGTGCGTGATCTGCTGGGCTTGGCTGTCAGTCTGCTAGACTTGTGTTGTCTGACAACGCTGCTCGCTTTACTTGCCTGCCAAAGGGGTTTTGGTTTTCAGGTTTTTTTCCCCCATAATAAACTCGTAATAATCAACTTCTCTTTCTCGAGGCCCCCTCTGAGGAGTTGAACCACTCAAAGCAGTAGAGATTTTTCTGCTTTGCTAGGATTTAAGTTGTTTTATTAGACTCGACAGACAGGGTGAGTGGGGAATTTTTGAACTTGAAATACTTCACAGTAAAAATGTTGCTAAAGCCAAGCTCTGTTGCCTGTTGTAAATGAAGACAGAAATGTGCCCTCCCAGCCTGATGGGAGAAGGTTGAGCTCTGCAGCTTCGCTAATGAAGATGATAACCATGCTGAGGTTGTTTTCAGACAGTCTTGGGTGTAGAACAAGGTGCATGTCACTGCTTGCACGGGGACGTGGCGGTGGTTCCCCATGAGCATGGTCAGGTGTTGGAGAGGACCACCAAGTGTCTGCTGGGGGCTGAAGCAGCCTCTGTCCAGCTCCCCAAAAACCGTACTCACTGTCCATGGTACGTTCTGCTCCGAGCAGGAATAACTCTTTGGTGGTGGTGGTTTAAGTAACCACGTTACTGAGAAGGCATGACTGAATAATGACAATAATCCTGTCGGGTTAAAGCAGTTACTGACCCACAGCTGGACTTGGTCTGCTCTGTGCCTCGAAGGTTGAATAATCAGCAAGGAATACGGGAAGACACTGCACAAGCAGGAGTTTTTAGGTGCTCATGAATTACGGTTTGCTCCAGTGGGAAGGATCAGAGGGCAGGGGCAGCTGTGCTTTTCCACGCCACCTTCCCGCAGGTCGTACAGCCATGTTTTAGAGCAGCATTGCCGGTTAGTGAGGCCCATTTCTTCTGCTTTTGGTCTAAATGTGACTCTTGCTATAACTGTTTCAATGAGTCAAATGAAGCCTGAAAGTCTAGAGTAAACCATACTAAGAGATAGCTACCCAAACTCTGGCCACTCTATGGCATCGACTCACCAAATAACATGTGCGGTGTGTTAGAGAAGCTTTTCCCGTTGGGCTGGCCTGACCTGGGAAGTCCTGTGCTCCAGGGGCGGGTGTCACCCTTCTAACGAGGAAATCTCTGCACTTAGAAACATGGATGTCTGCTTATTTTCTCCATTTGCCTGGAGACCGTTGTATGGTACAGAAAGACTGGAGTATGACTCTTCAAAAAGTCCTCAAGAATATCTGTGCTTTGAAGTGCCTTTTCTTTGTGCACTCAAATGTAATTTACAGCAAAGCTAAACAAAACGCAGTGGGGGTGACCGATGTTCAGACGAAATTATATCTATGCAAGAGGATGCATGAGGCTGTACACGTCGGTTCACAACCGGCAGTTCCTCTCCGATATACAGATCGGGTGGATTAACAACCTTTAGATATAGGTATGGATCTTTGCAGTGGAGCTCAACGACAGAGCAGGGCTCTGGATGTTGAAGCCAGCAAGCTACTGCTGGTTTGTACGTTTTAGTTATAGACCATTATAAAAGCAGGGTTAAAAGGTAAGCAAGAAGGTTATTGAAATTCACGTTCTTTGGTTAGACAGGACCGAAGTAGGTGTTGATTGGCACATCCAAAATAAAGAAAATTCTCCCTAATCTTACCAAAACAGCGTTCTTCCTTAGCTATGTGTTCAGGCTGGACGCTTTGGCATGGAAATGCTTCGTTTATCAACTGTGTTGCTTTCTGCTTCCTGAGGCTGGGTGGTTTCGGTAGGATGTGCCATGGCTGAAGATAGGAAAAGCTTGAAACAAAATGCCTTAATCTCTTGTTATTCCACTGACGGGAGTTTTGTGTTCAGTTATCCATCTCAAACAGCTTATAAGGTGATGAAAGAGATGACTCTTCTGGCTGGGTCACTAGCCTAGGCTGCATTTTTAGTGTAGACAATTAGTGAAGTTTGATGAATTTTCTTTGGACAGAACTGCATTGCTACTCATGAGTCCAACGGTATTGACATCATCACAGCATTAATTCTGAATGACATCAACCCTTTGGGGAAGAAGAGGATGGACCTTGTGTTGGAACTGAAGGCAAGTGACTATTTTGTGCGTTCCACATTAACAGTAAGATGAAACATAAATTTTATTGTTGGAATTATGTGGGTGTTTATTATATCCCAATATTCATAAGTGCTGAAAAATTATATGCATCAGCGAGCTGGAGGCAGTGCCCAAAGATTGTTTGTCACAGGTATTTCATCTTTTAAATGATAATGTGGAGCCACCACTTTTCAGACGGGGGAGATGCTGGCAGTCAGGATATGCTGAGGAATCCTAAAATAATTTCCTGTTAAAAATTTAAAGCCGATGAAAACTTCTCTGTTAGCGGTGAGCTTTTCCATATACAATGGAAGTGAAATTTCTCGTGCTACATCTAGTTTCCTAATACTTTATTGCTGTTGTTTAATCACTTGATGTTTAATCATCAAGAATTTTTTAGGGCTGTTCATATTAATGCTGAAATAATTAGCCCTGGTATTGGTTTCAAAATGCACTAGCAAGTTGTCTTCTAGCAACGGTAGTCACAGAGCACTCCTGCTTCAGCATACGTCTCAGAAATATTTCCTTTCTGACTTATTGTCCTGTCTTATAGTGCAATGTCTAGTTGTTTTCCATTGCCGACTCACACCGTTATTATGGGTAATGTGGGTTTTTTATTATTCTAAATAAAAAATGCTTTTAGACTCAATTAGCATTATACTTCAAAATTAAATACTTTTATTGGTTTTTATTGTCAGTCATGATGGATTTTAATCTTAATTGTTCG
The DNA here is from genome assembly GCF_028858705.1 of Grus americana. Lineage (NCBI taxonomy): Eukaryota > Metazoa > Chordata > Aves > Gruiformes > Gruidae > Grus > Grus americana. Next base: position 2,195,228 of record NC_072862.1, on the reverse strand, counting down.
TATTAAAGTAGTCTGGTGCCTTGTGGTAGTTTCCCATTTCCTCCCTCTATTTCTTGGCATGAGCAGGTCGCAGAGTAATTTTCAGTTAAAAGCAGTGAAGCACGTCTGTGTCTTCAGCCTTGGCTGTCCTTTGATTTAATCAACAGTATTTTGGAGCTGAGAGCTTGTAGTAATGCTGCAGTATCTTTAAAACAAGACAAAATAATACACAGGAGCTTGAAACCTCCGCATTTTAGAAATCTGAACCTTAACTTGGGTTAATTTGGCCCCCAATAAGTAGAGTTTGGGAAATAAACTGATAAAAATACTACTAAGTTGTATATCTCCATAATTAGAGGAGAGGGAGTGCTGGGCAAGGTGAGGCTGTAGGAGTCCTGGCTGGGAGGCTGTGCCTTGCCCGTGGCTCGTGTTTGCACAAACGGGGTATCTCAGCAGCGGTGGAAGCACTCGAGCTGGCTACCCTCGTTTTTTGACTCCGGGCAGTGATTGCCGTTGTTTTTCCCTCCCTTCAGAACAACGCTTCAAAACTGCTCTTGGCGATCATGGAGAGCAGGCACGACAGCGAGAACGCAGAGAGGATCCTCTACAACATGAGGCCCAAAGAGCTGGTGAGTCCCTGGGTCACTCCCTTCAAGCCAGGGACAGCAGGCACTGGTCATGGCACTGGGGAGACTGGGGTGGCCGCAACCGCCCCAAACATGCTGCAAGAGGTCTGTGCGTGGATCGATGGCAGACCTTTCAAGGTCTGGAAGACCTGTCAAGGATTTGATTGAATGAGTGCAACATCTGCAGGGGACGGGTCTGTCTAGTTCCCAGGCAGCACAAGCGATTAGGGAAGCCACGCTGAATGCTACGGAGGTGACATTCAACATCCCGCATAAGGTAGGGAAGGAGCATCATCTGATGCTTTGGAATCCACGTGTAGAAGCCATTTGCGCAAGAGACAGAGAAATGAAAATTTCTTGTGATGTAAAAGCTGTTCAGTAGACTGTAACAGGCTTTTGGGCTGGTTAATGTATTAACTGGTGAAAACACAAACAGGAGATTCAAAGTACAGCTGGAAACGCTGTCGACTTGTCTCAGTGCACGTAGCTGTGGCAGAGGCCAGAGGTCAGAAAGCGATGCAGCGTGCGGCGAGGGCGGCCCAGAATATATTACCTAGGGAGGAATGTGAAGCTTAGTTTGTTGTGTCAATGAGCTGGGCTGAAGGTGCTGAGTTCAGGTCCCCTGTTTTATCCTGGATGTTGAGAAGCCCACTGACCTTCCTCTTGAACGTATATGCTCAGCTCCCTTTCACCTCCGTAAGAGTGCCACGTGTATGCTGGCCTTAGCGGACTTCAGCCCTCAGCCTGAGCTGTCTCTTCCTTGGCCCCTGTCTCTCTCTCTAGGTGGAAGTGATAAAGAAGGCTTATCTGCAGGGAGAAGTAGAATTTGAGGATGGAGAGAATGGGGAAGATCTTGCAGCATCTCCGAGGAACGTGGGACACAACATTTATATATTGGCTCATCAGGTAGAATTTCACCTGCAGCTTTTGTAGCACCAAGTGTCACAAACTGTGGATAGCAAGAGGTCTGCTTTTCCCTGAAATTGTTTTAATGGCTCACCTCTGGGACAAACTCACTGCACGTTCCCTTTTTATCAGAGCAAATTCCAATCCTTAAAAGAATCAGAAAAGATCTATAAGAAAATTCTTGGAGATTTCTTTTATAATAGGGAGCAGGCAGGCTCTTGACCAAGCTTCCGAAGACATGCGATTCAAGTTCTTGGCAGTACTGGGGAGCAATGCATTATTTTTCAGCTGTATCAAAGGTTACTTTATACTCCCAAAGAAATTGTACTCACGGATCCCTTGAACCATAAGCAGAAATCTCACTCTACTCTTACACTTCTTGTCACATTCTCTCAATGTTGGAGCCAGTCAGGTTTGTTGTATTGATACAACGTGGTGTTTGAAAGGTAAAAGACCAAGGGGGGAAAAATAATATCTAGATCTACTTAATATATTGATGCTGCATATATCACTCCATTCGAGACTTCTTGTTCCTTCAGCATCTGAGAAGAAAACCCATCACTATCACTATGCCGTAGGATGAATTCAGAGCATCCAGAAGCGTTTTTGGAGCAGTGCTCCCTGCATCTGCTTTTCAATTGATGCAAATTTTCTCTTCCATCGCTGCCTAGATATTTGTGTGATTAACACACCTTTGAATTAGGGTGGGTGTGGAGGGATAGACCCAGTGTGAATGTTCAAAAGTTTCCCAAGTCAGGCGAAGGATGGGAGAGGATGGGTAAAAGCAGAGTACAACGCGGATATTAAAAAAATACATATTTGAATCATTCTGACTTGCTCCCAAAATAGAGCTGCAGGGTGTCTGGTTGGAATAGAACAAGCCTTCTGTCAACTTTGCCCTTTCTTAGCAGCTGACTGCATACTATTTCTTTTTTTATGCCCAAAATCAGAAATTTAATATCATAGAGAGACATCTGGTGTCTCCCACTCCCTTTGCATTCCTTTATTTTAGTTGGCTCGTCATAACAAAGAGCTGCAGAACATGCTGAAGCCGGGAGGTCAGATAGAGGGAGACGAGGCTCTGGAGTTTTACGCCAAGCACACGGCACAGATTGAGGTACGGGGAAACCGATGGCTGCCGGGAGGTGTGTGTGCGGGGGGGGGAAATATTCCACTGTGGAAAGTGCTGCTTGGAAGAAACAGTGGAGATAAGCACCGGTTACATTATACGTGATACTTTGATTGAACTGACTACCTGTGTGTGGACTGTCATCTTTGACATAAGAATATATATGTACTTATTTTTTTATTTTATTTTTTGACAGCCGCTGGGGGGGAGCTATTTTTGAGCTGTCATGTGTGGGCTTTAAGATGGAGCTGAGCAGAGCTCTCTTGGCAGGAGGAAGTGTAACTTCGCTTCTGTTACATTTTGGCCGGTACTATTGCTGAATCCATAAAGTTAGTGATAGCTTTTGCCATTCTTTCTGTATTAAAATGACAATTTGGCCTGATGCACAATCTAAGATGCTTTTTTGAAAGTAAAACACGCACAAATACGGAGAGTTCACAAAACTCTCTAATAAGCAATAGAAATATAACTATTATTCCTCATACTTGCCTGTGCGATGCGTAGCTAAAATTTGCTAAGATTCTTCAAGCTGATTGCTCTGAAATTCAGCACAGCTTTGGTGCAGGATTCACGGGGCCCCTTGGAAATCCCACCTAAGCACAGTATTGCCAGGATAAGACCACAGCATAGAAATTATCAGTCCTGGAGCTAAATGTAGGCCTGCTTTGAAAGGCAGATTAAATGAAGTCTCTATCAAGTTGCTGTTCTGTGGAAATGTGTCCAAGTTTCTACATGTAGCTGGTTTGAAAGGGGAGGAAAAAAGCGCAGACAAACCAAGAAATAAAAGCGTGTAAAAACTAGGAAGAACTCTAATAAGGCTGCTGTTCAGATTGTCAGGTCAGACCGTACCATGGAGCAAATTGTCTTCCCCGTGCCCAGTATATGTGAATTCCTCACGAAGGAGTCCAAGCTGCGGATATATTACACCACGGAGAGGGATGAACAAGGCAGCAAGATCAATGACTTCTTCATGAAATCAGAAGACCTCTTTAATGAGATGAACTGGCAAAAGAAATTGCGAGGTAGGTTGCTGTTGCCAGTCTGGTTGTGTGGAGTGTTACCAGCAGAGCGCTGAGGTCAGGTTTTTGGAGTTTGGAACGTTGACTTGGTAGCAGATGGTTCCCCAGGGTGGCAGCAACCTTGATAATTGTTTGAAAGAGTCTGCTCCTCTGCATGATGGCAACATGCTGTAATGAAGTCAAGCTTAAAGCAAGAGCAATATGGACCAACTGGAGGGGATCCAGGGGAGAGTGGTAAGAAGGATCACAGGTCGTCTTTTTTAAGATCCAAGAGGAAGGAACAAATTTGTGGAGGCTTAGCTTAAATGAGAAGGCATTTGGTGGCAGGGAGAAATGGAGAGGACACAGCTGAGGAAAGCAGCGGTCTGTTCTTCCCCTGCACTGGGTACACGAAGCAGTTCCCTTGCATTGCAAGGAGTCAGGCTGGGTGATGCAGCACGGACTTAGGGCATCTCCAGCAATGGAAGTATTTAAGAACAGGTTAAACACACATTTTCCAGTAATAGTAGAAGTAGAAATCGTCTTTCTTTGGGCAAGGAATAGCCTGGCAGATGGGCTGATTAAGTCCCTTCCAGCCCTGTGATGCTAAAATATCTGAAAGCAGGCGTTTTCGAGCACTGCTTTTCCCTCTGAGGTTCCCACTGGCAGCTAGGAAAACTTTTAAGATTACATTTTAATTCACACAGTGCTACCATTTCCCCCAGTAAACTTTCTAACTCATTTGCTTAATTTTTTTTTTAAATTGATTTGTTGTTTTGCTAAAGGGGAAATGTTGCATAGGAGGCTCAGCTTCAGTGGGCAGTGATGAGTGGTTAGAATTTACCAACGACGACCCTCTGAAATGCGAGAGATAAAGCGGTTACTTCCTGCTCAAGTCAACATCTGCCATCTGATACCGCTGTTGTTCCCCATGCTTGAATCAGCTAAACTCCAGTTACTGGCGCAAGAGCACAGGCTGGTCCAGAACAAACGGGAGAGTGGACGAGCGCTGTACAGCTGCATGCTGCCGTGGCCACCGAAACCTGCCTGCTGGGCCAGGCAATCCACACCAGTGTGGCTAGCAAAGGTTTCCCACCCCCCGCCCCTTTTTTTTTTCTTTTTTTTTCTTCTTTTTTTTCTTTTTTTTTTTTTTTTCTTTTTTTTCTTTTTTCTTCTTTTTTTTCTTTTTTCTTTTTTTCTTTTTTCTTCTTTTTTTCTTTTTTCTTCTTTTTTTCTTTTTTCTTCTTTTTTTCTTTTTTCTTGTTTTTTTATTTTTTATTGTTTTTTTTCTTTTTTCTTCTTTTTTTTTCTTTTTTCTTCTTTTTTTTTCTTTTTTCTTCTTTTTTTTTCTTTTTTCTTCTTTTTTTTTCTTTTTTCTTCTTTTTTTTTCTTTTTTCTTCTTTTTTTTTCTTTTTTCTTCTTTTTTTTTCTTTTTTCTTCTTTTTTTTTCTTTTTTCTTCTTTCTTCTCTTTTTTTTTTCCTGGTACTCAGTCAGCATTGCACATCATAGGAAAAAAAAAGTGAGCTGAGAAGGGACCTCTTGACCTTCCTCATTGTGAAAATTATTTTTTATAAAATTATTTCCCTCGTTGCAACCTCTGACGATTGCATTTTGCCCTCTCACTGCGCACCTCCAAGGAGAGCCTGGACTCTTTCCAGTTTGTTTTTAGGTTGCATATGCACAGTTTGCACTAGAGCTGATGATGTGTTGCACATTTGGTAATGGAAATTCAATATTTGCTTCTGATTGTTGGGATGTATGTGTATATATATGTTAATAGATCTTTTAACAGAGAAAAGAATTGTAATCGTATTATTTAAAATTATCGGAGCCAGGTACAGATAAGACCACCTGAAACTTGGTCAGCTCTACTGAAATATTTTTCATGCATATGAATACTAAATAGCGTGGAGCTATTTCCACTGAACAACGGATTAGTACTTCTGACAGCACCAAAATCCCCAGGAAGCTGCTTCCTAAAATGAATTCTAAGAACTCTACAAGAATACGGAATATTTGACATCCTAAACAAATGGGCAACTTTCTTTGACAGCATCCATGTATTCTGTTAGATTTTGTTGTTTGAGTTATTTGAATTGTCTTTGAGGCTATCTCCAGGCAAGCTCTGAAGACATCCATAATTAACAACAGAACACAAATTAATCAAGATGCACCCGCAGAAGTGGAGAATATTTCTTTTTTCTTTAAGGAACTGGAATCATTTAGTGTGTTTCCTAATAGTCTGGTCTTGTTCAGCCTCTGGGTGATACTCTGTGTTTATACAATTGTTTCTCACATTTTAAGTACCGGATTGTGTTTTCAAGACGTGACGGGCTGGCTGCGCTCACGTATGCCGCTTACTGTTGATTCAAACCTGGAAAAGACTTTTTTTAAAAGTCTTATAAAGACCCACGTACTTCCCCCTTCAGCTCACGGTGGTAGCCCATAATCTGAGCACCCTTGAGCCTCCTAAGGTCTTAATTAAGAATTAAAATGAGGCTGCCAAAACCAGGCAGAAGTGCTACGCTGGGCAGATAGTCTGCACCCATCCCCAAAGGAAGGTTTAAAGTAAATCCTGGAACTTTATAATGACCCTTCGTATAACGATTTCCTACAAGTTAATTCAACCTGCTTACAAATTCTTCCAGTTAAGATGAAATTGAGAACAGAAATAATACAGAAATTGGTGTATCCTATATTTGAAACATTGCTACATTGCATTTCAGTGAGGCTTAACGTGTGCCTGGCTAATTAGGTGCAACGAAGCTTGTATCCTTACAGTGACAGGGTACCTTTTTGTAGTCCTTTCCTTTGCATTCAGCTGTTCAATACATTTGCTTTTTATGTGCATTTCAACTCAGTATAATGAGGCATTGTATAATTCTTTTAACCCGACTTTTTTTGCTTAGGATGCTAGAAGAGGTAATTTGCTGAAGAGAGGTGGTGGCTACTGTGAGGCTCAGAGTTGCTGCATTCATTAATTTACTCTTCTTTTCAGCTCCAGACTTTGCATCTTCTTCTTTTCCCCAAATTTCACTGTGAGCTTCTTTTCCTTTGCCCTCTGATACCTGTACACATTACCTGCTCCCAACAGGGACAAACATTAGTTCCTTCCCTTCTTTGAGAGCATTTTTAATAGATTTTTATTTTTTTTTTGCCTCTCTAGATTTCAGGAGTACACAACTTGCTGTACAATAAGCCTGCAGGAGCTAAAATCAGGGGGATTTTGCCTTGATGCAGAGGGAATTACTGTAAGGCAGCTCCTTAGCCGTCCTTCTCATCTTCTGGTCCTCAGCCACTTCAGAAAAGGAATCTTTTTGCTTTCTGTGCCTCTTCATTCAAGCTGCAGAGATTATTACAATTAAGAATCTTTTTGAAAAGTATTTATATAGTGTTAAGAATTTAAAATGTGCAGCTGTTTGACTGTACGCTTAGCTCTGTGCAGATGTGCTTCTGTCCTTTGCCCGCAGGGTGGAGGGAGTTTTTATTCTGGGGCTATATCAGGCTGTTATCAGCTTGAAGTAAAGTTGTCTTACTGGCTTGGCAGCTAGTCCTAAGCATTTCAGCTCTATTGCTACCTCGCTACGCTGCATTTTGTGTCCTAATTGTCCACCTCGCACTGTCTTCGCTGTGTTATTTCTGGCTTACTACAGCAGAAAAGAAGTTTGAAGGTGGGCAGCATCTCGTGTAGGTGAGCTGCTGGCAGCAGCATAACCGGGAGGGATGGGGCTGAATCTCACCATAGATAACGTGTACAAATTTTCTTCCTCCTAATTGTTCTTTGTGTGACTCTGAGTACAAAGTATATTATTAGGGGGAACCCAAAGTCCTTGACCTTGGGAATTTCTGAACTCGTTCTCATGCTGCCACTAAATGAATTAATGTTTGAAAATACTTTCCTTTTTAACATGAGTCCTTTGCCTTAAAGCACCATCTAGGAAACTGGAAGTACCCCAAAGATAGAGAGTAATCAAATAAACTTCAGAATAAGCCATGACTATTACTGCTGTTGATGCTGTGCTTTTGGGCAAACTGAAAATACACTGAGTTTTGATGGAGATTAATTTTTTATATAGAACTCTTATTTTTTCAGTTGCTCCATTAAAAAGAATTATTCTTCTCTTTTGCAGCTCAACCTTTCCTATACTGGTGCGCTCGCAACATGTCCTTCTGGAGCAGTATTTCCTTTAACCTGGCTGTCCTTATGAACCTGCTCGTGGCGTTTTTCTATCCATTCAAAGGAATTCGAGGAGGTACCAATATTTAATATACAAAAATATGTGAACAAATAAGGTGTAATGAGCCAAAATCTGTCCCCCACTTGTGTCTCTGCATCCCTGTTTATTTCAGTGGGGATAGCAGAAAAGAAATTGGCTTTTTTTTAATTGCCTTGATTTAAGTTGTGCTGCTGTTATGAGTTACTTTTTCTTGAGGCATTTGTAAGGAAAATGTAGAGCCATGCTTTTTCCTAGGGGGAAAAATTATCACAGACAGACATCCACCTTTAATTACTTGACTGTTCTACTTTGTTTTAAAGTTCTGTAATTAAGTATTGAACTAAAAAATATGAGAAATGTTGCTTTGTTGTTTCCTTGAGCTTGCGTTTTATTAACGCCACTTCCCATAAAACTTTTGTGGCTGCGTAGCACTTCAGGAGGCCCCCGGGTGTTGGGGTTGGGTGAGTGAGGTGACCCTGCATTGGGAGGTGAGGCGTACGGAGCGATGCGACCTGCCGTGTGCCGTTAGAGATTGATGGAGGGTGCAGGAAAAGAGCCCATCTCCCCTCTGCTACTCTCTCTCCTAGGAGTCCCTTACTCCTGCGAGCACTTAGAGCAGGGTGGCCCTAGGGAGCGAGCAGCAGCGTGCCAGCCGGGTCCCCTGGCTCGCGAGCAACCTGCCGCTCCGAGTTTCCTTCCCATCTTGCTATCATTTCTAACGTAAAGTATGGGTCAACACACGCGGTTCATGTGGGATTGCACAATCTTGCTGTAATAGGTCTCGTGGAAGTTGGTTTTGGTCCAAACAGTGGGTTTGTGTGGCACTGATGGTTCTTAGAGCCACGTCAGTAAATATTCCTGGTGGAATCTTGGTGAGATTCAGCTGCCCTTCCTTAGATCCAGCCTCTCCCAAGAGACGCGCCCCAGGGCAGGTCAAGGGGAGGATTCATGTCAGGAAGAATCAGGAAATCTGGAGAAATACTCTGGTGAATGCCTTTATCGTGCTTATCGATTGCAAAGTTGGTGTAAAGGAAATACATAGGTAGGAGCTTTTGCCACGTCCGTGTCAGCTGGAGTAAATACAGACCCCAGCAGTAAAACCTCCTCCTGCAGAGGGTGATTCATGCTCGAGCCTTCACTTCCCTTTCTTTGAGATTCATAATGCAACAGGGCCAGTTAGATGCTTATCTTTTCCTATTGAACTTCCCTCTGCGTCTTTCTCCCGTTCATTGTGAACTACAGAACCCAGAGACAATGCAGCTCAGACAGCAGTACCCCGAACCTCACGCGATGATCAGCTGAGCTCTGTGTGTGCAGCACAAAAGCCTCTTCACCCTTTTTGCAGCTCACCAGTCAATTTAGATGGAGGAGAGCCGTAGCTTTCACCAAGTAGCAGCTTATGGTCGCAGTGGGTGTGGAAAACTTGCGTTGAGGGGTTCTGCATCCTGATAAAGCCTGTCAGAAGGTACAGGATATTTTACCCCAAAATCCGGTGTTCCTGAGAGGAGGAAGAGTGTAGTTACCTTCTGCAACATCAGGCTGTGGTTTTGGCCGCTGTACCCCTGCATCGCACCCTGCGTCAGCGGACCATGGGGCTGCCCCGATCCTCTTCTGGCCGGCAGTTGGTCGAAAGGTTTTAACAAGCATGAAGAGCAACTGAATTTTCTATCTCTAGTTTCAAGGATCACAAGTTAAAATTTAAAAGCTCTATTTATGGCTGCTAGGAAAGCTGATAATTAAATGAGGTCGTTGAGATTACAAGTTGCAAGACGGGGAGGGATCATTTGGCATTTTGAAGATGCCCTACCCTGCATATTTGAAATACTTTATTTATCAGGTAACGTTTTGATAAAATCTCTTCCTCTACTAGTTACAATCAAAAATGTAAAATAAATAAATACACATATATTTTAGCTTTTCAGAAAAATCAGACCATTTGGGGGAAGTTACCAGCGTCTCGAATTGCTCAGACCACGGTGAACTGAGCAGCTGATGAGCATCTGACTGTAGCAGAAGCTGTAAAACTTCTGACTTGAACAGAAACAAAACCAGATTCCTGGAATTCGGTACTGGAATGGTGAGAATTCCAGTGTCAGGGAGAGCTTCATACCGGCTCCTCCTGCCAGCAGTCGTGGAACGGGCTCCGCGTGCTCGCAGCAAGGCTTCAACGTTAGGTTGGGTGCGGGCACTCGATGCCCAGCGACTGCTGGCTTGGTGAGCTGCCTCTGCCAGGGGCAGGGACACTGCTCCCCGGGTGCTCCCGGTCTCTCCCCGTCCCTGGGGAGGAGAGACGAGCCTGTGCCCTCAGCCCCGCTCTTCCCGGGTGCCGTTAGGGCTCAGCGTCGTGACATCCCACTCCTCAGCCTGATGAGCAGCCTGTGGCGTCGGGCCTTTCCGACGTGGGTGTTACAGTTGAAGACTTCATTAACTCTAGTTATTTTTGCAGGCCTGCTGGGAAGCGCCGAAACTTGTGAAAGCAAATATATTCGTGTGCCATGGATGGTTGTAGTAGCTGGGATGTTCAGACACCTGTGCAGGTGCAGGCAGGATCCTGCAGGATCTGCCTCTCGTGGCGATTCCCAAGTCATTCCTAAATGAGCTTCTGCATGGGTTGTTTTTTTTTCTCTCCCTCTCGGTGCTGTTTATCGTTCCCACTCGGGTGACTCCGTTTCGAGCTCTGCACCTTTTGCTGTTTGACAGCTCAAGTAGCGGTGGCTGCGTTGCTCTGGGATCCCAAACTCCCTTCAGACAGTGGAAACATCTGTTCAACTTTACGCTTATTAAGTTTTAATTTCCATCTATCCTCTGCTGTCTTTATTAATCTACAGTGATTTGGAAGAAAATTAAATGGCTGCTTGTGGTAGTCAGATGAGAGTAATATTTCCTAAGCCTTCGGAGTTTGGGCAGGGGGGGAGAAAAGCCCTCAGACATGACAGCCCTCTGAGTACGTGTTTGCAGAAGGACAGCAGAGCGCTATGAAATTTGGGGGAGTCTTGCCTTTTTGTCTGCTGAGGTACCAGTTGCTTGAAGAAAAGCATATTTTTTTTAATGTCAGTTTTAAGAAAAAGATGTCTTTTATATTCTGCATAAATCCAGGGTAAATGGTATTTTCAGCTGAGTATTTTTTATGGCTCTTTCAGAGAAGTGTATTTTTAGCAGCACGGGCTGATGTTATGTAAGCAGACAGTCTCATGGGACAGTCTAAATAGAACCAGAAATAGCAAGAGATGACAAAAACTGGTACAAGGTTTTTGACCAAAAGCATAATAGGAGAATCTGCTGTGGCTCTGGACCTGGAGGAGTGTTGTCTGTCCCCACCTACCCGTTCAGTGCCTCTGCAGAACGCACTAGCAAAATGCCTCCCCTTTTCTGCATTCAAGGTGTATAAGTAATGAACACTAAAATGAAGAATCCTATAACACTGGCGCTTATCATTTACATAATGCTTCAGTAACAAGTTTGTAATTAAAATCTGCTGAAGGCATTGGGCTCAGATGTTCCACTTACTGCTTTGAAATCAGTGATGTTTGAACATGAGGCTTAATGGTGCTCTACCAAAGATAAGATAAAATGGCATTTATTTGGTTATTTTGGGTTTGGTTTGGTTATACAAAGTATTGAAATGGGGTTTGTTTTTTTTTTTTTCCTCTTCACCCTAGGTACACTGGAGCCCCACTTGTCAGGCTTGCTGTGGACAGCTATGCTGATATCTCTGGCCATCGTTATAGCCCTTCCTAAGCCCCACGGCATCCGAGCCTTAATTGCGTCTACAATATTACGACTAATATTTTCAGTTGGTTTACAACCTACTTTATTTCTTCTGGGTGCATTCAACGTAAGTATCGAGTGGGCTTTTTTGAAGTTCTCTTGCATCTTATGTAAGGCTTTCTTACCTGCTCCTGAAGGTGACAGGCAAAAATAGCCTGGGCCATTGTGGTGGAACTCATGGGAGGAGTAATTCCCTCTTTGGACTGTTTCTAGCAGCAGTGCTTTGCTGCCATTCATTTAATGCTGGTTCCCCAGACTGGAGACCTCTACGGTTTCACTCAGACTTGCCACAGCCTAGGAACAGCTCCCACCCCAGCCAGAAATGTAAAGAAGTCTCTGTGACCCCAAAGTACTCGGTTGTTCGCTCAAACCCGTCTCCCGCTCAGTGACTAAGCTACGGTATTTTCGGGGTTGTGTAAGATTCACTAAACAATGCGTTTCCCAAATGTCTGTCTGCAGTCTACCTGCCAGCCAAGAGCTGACGCTAAGCAGTTTTGCTACAGTAATGTGTGGACTGAGCATGTAAGCTGAGCCACCAGAGAACTTCATTAACGCTCAAACCCGGATACTTGTGGTCTCTTGTGGCAAGTAAGCCAAAAGTGTTTCTCTCTGACTGAGTCAGCAGGAGCTGTGCAAAGATGTGTCCTCTCAAGTTCTTTGCCTTTATTACGAAGTGCCCAGCTCTCAAGCGCATCATTTAATAGCGCTCCTTGTCTTCAAAATACGTGCTGTGTGCTGCAGAATCAGAGTTGCATCGTGAGGGTGGGTGGTGGTGTTGGTAACTGTAGCGTTTAGCAGGTTCCAGGTAAGTGGAAGGCAGCTTTCCTTTGGCGTTGGTGGCCAGTGCTACGCAGGATTACTGGGTGCGTGATCCGGGAGTGAACTGCCGAGGGAATCTGGAGCGCTTGCTTATTAGCAAGCAATGGGGGAGTTGCAGAAGTGTAAGGCTTGCTCTAGGCTAGAGAGTTATCTGACTGCAGAAAGTGCATGCTTAGAACGAAGGTTTACCTCTCACACCAGGGAGTGTTTTTACTTTCTTCTTTAAATCTTAGCCTTGACGCCCTTCGATAACAAGCTGGAGACAGGAGTCGGTGCGCACGTTTTATTGGACATGTGCAGTTTTAGTTTCTGCACAGCTGAGACAGCCAGAAACGCAACAGAAAGCAGGTTTTGACTGACGTGCAAAGTGCTGTCGTGTAACAGACAATTCAGCACGGCTGTTGATATCTTCATGGAGCCGAGTTATCTCCAGCTTTGAAAAATTGCCTTTCTTTCCTGAAAGCCAAATGTCGTAACTAATTCACAGTTAATCTTTCCTTAGGTTTGTAATAAAATCATTTTTCTGATGAGTTTTGTGGGTAACTGTGGAACCTTCACTAGAGGATACAAGGCAATGATCATGGACGTAGAGTTTCTTTATCACCTGCTGTACCTTCTGATTTGTGCTCTGGGGCTCTTCGTACACGAATTCTTTTACAGTTTGTTGGTAGGTATTCACTTTGCCCTCAGCATGTTTTTCTGTCTGTGCGTTTGTAAAGTCCCGTCTCTGGCAGATCCAGATGTGTCATGTACCACTTGTTCTCTGGTTTACTACTGGGAAGCTGCTGTACAGGCGCCCTGAGAACTGCACGCTGGAGATTTTGCTTGGGAGAAGTGATGGTGGGAGGCTACGGGACTCCTGCCACGTCTCTTCTGATTTGTACGGACGAGCGGAGACTTCCCTGTTCTTCTCAAGTGTATTATACAAGACGTGGTTAAGGTTAAATTTAGTTAAGATTGCTCTTTATAGTAAATGTGTATGCTGTTGCAATGAAGGTATTTCGCGTTTCCGTGTTACTCCTCAGGCTCCGAAGGTACAGGTTTTCTAGGTTAGATGTATTGCTTGGGACCCTGCTCTGACATCCAAGATAATAAAACAATTTAAAATGTCATGATTCCAAGTAATATCCATACCTGGTGAAGGTTTAAGCCTTCTTAAGGTCATATAAGCTCTTACATGAGGGGGGGGGGGAAAATCATTGAAAAATCTAGCCATAGAAATGTGAGCTGAGCAGTAGGCGCTTTTGGAGTTACTATGCTATGAGTAAGAGGCACACACTCTCTAAGATGGTTCACTCCGTTATTGTCAATAACTACAACATAGGTCCCATGCTTTTAGAGCAGTTAGTGTCTCCTTAGCCGTAGCTAGGCTCCAGACCTCGCGCGACTGACACAGATGCCTGGCATACGTGGTTTTTCTTTTTGGGGTGGAATTCATCTTGCATGGCACGATACTTATAAGAATAAGCACTGAAGGAGTAAATCTAGTGTTGGTGGAGAAAATGTGTCACTTTTAAAGCAAACCTTAAATCCCATTCAGAACACTCTATTTTTGTCCCTTTGTTTGATGCTTGCTACGTCCTCTGGTAACTGAATTGGTTATTTTTTGTATTCGCGTAGGTCCGATTTAACGAATACCTGTTCTCTCATTGACAACCAGCATAGCCAGCAACCCGCCTGGGCTGCGCTGGTGAATTGTCACAGACCAGAGGAGGGAAAAATGAAGGAAACATCTGTAAAGAAATTTAAACAAAGAATTTGGGCAAAAATATTGCTCATTTAATTGTACATTCAATAAACTAAGACTTAAATAAATAGCTAATTGCATTTTGAAATGAGCTGTTTTGAGACTGCGATGGGACAGATAGTACTAAAAAAAAAGATACAACACTGTGTTACCAGCTTGACGTTTAAAGCACGCGCTGTGTATCTGTCTAGCCCTTAAGCAAGAATGCCTGCCCTCGCACCAGGCAGGGGCTTCCTCCCTGCTGCCGCTCAGGACCGGAGTCCGTGAAGTGCAGCTGCAGAGGAGGGGACAGCTGCCTCCATTCTTCACGTTTCAAAGTGCATGGCACAAGGCCAGCTCAGTGGGGGTGAGGGACCCCATTTCCCTCGCCTCCTGCTATATTTTTCTTTCAGATAAATATAAAAGGGAAAAACAAAATGCTCTTTAAAACATCAAGCTGGTATCGTTAACGTGCTGCCCCGCGTTATGCCAACATGTAGCATGCCACCAGCGGTACCGGTAGTGCGTGTGAGAAACAGCCTTTGCTTTTGTTCATTGCCCTCCAGCTCTTTGACTTGGTGTACCGAGAAGAGACCTTGCTGAACGTCATCAAGAGCGTCACTCGGAATGGGCGATCCATCATCCTGACTGCTGTTCTCGCTCTCATCTTGGTCTACCTGTTCTCCATAGTGGGGTACCTCTTCTTCAAAGATGACTTTATCCTGGAAGTAGACAAGCTCCCTAACGAAACGTTATTGCCAGGTGACTCAATTTGATGGTTTGTGTTGAAGAAAGTAATGGGCTTTTGTTCCCCGGGGCATGCCGAGTGTCTACCACCTTTTACAAGACATACTGATTATCTCACCGGTTTGACAATTTCTTTCTTACAAAGGACACTATTGAAATAGAAAATAAATTTTTTAAAAAGCCAAACTGCTTGGGGCAAATGGGTACCCCAGTTATTTTTCAGAACGCTGCAATCTGCTGCAGCATGAAGAGGGATGGGGAGGAGGAACCCCTGGAGATAGTGCTTAGGCTCTTCTGCACACGGTTGAGATTTCTCCCCTCACTGTTTGCTAAAACAGTTGAGATTATCTAATTCAGCTACACCTACTCCCTCCCCCAGTTTAATTACAAGCAGACTTTAGGTAGGCCATCGTGGAGAAGGCTCTGCACTGGGAGAATTCAGTTCCGCCTTGGTTTGCCAGATAGCGAACGCTTATATTGGCTTTTAATGGTGGGGGGTAGTTTCAGCATAACAAAAATTAATATTTTATCTGAAACAACAGACTGAATATAAACAAAGGGTATCAAAGAAATGCTCCTGTGAAGTAGAGGTTTATCTCTAACTCTGGTTTGCTCATAGTTTTTATAGACTGTATTAACCTCCCTCAAATACTTGCTACAGTTTAAATTCTGTAGCAGACTTCTCTGTGCTGACCTTAGGTTGTTTATTGGCAGTTAAAATTTGGGGGGTTTTTTCCGTACCCTGCAGCATGAAGCAACTCAGTGGGTGGGAAGCACAGAAGTGAAATTTGTTAGAGAGGTTTGGGGTTTGCCTTGGTTTTTTCCTCTGACGCTTGAGCTATTCAGACAAGTATCATTTGACATTCCCACTATTTTTTCTGATTTTACTGCCAACCCTGAGAGAGACCCAAACCTCACTGACCCTATTATTTCACGTTTCCATGCAGCTAGAGAAACGCCAAAGACTTATTACTAATGTGGCTGTAGGTTTGTTTTGATACTTGCAAGGCATTGAAAGGCAAGTTTTCAAGGCACCTTGAAAATTCACTGTGCACTAGAACACAGTATTTTCCGAACAACTTCAATTGCTCTTTTAACTTTGGAGCTAATGCAAAATAAATGCACAGCTTTGGTCTTTAATTCATAGCAATGAGAATTTTATGTTTGAATTAAAAATCATTAAATGTGTGAATCCAAGTACTGTGCCCTTCTAAACTCTAGGATAATATATTATTCTAAATCTGCCTACTAATTGCACACTGAACATGATGTGGTACCTTAATATGTAAGAAGTAATCTTGCAAAACATACAAAACGTTAAACTATCCATTTCATTCATCATCTTTAGATCGCATGGAACCAGGGGAGACCATGACCGGAGAGTTTCTCTATTCAGATGTATGCAAAGCAGGTGGCAGTGAAAACTGTTCTTCTATCATTCCTTCAGACCGTAAGTATCTGCTGTTGAATTCATAACTCACACCCTGAGTTTTCACACTTTTTCTAGTTAAGCACCTTAAATTAAAAAAATAATTAAAAAAATAATATGTAATAAATTGGGGAACAAAGCTATCGGGAGAGTATCTAACTTGAAAAAGGATTAATTTAGGCCAACAGCATAAATTACATTTGTTACATGAAGTGATTAAACTGGAGAAACTTAGAACTAAACCACACTTTGATAAAACACTGTCATCCTCTTTCTACCTTATCAATTTCAGAAGGAAGTGATGCAGTTTACCTCGTTGCAGCAGAGTTATTATTTTAAAACATTAGGCTATTAAATGTGATCTCAGGGGATAATACCCTGTGAAATATGGAGCAGAACATCATTTATTGTCAGCGTTATTCTATCTGGCTAACTAAGGAAACTGTTTTTAATATCATGGCAGGAAGTACTCAATGGATTAAGTAGACAGGGTAGGTTTGGGGGGTTTTGAGATCAAAAAAGTGCATGTGAGAGATTACTTGCAGCATAATCGCCAGCCTCAGATCGGGTATTGAAATATTTCAGTTTTATTTTCTAGAAAATGTAATTTACTTCTTGGCGATTTATGATGCTGGCTGTGAGAGCCAGACAGAACATTACTATTTCTCGTAGAAGCGGAGCTCTTATATGGTCAAATGTTTCAAAGGTCAATAATGGCCACGAGCCCGTGCTCGCAAGAGGAGATGGCTCTGTTTTGCTCAAGTGTCCTCTTTGATAAACTAAGATTCAACATTGATAGAAGAATAACTGGTTTATTCAGCTCTTGGAGGAGTCTGCTGCTTTGTCTTTATATGCTCTGGCTGCAGAAAAGAAAACTCCAGAGATGTTTTTATATCGTAAATAATCAACCCGCTATCAGGGTCTTACGTGGCCAGGGATATTAACGATGCCCAAATCTCTGGCCATTTCTCTACCATCCTGGGTTTTGGCTATTTCTGGATTGCACGGGGATTTGTGCCCTTCTACGGCTGTCCGTGGGAAGGTGGGATCCGCTCATGAGCGTTTTTTGTGAGGAAGTGAAAGTCATGAGACTTTTAATGGGTACAGGGAGAGTATAGGAGATTAGGTAATTAATTCTAGCAGTTCTGCAGCTGAAACAGTGAAGTTGGAGGCTTCAGCCAAATGGAGAGAGGGTCAAAAAGACTGTGTTACTTTTTTAGTAAAATGCTGTTTCCATAAGCAGTGATATTTTAGCCATTTGAAAAATACAAGTCGAAGTTGCCATTTTGAGTGCAGCCCAAAGGCTGTGCAATCTGTTAGGCACCAAGGGAGAGTGTAAGAGGCAACACTTTGTCCTCTGAGCTGTCAAAAAGCTATGATTCTGTATAAACAGGCATCTGGTGATCTGAGCTATGCCTGCTAACAGAAATGGAAAGAGATATTTAACCAAGTCAAAGACAGCAGTTCAAGCACAAAAGAGAGCTCTGCTGGTGGGGAGAGGAGGGCAGGCTGGAGCCAGAGCAGAGACCCGCAACGGTGGTCGGCTCTTTGCAAGAGCTAAGGAGGTTTGCAACGCTGGCGGGAAGTCTGGCAGTTTCTGCAAAGGGGAGAGAGAGCATAACCAGCAAAGAATGGAGAGAATTATTTAAAACTGATCTTCTTGCCTTTGAAACGTGTCTTTGCTTGCTGTGTTAACAGAACTGATTGCTGAAGAAATGGAGGAAGAGAATAAAGAGCATACGTGCGAGACGTTACTGATGTGCATTGTTACTGTACTGAGTCACGGGCTCAGGAGTGGGGGTGGAGTAGGTGATGTGCTCAGGAAACCATCCAAAGAGGTAAATTATCACTGAATGGGGGAGGAAGAGTGATAACCATGTAGGGCTGGGGAGCTAGTTCTGCCGGGGAATATGTGTATACACTCCCTTTAAACAGATGTGGGATACATCGCGACTAGAAGGGACCACACTTTGTGTAATATAGTTAAATCTCTGTAGTATCAGATTAAACAGCAGCCAGTTCAAACAAGCTTCTACCCATCCTTTTTTTAGGGCTTTTCTAGCTTGAGGGCTGTCCAGAATGGAACAGAAATGGTGTGGCAGCAGCCTGTGCTTTGGGAGTTCAGGATCTGAAGAAATAAGATGTGTACAGGCTAGCAAAAGAGTAACACGAGGTAGCAGAATGAAAATGCAGTGGTAGCTGATACCGTGCTGGTGGCACGAGTTTCTGTGGGGAGCATCCCTAGGGAAAGCAAGATTGAGTAAACCAGGGAATGGATGAGAGGACAGCGACCAAGATGGGTTGAGCTGGGAGTGTGGGATGGATGGATGGATGGATGGATGGATGGATGGATGGATGGATGGATGTTGTTTGGAGACATCTTCAGAGAGCCAGGACTAGTCAAAGCAGCAGGAATTTGTCACAATACCCAAAGCTGCCCGTAGAGCTGCTGCTTTAGCTGATTGTGCCCATCTGAGTCTCAGGCTGTCCTCCCTCTGGTCGTTCCCCAAAACCACATTAGGGGCCAAAGGAGCAGTCTTGCTCAGAGCGAAATGCTTTTCTGTATTATCTGCAATTTCAAAGTGTTTTCTAATATTTAGCCTTAATTTTCAGCTTACAATGGTTTAAAAGTTACAGAATTCTTAATAAAACTTTGGCACCCAACCGGCAGGGTGACTCTGAAAATGGAGGTTAGGTATTTGGGTGCTCGGGCCTGCAGTAAACACGAAATGGGTACTGGGAAGTCCAACTTCATGTCCGCATACGTGGTGGTTAGCGTGAATGAAATGAGTACGATGAAATTCCAGTAAAAGACTTTCTGGTCAACGCTAGTACTATATTGATCCGTAAGCAGATTAAAATAAGGGTGTAATTTGGATGAGCTTGCAGGACGGGGGTGAGGAGAGAACGAATTTCAGTGCGAGTGAGAGAAGAGGCCAGACTTGGACAGAGTGGGCAGGAAGAGCAGAGAGCAGCTCTGCAGAGGTCACAGACTGGAAGCTGACTAATCTGGCTTTTCTTTCAGCAATCTTGCATTTTAGTTTCACTTAATGTTTTGAGTTGTAAGTTAACATTGGAGATCATCAGAAATGGAGACTCTAAAGGGAGGGGTTGTTGGGGCAGCGTACTCTGCTGAACTGCGAAAGGCATGGTAAGGGTTCGATGTGCGCTTATTTGGGTTGTTAATCATTAAAATATGTATCTTGCAGGAACCTCTCTTTGCTGCTAGAGTGATATACGATCTGTTATTCTTCTTCATGGTCATCATCATTGTCCTTAACCTGATTTTTGGTGTGATCATTGACACTTTTGCTGATTTAAGGAGTGAAAAACAGAAGAAAGAAGAAATTTTAAAAACGACTTGCTTTATTTGTGGTAAGTGTAGAAACGCACTTAGGAATAAGGGGTTACTCTGTCCAAGTCAGAGGTAGCTGCAGACTTGTGGGAAACAGGAGTCTTGAGTTACTGGCTGTTCCTACCTTGCATTCCTCAGCTAGTTGATATTCTCGGGTACCACATGCATGGCAGGTTGGCAGCAGGAAGAGACGGGGAATGTATGCTCGGTATAACATTTTTTCCTAACTTCCTCAGTTTCTGTTTCTTTGTGCTGCAAAGAATAGTTTCCTATTGGAATGGGAGAGGTTTTTATAAACAGTCTTTTTTTCCAAGGGTGCAGAGTGGTGAGCGGTGCCTGTGAAAGGTTTTCCCATCAGTAGATTGGGAATTAAAGCTGCTGAGCCTTTCAGGCCGGTGCAGTTAAATGAGATGGTCATGCAGAAGTTGCATAACATACAGACTGACAGAAGTAACCTTTGGAAGTTTGCTGCGAAGCAAATGTTGCATTTGGTATCATTTTGCCTAAAAATAGGAGATGAGTTACGACATCCAACAAACTGATTGCATTTTTTTAACCAAAGGTTTTCTGCTCTGTGTAGTAAGTGTGAGCAGTACTTACTATGCCTTCCATCCTCTCCTCACTGCATTGTGACCATTTGTTAGAGCGTTTATCCCTGTTACTCAGCGTTCAGTTAAGAATGATGGTGGCTGTGAAGTGCAGCAGACTGTAGAAACAAGTTTTGTTCTTAGTACCAGTTTGTAAATGCTAACGGTTATATATGTGTCACTCTTGTAGGTTTGGAAAGAGATAAGTTTGATAACAAGACAGTCACATTTGAAGAGCACATTAAAGAAGAGCACAATATGTGGCATTATTTGTGCTTTATTGTGTTAGTGAAAGTTAAAGATTCAACAGAATATACAGGACCAGAAAGTTATGTGGCAGAAATGATCAAGGTGAGTTTGGAGTTTTGTTTTTTTCCTAACTTAGACCAACCTACTGGCACAGATGGTAGATACAATATTCTGTATTTTATTTATTTTGTAAGCAAAAACTTTGAGTAAGACTTTTTCTACAACAATAGGCTTAATCCAATGCCTTTCCTTTTAGAAGTATCTTCTAAAGATAGTATACTTAAGACGCGCTTGGCACGGTAACTCGGTGAAAGACACCGCGTCGATGGCAGCACGTTGCGGCACGCTGCCGATGGACGGTGCGTGCAGGGGCACTCGTGGGAGCTGACGTGTGCTGCAGCACCGCCGTCACCCAGGGACTTGCAGCTGCGTACCTGCAGCTCCTCAGCGCCCGAAGCGCTCCCCTGCGCTGCCGACGCGGGTGGCAGTGGGCAGGGACAGCGAGGTAGTCGCCGTGGGTTGGCATCGGGTGAAGAGAAGCTCTTCTGGTTTGAGCGCTGATGATTAAGGGACAATATTTTCAAGCTGGTGGAAGTGTCTTGAAGTACAACAAACAGGTTATAACCTACCCCAGTATAAATATCTTAAACTGACTTGTAGGATTTGTTGTCACATGATTTTTAGCTTATTATTGTAAAAAAAATAAAATTAATATCTACTCAATTGTAAGGCCTTTTAATGAGAGAATTAAAAGCCTCGTCTCTGCCAAGCTGCAGGTTCAGAGCTCCTGGAATTAGATCCTAAACCCCAATTACTAATCTGTGTGTCTTCCGGATGGTTAGCAGAAGTTATTTCCGATTTAGAACACTGCAGTTAGTTACTTCTTTATTTGCCTTCAGACAAATAAATAGCAGAATACTTTTCTTATTTGTCTCTAGCTTTTTATGCTACTGGGGTACCACCTACCTTTAAGCGGGCAGTTTGTCGTGGCCCGGTCAGCACGTAAATCCCACCAAGATCTCTTAGAGGTTAAACGTGTTACTTTGGGGTCACTGAAGTGTATGTCCTAGTTCTGGATTTCTGCCTCTGTAATGAGGGCTTAAAGAAATCTTGTGAGCAGTCACCTGATAGAGGATTAGCGCAGTGAGATAGCCAAGTAC
Organism: Grus americana; assembly: GCF_028858705.1. Classification (NCBI taxonomy): domain Eukaryota; kingdom Metazoa; phylum Chordata; class Aves; order Gruiformes; family Gruidae; genus Grus; species Grus americana. The sequence continues at coordinate 2,173,532 of NC_072862.1, read as the reverse complement.
ATCACTACTGCTTTCTAGTCTGACTGATCGTATTGCTCCCTCTATTTATCCCACTGCAGCAAGAATTACTTCAGGGGGAAGCGCTGTACTCTTCAAAATGTTTCTGCTTGTAAAAGACCATTTTGTGTTGTGTTAAAACTAGTTCAAAAAGAAAAAAGTTTCAATTAAACAATTTATCAACAAATTATTGTTTCAGATTAACAGTTCAAATTAGATAAGAACCAAAACCCAGTCACTGAATAAATTTGCAATAAACGCAAAAACTGGAGAAAGTCTACCCGAATTCCCATTCAGACAGGTGTCAGCAAAGGCTAATTACTGTGTGTTGAATGGGAATATGGATAAATTATGCATAGACCAAGTGTCTCATGCAGATGCAATTTTATGTAACTACGTGCTCTAGGTAGAGGGTTGGAGTATGTCTTGTAGTTGGTGGTTTTTTGCATTTCATGAGCCAGTTTTAAATTGAGAACTAACAGCAGGGTCTCGCTGCAATGCTGTTGAAAGCATGGCGTAACCGTACGAGCCGTGGAATAGGAAGTAAATTTGCTTTGCACATCAGTGGTCTGCCACGACCCGGCGCAGGCGTGACCGGAGCAGCTCAGGCTGTGGCTGCCCTGACGCTGTAGATCTCGGCAGCGTTTTGCAGTCGACATGCAAAACTGATCTGGCAAAGCTTACTCTGAAAATCCGAAGCAATTTCTTTTCATCGTCCTTTAACATTAAAAACATTTTTTTCTCCCTTAGAAAAATCTGAATGTAAAACATGATGAATATATTTCTTTACCAGACCTGTTTTAAATACTTCTGTAAGAGTCAGAAATCCTTTTTTCTACCGAAGGTGCATCTAGGCGTCTCTTGGGGCATGGTTCATCTTTTACTCGGGCGTTCTGTCTTCGTCTCATGAATCCAGAAGGACAGGCAAAAGGAAAGCCTTAAATATGTCAGTGGTTCCAAAGACTGAGATTCACCTCTTGGAGGTGATGGTTTATTTTGTATTTGTGCGGAGGGCGAATGGGAACCTCTGGTTGCTTAACGTCCGCAGCCACCAGGTTCTCCTGGAAAACCTACTTATGTCATGGTTAGATTGAAAAGGGATTTTTCTCCCCACATTTTCCGACTGAAGGTGGCACTCTAACATCTTTGATAATGACAAAGATGGGGCACGTCTTTTCCATGGGCTGTTAGGCGGTACCATTGTTCAACTGCAATTTACACCCATTTTTAGTAGTTGAGGGTAGGAAGCATAATGTGCTCCAAATCATACTGTGATGACAGAATACACCTCAAATACGCTTCACCTTTGCTCTGACTCCCAACAGAATATCTTTAGAAAACTCTTGGATTTCTGCCTTTTGGCAATAGTAAAAAAAAATTAAAAAAAAAAAAAAATTGCCTCTGCCATTTAGTATTTGTGGGTTGTTCCAACACAACAGAACATTAAAAAAAAAACCCCACCAAAAAAAACCCCAACCAACCCCAAATTTAGGACACCAAAATTACATTCACCATCAGCTTGTGAGTTGCATCCAGTGCTGCTTGTACAGTGCTTTAAAGATATTTTAAGTGCTGTGGTATCAAAAGAATCCTGGACAATTTTACTTATGCCGGTTAGTGAATATTCAGAAGCTTTAAGAGTGATCTTGAATTTTGATGTTTTCTTGTCTAAAAATAAAGTGTGTAGAAAGGCAATTTTGAGGCTATCCACTGTATGGCAGAGCTGAATCTTGCCCATAGAATTCATCTTGTAGCCTGCAGGAATCTGACCTAGCATAAAAAGAAATTGTAGCCTTGAAAATCAATGATTAACTTTAGTTCTTTAGTGAATTTTATATTTCTTCATAGAAGCTCATCAAGTTAAAATGCAATGTGCAGAAAGAGGTCAACAGTTAAACAGAGTTTAAGGTTTAGAATATTTTGAACACTGTAAGCCTGATCAAAACAAATATTAAAAAAAAGCCAGTGATCGGACAAAATAAAATCTAATCTACTGTGGTTTAGTACTGGTGTGTAACTATACCTTCCATAATGTTTTTCTGATACAAATACGGGTCTGTTGGTGCTTGCAATCTCAGATCCGCTCCCGTTGCGGAGCCGGTGTGCGCGTGTGCCGCGGCGTGGGAAGCCAGGCTGCAGTGGTCCTGTAGCTACAAGTCAGGACTGTTGGTAGGAGGCCTGGAATTCATCGCCAGCTTTTCCCCCCGTAAACAGGGATAATATTCACTATCATCAGTAAGGTGAGCGCGTGCCTGCTGCGATACATGATGTAAAACTTGGGATATCTTAAGCATCTGAGCTGGGATTTGCTAGAGCAATGCAAGGGGGGAAATGGGATTGCTGGTTCTGTTTGATGTAGCAGCTGAGCTTGCGTACACGCCCGAGCTGCTGCGGTGAATCATCCGCGGTCCTGAAGGCCTTACCAGCACTGGCAAGGTTGGTAACCTCATGGCTTTCGGGAGATGGCAAACAGAAGCTTGGCATGAAGCAGCTCATCTTCCAAATGCATTCTTGAGCCTCCTCCTAACATCTGTTTAATAGCACAGGCAGTACTGTAGGATGTGAGAAAACATCTAGTGGTAATAGAGATGGTCTTTCATTCTTGGTGTTTATAAAGCCCTCCTGATGACCTGACTTCTGTTCGCCTGGCTAAATCACTGCAGATGTGCACTTAAGATAGCGAGGCTTCAAGATGGATCGATGTCTTTTGAAAAGTGTTTATCTGGAAAGTATGTTAATGGTGCTGCAGAGCTGGTAGCCCAGTGCCTCCTGTGTTTCCCAGGAACAAAGGCGTACGGTTCAGCTGCTGTGTGGCTTTGTAGTCACCAGGGAAGATCAGGTGATGTCTGAATAATACCGTGTGTGTAGGAGGTGGGGGGATCCACTTATCGTGTTGGCCAGACATTGACATCCCCACCCAAATGACTAATGTGAACTCGGTGCAACTCCCTACAGAGTAGTTCATTTAAATGTCTTATCTACCCATCCTGTCTTGAGAATTTCTTCTTAAGTTTTCTGCGTTTGCCTGCAGTTGCTGGGGCAGCCTCGCTAGCAGCAGCCCCGTCAGTACAGCTGTCGCTGGAGTCTTGGCACAGGTCTGCCGCAAACAGCTGGTTGCAGGCATTTATAATATGTTAAAACTCTTACTCTGAAGGTTGATACGCAGACAACCACCTATGCACGTCGGTTTTCTTTGCATTCGTAAGCCGTTGTGCATGCAGCTGCAGTGTGCTGTCACTTGCATACACAATTCTCGCATACCCTAACGTGGGGATTTGCATATACACCTTCAGATTGACATTTCATCAGCGTGGCTAAGGGCCGTGTGGCTGCGAGTGCTTTTATGCACACAGATGTGCATATTAAAAAAATAAAGGCTTCTTTGGCAGAGTTTTTAGCACAAAGCTTCCTAACTAGCTCTTGCAGTTTCCACAGATTTTTAATCTCGTGTTGCACCAAGCAGGATACATGTCATTAACCTTTATTGCAAAAGCGAGGTAGAGAGGTGTAAGGGATTGCCCAAGCTCACGTGTCTGGTTCGAGAGTGCTGAGTCCTGAATCTTCAACTGGATTGTGCCGTCATTTGAAAACGAACCATTTATAACTAGGAGTGATGGTGCAGATATCCTTGAAGGAATTTGTAATGGAGATGAAGGCTAAAGATTTCCTTCTGTGCCCTAATTAACCTCTTTGTACAAAACTGGAGATTTAAATATATTATTGGGCTTTTTTTTCTTTGTCTTGACCCATGCGCTATACCATAATCGGAAAGTATTTCTTATTACCGTTTCGAGTGCCCATTGCATCTTGTAACTTCTGCCAAGACGTAGCCTCCTAGTAAGCAAAGGCAAGGTTTCATCAGCGTCAGGCTTTTAAAATTACATTCTTCCAGAAGTGCCAGTCTCCTAAGGAGTTAAGTACCCAGCCGGGACTGTCGCTGTGCTCTGAACCTCATCAGGAGCGTGTGACTCACAACCTGCACGGGGCTCACGTGATGATGATGATGATAACTTTGAAGGGTTACTGTGTCCCCAGGCTCTACATCCGATATAATTCAGGTAGAGATGGCCAAGACTGGGTTTGACTTGCAGCCCCTATAGGAATAACAAGTGCTAGGGCATGATGCTTCAAACGCGAAGCATTTCAAAAGGGTCTTAATGATTCCAGCGCTGGTGAAAGGTGTCTATACAGCTGAAATTACAGTCTGAGAGAGTATTAGGAACTTGGTTACGTTTGTGTGTAATTCGTACTTGGAAATCCTGATCTTCGGGGCGAAATTGAATAGAAAAGACTTGTCATATCAATACTTACCAACGCAAGTGCAGACGCAGAAGAGAGCGCCCGTACAAATAACTTGTATGCAGCTGCTCGGTTATAGATGAAGAAACTGGGTTTTCAGGGCTCCTCGTTGCAACGGCACTGGTGCAAGGCGGGAGAGGAGGAGGACTGAGGAGGTCAGCATCTGAACTGGAGCTGATGGTGCTTAATTTGGTGGTGTCTTCCCAACAAGCTGCATCTTGAGATACCTTACCAGTTAGCCAATATAATTACAGGGTTAAACAATAAATAATAGCAGAAGCATAAAAGAGCCAAGAGGTGTGTTTGGCAGAAGGCCCTTGGCTGCTGGAAACACTGTGTCATAGGCACGGGTCCCGAGCTTTGCGCTTAGATAGTGAAGCAACTTGTTCCACCCTTGAAATCGGCGCTAAGGTGCAAACCAGGGGAGAAATGGTTGGTCAACCTCATCGTCCCCACGCAGCATTAGTGTGCTCTTCCCTCCGGAGGTGTGCAAGCCGGCATGCCCTGCAGCATCCTTTGGGAAAAACCTCCTGTTGCTGGCATTAACCTTACGCGGCCGAGTTCTCAGTTTTCCCTGATAAGCCACCTGGGCAGGTGTCCGTGCTGGGGATATCGGGTTAGCATCCCCACTGACGAGTCAAGAGTTTCGCTTTGGCTGAGCGTGTGGCAGAAAAAGGGCGTAGGTGGGTGAAAACAGAAGGAAAGGCTTCAGCCCAATGCTGTGTGATGGTTTGTTTGCATAACGTGTCGGGATTCGGGTGGATCCCAAAGCAGCTTGCAGGGTGGGCGCCGTGTCCTTGCTGCTGGGGCTCCGCCAGCGCGTGCCTGGGAGGGAGGGGGAAGGTTTCCAACTGGAAACCATCGAGGGGGAAAATCAACCGCTCGGTCTGCAATGCTGGCCAGGACAAAAAATCCCCGTGGGGCTGTGTGTGCCGAGGAGGTGGCCCAGGGCTGGGGCGAGGCGGCCGTCATCGCTGCCACCTCCTCCAGCCCGGTGGTGCCGGGGAGCCCGTGACCCCGTGCCGCAGGGTGCTCTGTGGGCTGCCCGGGCCGTGCCGGATGCGTTGTGCAAGAGTAGGTGGGTGACTGCAGCCGTCGCCACCAGCAGCTGTCTGCTCAGCCTTTGCATGCTTAATTGTTTTGTCCTGCCCAGCTGATCGTGGTGCAACACGTCCTACTTAAAATGTAGATCCAAACAGCCAGAAGTAGGTTGCTGTGGCGAGGTGGCTGTTCTTCCTGCAAGAGTAAGGAGATCACCTTCGGGGATTCCCACCGGGGCCGTCCGCATCAGGCAGGGTTATGCTTGGTGGGGTAACCTCACCGCTGGTGAGCGCACGCTCGGCTCAAGCGAGTCGCCTGCAGCAGAGCTGTCGGGGGATGTACGGGGGGGATCGTTTCGTACAGGGACATGGTCATCTCCACCTTGGGAGATGGTGTCTGTCTCCCAAGTTCCCTGCTCTGCACCAGTGTAAAAGCCACTTAAGTATTTAATCTCTGGCAACAGTGAAAAAGGAGATTTGTATACCATTAACCTTATATCACCAGCCTCCTGTTGAAAGACGTGGTGCGTGTGAGGATTTGAAAATGCTCTCAGTGAGGAGGACACACCGTCGAGTGCTGCTTTTCATGGAGGGGGGGAGAAGTGCGGCTTGGTGTGGAAGAAGTGATGGTGAGCCCCTGCAGAAGGGAGAGAACCTGACGTGGTGCTTTTTCCAGGAAGCATAAGAAAGAACCAAGAGGAGTTTCATCTTGCCACAAACAAAAACCTTAATTTTCAAAGCATTTCACAAGGCTGTTTATTAGCTGTATGGGCATGATCTTTAACAACACATGACAGAAACTGAAATTTGCTGCTGCCTCTTTCCCCTATTAAATGACGGCTCCTGGGCAGCCTTCCGATGGCAGGCGATAGGGATTTGTTTTGATGAGTGCTGAATTAGCCCTTCTGCGCCCTGTAAACATCAGGCGCAGCGGTAGCTGAATAAATGGGGACCCAGAAGAGGAGCGGCGACTTCCTCGGGGCAGCCGGCAGCACGGTGGTGCCAGAGGCGAGGACGAGCCCCGGTCCCTACCGTTAGCGGCCGCCTCCTGCCCAAGGAGCGGAGCTAATGCTTCTCTTGGCACGGCTCGCGCTGAGGTTGCCTCAGAAACCTTTCTTAGAATAAGCTCTTCGGCAGAAGCAGGGAGGAGCGGGTGCTTCTCAGAATGAATTGCATCTGCATCACGCAGCGCCGCTTCCTCTTTTTCAAATTTCCAATCGTGGACGGTCAGCATCGCCCCCATGTCTGAGATTTAATGATATTTGCTTTACAAGAGGGACTTTTCCAACTTTACCTAGAAAAGAGCTAAACCGAAACCCAGCACTTGCGGTTAGCCAGCTTCCGTCAGTGGCTTTAGTCAGTTCGTCTGTTGAAGCAGAGGAAGCTGCGACTGTGACGGGAAGAGGGAGCTGACTGCACACCAGGATCCCAGTGCCTCCGCTTGCAGGAGGACCACAGCAGACAGTGCATAACTGCATTGGTATGCGAGGTGCCAGCGGCCGGGAGGGTGCGCGGCAGGACGAGGGACAGGCAGGGAAAAGGGATGGAGGGGGAGCCTTTCCCTTCGTGGCTCGCTTAGTGCCTCTAACAAACTACCAGCCCCCCAGTGAGAAGATGTAAGGCTGTATCTTTAAAGGTACCCCGGTGTTCAGTTAAAGTTCAGCAGAAACTAGATCATCGAGATATAAATCTTTTATTCAACCTTGAATAGAAGCGCTGTGCAGAGGGAGCGCTGCCGGCAGGCGTGGGGCTGGGAGCCGGGCTGGCTGCTGCACCCCGGCCCAGCGGGCTTGTTGGCAACTGACCTTTCTGCATTCCTGCTTATTTCCGTTTTCACCTTCTCCGCTTGAGGCATCGTTATTTATTTATTTAAAAGAAAACACGCGCGCACACACACACACACCCCCCCCCAGGGAGGGGCGTTTGGGCACAAGTCTGCATTTCAGCAGGCTGCTCACATCCAGGCTTTTGAGCTTCTCTCTGCGGTGCTGGTGGAGGTTGTAGGAACAGGCTGACGGTTTCCCATGTGAAACCAGAGCAAAGGGGCACAGAGAGGAGGAGGAGGAAGAGGAGGAAGAGGTGTGCCCCTGTGTGCTGGCAGCATCCCTGCTGCCCTCTCCGGAGAGGTCCCAGCAGCCACGACAGGTCAGCAAGTTCACTGGCGCCTGTTTTACCTGCGCCTCTGTTCCCACAGTTCCTCACCGCAGGGCGTTTGCCCTGTCTGTTTGGGTGGTGGTCACCTTACTTCTTGCTGGGTGGCAGCCGGACGCTTCCATGTGAACTTTGGGTTTGAGTCATGCCAACGAGCTACGTGAAACCTGAACGGGAGCGCAGGTTAGGTCCAGCCCAGTGACATGGGTTGGCAAAGTGATGTGCAGCTGCTTCCCTAAGCCTGTCTCTGCACAGAAAATGTCCAGGTGCCCCCGTTAACTCTTTCACAGATGGATCGGGACTCAGCAGGGGCACTGCCAGGTCCAGGCTCAAAAGGGAGCCCTGTCCTCACAGCTCAGGAGAGTGCCCGGCAAGCCGTGAGTCTTGTCTCCTCCTCATTAGCCTTCTCCTTTCTCAGCTTGTGGAGTTCACATGGACTGGTTTTGTTTTTAATTTTTCACCATTGCCATGAGAACCAGAGAGGCACTTTGTTGTTTTTTCAAGTGAAAGCCAAGATTTCCCATACTTGAGTGACTTCAAGAGCTGGGGCTTTCAGAAAACCAGCGAGTATGAAACTTCTGACAAGCCTGCTGAAGCTGGCAAGGCTACACTGCTCGCTGGCTTGATGTCACCATCCGAGACCGCCCGTCACCTTCCCTGCCTGTAATGACCAAGTTGCAACCTCTGCAGCAGCTACAGCATTTGCTTATATTGCAAAGTCAGGTTAGAAAAGGTTTGGGGGATTTGTTAAGAAACTGTTGCAGGCAGGGAAAGGCTGGTGTTTCCGGGTCCGGGAACCCGAGCACGAGTGAGGAGCCTGCCCTCTCTTCCCTAACGAGGATTTCACTACGGCTGGAAGAACGCAGTGAAATGTTGCCTGTTACTACTGTTAAATGTTAATTGTGGGACTGTCGCTTCCTAAAGTCCAAAAATATTTTGGCACTTGTCTTGATAAAGGCATATTTTTTTGTACATATATTTTTTCTTTTATTAGCAGAAACCATCTGCCCTGTAAACAGAGATCAGGAGAAAAAAGCCTTCCTGTTAGTTTTGCATCGTGTGGGAATCCTGCGGTGCGCTGCATGGGAAAGGGCCTGCTTTCTGCCTTTTCATCTCGGCAATAGTAAACTCCAAGCAGATCAGAGCAACTAATTTAAGCTGATGAGTCCTGGCATCGCATCTGACTTGCAGAAAGGACATGACTGTAAATCTCTATAGAGATGCACAACCTTGAATTAAGCAGGATGGATGCTCCTGGGAATGAGTGAGCGCGGACGGGGAGCGGAGGGATGGGGGAGCGGCTTTGAGTTAGGGATTTAGGCAGGGAGTGGCACAAAGCCAAAGAGTTTGCAGTGCCATAAAAATAAGCCGTAGGTTTGAGAGAAAGCCCAGCGAAGAGCCTGGCCTGCGGGGCGAACCTTGGTCACCGTTAATGAGTGGTGTTGATTGATCTTTGATTTGGGCTACGTTAACCCAGTAGGTATTACCATTTCATCTGGTATGTTTAAAGTATCACCAGCTGTTGCAGCATCACCTATGAAAGTGCACGCAGCCTTATCTCATCCAGCGTTAGTTTAACTTCCATTTCAGAGAGTATCTCCAGTGTGGGAGGAGAACCAGACTAGATAGGAAACCAGTTCGGTGTTGAAATTTAAGGTGTCAAGATGCGGTATGCACCCCTCCTCCTCTTTTGTGGCTTTCTATTCTGTTCCTGCTTTTATTTTTAACGTCACTGGCGTGTACATGAGTGTACGTGTGAGCCTCTATGTACATATTAATAAAACCGAGCACGTGTCCACTGAAATTCCTGACTGTAACTTAAACATGGAATATTAGAGAATTTGTATGTCTGAAGGAAAACTTTGTAATAAGCAATTCGTTGTAACTTAATCTGTCCCACATTTTAGCCTGAACCAGCCAGTCAGACTAAGAGTTATTTTTTTCCTTCTTCATTAAAAAGGAAGTATTTCAACTAAGTAAGTATTTCCAGGTTAGAATGTGGTTTCTTTCATCAGAAAGCACAGCCAAACTGCTTGACCAAAAGAGCAAACCAGCTTTATCAGCAGAAAATCTCCAGCAAACACAAACGAAAAGACACTAAGATGGCAGCAGGTTCCTAGCACTGGGAAATGCTTGTCCAGACGTGAAACCCGGGCTGGTTTATTGACCAGTGTTCAGGTATTGCCCTGAAATTGAAATGCATCTGAGAAAGAAATGGCTGGGGAGAGTGAGTTGCTGGAAAGGAAAAGGCAACGATAAGCAGCCTTAATTTTCAGTAGTTACGTCCGAAGTGCCTCATGGTCTTTAGCGGGCAATTCTGCAAACTTTCCAGTAAGACGCAAATGAAAATAACTTCAGAGCTTGTGTATCTGAGGAATGTCCCCGCGTGGCATTAAAGATCTGCCTGCGCTCAGCCGCTCGGGCGCAGGTTTTCATTTGGCAAACGCTAATTGTGAACTCGTGTGTGATTCTCAGGAGAGAAACCTGGACTGGTTCCCCCGGATGCGGGCCATGTCGCTTGTGAGCAGCGACTCGGAAGGAGAGCAGAACGAGCTGAGGAACTTGCAGGAGAAGTTGGAGTCCACCATGAAGCTTGTCACCAACCTCTCTGGCCAGCTGTCAGAGCTCAAAGATCAGGTAAGGGAGAGCTGGCTGCCAGCGTGCAGCCACGCGCTGGTACGGGCCGGGCAAAGATCCCGCGTGCCGGTTGTACAAAGTGATGTTTTACAGCTCCGTGGCTCCTGCAAACCCCGGGAAGAACTTTTCTCAAGTAACTCGCGTTTAGGAGAGAAGTGAACACGCAAAAAGTCCTTCCAAAGCGCCGTGCCCCAGCTGACCTGCCTGGCGGTGCTAACCGAACCGGCGTAGTCCGAAACGGCCACCTCCAGAAAGGGAAAACTTGCTTTAAAAAAATCAAAGCTGAAGTTAACTTAAATCAGTCATCGCTGGTGCAGGGAGCCTGTATGTTTGTGTTGTTGTAGTTACAGGTTTTAACCCTAACACCTTAGCACGATCCTCTAAGTCAGAGGGTGTGACATTGATAGAAGTGCTGTGTTGCTGCACGGACCTCAAAACCCACTGAGAAACTAGAGAAATACTTGAGTGGTTAGCTTGCGCTGGTCATCTCCGTGCTGTCGCTGCGCTGCTAACACAGATATAATTTGGCTACTGTCACGTCTTGGACTGCAGCGTAGACAGACGTACCCACGGAAATATTTTACGCAGTGGCACGTATTGCTGCTGTTAAACATGTGAATGCTGCATAGACATCCGAGTATTTTTTCGGTGCAGCGGTTCTTTCCGCAGCCAGAGTTCAAGGACTTGTGTTAACTTTGGGCTTGGCTGGGGCTTGAGGGGATGGTGGGGATTGTTCCCAACCCCAACCCAGCGGTGGCTTTGTGAGAGCCATGGAGGCAGCTGGCCTTTATCTCATGTTGTCCGTACGGATTACAGGCTAACTGGAAGTGAAAGGGAAAATGCCGTTTCCCGCCCTGGTGCGAGCTGTTTGTGGCAGCGAAGTGACTAGCTGCTTATCTTTATGGATTAATAACCTGAGCCAGATGGTTCAATTAGTTAAGTTTATATAGATAGCGGCGCTGGATAATATTAATTGCTGACTTGCACATGACGGTATCCCGGGGCGGTCGATGGAATCGCACAGGGCAGAAATGGCCGACAGATTCGGTTCGTTCTCTTTTCAGATGCGATCTGCCTGCTGTGCCGCAGCTGGCACAACTCTCTGCGGCCCTAACGGGATTCCTGCTCTCCATCTCTGCTCTGGGTCGGCCTGGGTTCTCTGTAAGCCAGTTATCTTCCTGGAGACCCGAGTCTCTGGAAGCCAGTATTGACAGAGATCCTGGCTCCCTGCCTTCTGATCACGCTCTGCATTGCTGATGGAGATGCGCCCTTTTACGCGACACCCCGCGGAGCACGAGGAAGGGATTAACGTGAGGGATTGGGAGCAGGAAACCTTGCTGCTCTTGGCTGTAATTAGTTTTCAGACACTGTGCCGTGGACGCCCTTGCTCTAGTTGGTTTTGAGGATGGAGGACAGAGGCAGTTGCTCTTTTGTCCGTGCTTTAATACTTGCTGGGTAGTGGTTTTGCTATTTTGCCTGGAAACAATTATCTTGAAACATGTGTCTTATGTCTTCTTGTTGAAGGGTCTGACTCAAAGTGGTCTGCAGTCACCAGGAGTCTTTCCATCGGCCGCAGCCAGCTCAGGATCAGAATGCATTTCTTTCTGAAGCTTGTAGCTCTTGGCTGACCAAGCACTAAAACCCCTTCTCGCTCTTTGTGAAAATAAGAATGAAGGATTTAGCTTTTAGAGAGCTATTTGACTGTAAAAGCAAAAGAGGAAACCAGCTTCATTAATGTTGTGATAGCTTTTAGGAATTCCCCTAAGTACCGTTATTGAGAAGCCCTGCTTAAGTTGCAGGATGCTCCAATTATGTGACAAAACCGGTATATCCCTCCTCCTGATCAGGAACTGTCTCCAGGAAAAGGAACTAACTCAGGGAACTTTTATTTGTATTTATTTTCTTGTAATTAAATAACGGGAAAACCTCTCATTCATTTGCTTTTCAAGCTCGTTAGGTTTCTGGAGACTGCAATTGTTAGGAACTGAAATCCGGCATGCCCGCTTTCACAAAGAAGTGTACCAAGAGCCATTAAAATCTTGATCACTTTAATTCTGTGCAAAAAGATTACAACATAATTGTCTGCAACAGCAGGGGATTAGATGTAATCATCCAGAACTCCTTTCCAGCGCCGTCCTCCGATGTCAGGGAGCGTGAGGCATCTCCAGACGTTGGCTTCTTGCTCGGGACGGTCCCCTCGCGCCGGCCGAGCCCCCTGACCCCCGTCGCTGCAAAGGTGACGCGTCGCTGGAGCTGCCGCTCAGGTTGGCTTCCCCCGAGCGGGCTGGCAAGCAGCACTGCGGGCAGACGCTGCCGCGTCCCTGTGTGCGTGTACGGTCGGTGTCCTCCTCGTGCACCTCCACGTGCCCCGCTCCCGGGGTCACCTCCAAATCACGCGTAACCTTTGGAACAAGGCAGCGTGCGTGTCTGCAGTTATATACGATTATGGGAGAGTCCAGCTTGACTCAGACGAACTTCAGGCCCCTTGGTTTCGTTTTTTAATCCTGTCAGCGTTGCTCAGTAGCTGACAGCTCCCCTGCAATCCCTTGTGCGTAGTTTTTATTGCCTCTTATGCCCAGGCGTACAGTCGCTGCAGCTGTAAAGCTTTTGCAAGAGATCCACTCTCCAGGTAAATGCGATAGAGATTAAAGTTGCTCCGTCTCGCAGCCCTGTGCCCTCTGGACAAGCATTACACGTCTTGCAGGATTAGTAACCTTCTGCGTCGACGTTGCAGTTGCATTTCTCTCTCTGCTTTACGTTCGGTTGCTTTATTCTTCCCTTTCTTTAAAAGGCAGGTCTTCGACGTACACCTGCGTCAGGCTGCGCCATCCCTTTTTCTGCACAGCGTGAAAAGTATCTATTACAGTTCCTTTTCATTGTTCGTTCTTCTTTCCGTTTTTATTTCATGTGTTCTCTGAATCAGTTTATCGGCTGTGTGAAATCGTGGCTCTTTGTTCGCTCGGTGAAGCTAATTAGCGTAAACTTTAAAATGAAGTCCTCATTGCCTCTCTGTGTTTCCAACTTGTGGGTTATCTTAGAAATAGTTAAAAAAAGCCCCAGCCGGCTGAGCAGGGAGTAGCTTGTGCGTGAGTCTGAGAGCGCAGGGCGATGGGGAGACCCCTCTCCTCCCGCTCCCCTTGTGTGAAAACAGACCCCCAGCCGTGCGGTACGGAGGAGTGGGAGATGTGACCTGTCCTCGGGCGGCTGCGGTCATCTCCCTGCGAAGGGAAAATAACAGCTCTGCCTCCCCTGGGCCAGGCGATGAGCAAGGCACTGGGCTGCAGCCGAGGTTAATTATGGTTTCAGGAGGAATTACCGTATTTCAGTCCTTTCCCCGGTGGTTAGCTGAGTGTAATTATCCAAGGTTAGCCTGAGTGAAAGCGCTGGTGTGCGCGGCGCTGTACGGTCCGTGGCACACGGAGGAGCCTTTTGGCGGTGCCCGGATCTGCCCGTTTCGGCCAGTTCCTCCTCTCACAACGAACTCCAGAGCGGCCGGCGGCTCCAGCACACCGGGGTACCCCGCACCGGAGACGGGAAGGCTCGTCACCATCGCTAAAACCGCAGTTTTTAAACAAATACATTCAAGCGCGTGTTACAAATGAACCGAATGCGTGAGCGTGCTATCTACCTTTTCCTGGAGTTACTTCCATGAGCAGCTATATTGGCTGACATTTGTCATTAAATATCGGAAAACTGAAAAAAATTGGGTTGTGGACGTAGATGTTACAGGAAAAGCATTGCAGGGAACGTAGTTCATTCTCATAAAATTCTCATACTCTAAATTGTATCTTATGCTTGAATGAAAAATTACTTTATCAGGCAAGTCAGCCAGGTTTTCTGGTGCACGGGCGTGCTGCCGGGGTCGCCGGTGGGGTCGTGCGAAGCCCTGGTGAGCCGGCCGCCCTGCCCCGCGCGCCCCGTTGGTGCTGCCATGGATCGCGTGCAATGGCACGGTTGTGCTTTTGCACTTTTTCTTTGAGGGTGCAGGGGCTCTCGGGGGTGCCCGAGGAGCAGCCTTGGGCTCCCCTCGCCTCGGTGGTCCAGGGGCGAGGCGCTGTCCTGGCGTCCTCCTCGGCACGGCTGCCGCACGCCATCCCACGCGTCGGCTCCTCCGAAGCCGAGATGCGGTCGCAGAGGGAGTGGCGGAGAGTGCGTGCAGCGATCCAGCTGTTTGCTGCTGCAGGCTCTGCCCACGCCGGAGTTGTTCCTTACGTGGCGTGTCGGCTTATGCAAGTTGTCAGAAACCTCCCAAGGTTTGGAAAAAAAAAAAAAAAAAAAAAAGTGTGGAGAATTGGATTGTGGCAGTTTTTCAGTTTCAGTAATAAAAAATGATGATCTGTTTTCAGGTTATGATTGCACTAACCAGGAGAAATGTTGTTTTATCTGATGGGAAGTACTGCCAAAGCCGTGGCTGTCTGGCAGTGAGGTGGTTAACCTCCCGTCCCTGCCTCGCGTCTTGGCTTTTGGCAGATGGAGGAGGGATGTTGTCTCGCTCCTGATGAGAGCGGGAGCACTCGAGTCTGTTCCAGCAAAGACGAGGGTATTCCCAGCCTGGCTCGAGGGCTCGCCCCTTTTTTCCGCCCTCTGCGTCTCGTCTGCCTCGTACTTTGGACCGGTTACAAAGAATTTCTAGTGGGGGAGGTTTCTGCGAGCTGCTCTCCGCACTAATTCGCGCTGGCCGCCTGGCTCTCCCGAGCTCTTTTCTTGCAAAACGGTAGTCGGCCGCACGAGCAAGCCCGTGGATGTCCCTGACGAGCGCACGAGCCGGGGCTGCAGTTGCCCGTTTCATCTACTAGCGCTTGGCACAGCGGGCGGAGGAGCGTTAGGTGTAGAAAGTGGGTTTCAGAGTAAACGCTAACCACAAAAGGCAGCGCCGGGTCCTTCGGCGAGCTGACGCACAGGAAGCGTCTAGGCCTAATGAGCAAACTTTTTAATTTTCCAGATGACAGAGCAGAGGAAGCAGAAACAGCGCATTGGTCTCCTAGGACACCCTCCGCCCATGAATGTGAACCCGCAGCAACCGGCATAAGTCAGAAGGGTCGCCTACCCTCTCGCAACAGCACGCGTGATGCTAACCCAGAGCTCAGAGCCGACCTGAGGCTGCTTCCGTGTACGTTCGGTTCAGTTTGTAAATAACCTGGGTTCATACTATATGTATATGACTGCTACTATATAAAGTTTTGGGCGTACGGATTAGAACTGTTGGCACGGGACGGAGGTTAAACTTTGTGCCAAAACTATCAGAATTGCCTTTTTTCTCGGAAGGACTAAAGAGAGCACCTGAATTGCACTTGAAAAGAATATTTGACTATGTGACATGTATTTTGTATTTAAAAAAAAAAATAGAATAGCTAGTATTTATGTTTTTATACAATTGTGCAATATGAATTATGCAATCACGATATATTTGTAACTCCTGAATGTCCTAAAGGGAGTGCACATCTTTGAATCTGGTGTGTTAGTACAATGTAATAAATGGTATAAAATTACAGGTGTAAATGAGGCTGCTGCAAAATTGTGTTACTGGTGATTTTTCATACCCTTGGACATTTTTGTACCATGTGTGTAAATATCTTGCAATGCCATATCTGTTGCCTCTTCCTCCCAGAGATAACACTGGGAATCCGTGAGCTGTTAAATTGGTATCAATGAAAGCAAAAGATTACTTCAAAGCTTCCAAGTGAGGAAAGCAGGAGGTATTTTTCAAGTGACTTCTTCAAAGTACTGAGGCTAGAAGAGCTCAGATACCGGGTTTTTTAAATGCTAAGATTTCTTAAAGGGAACTTTTTATGCAAAATGAAGTTTGGGATGAGGATGCACTACCGGTGAGTCGGTGCAGTCTCCTACGGGCATTTTGTGCCGCGACACCTAAAACCTATCACGAGGCTGTCCAGGCTTTGCATTCTCAGTGTGTAGGATCATTTCCTTTTTATTTTTTCATTAGAGACCTACGTGCCTGCTAAAGCTTTAGCAAACAGGCATTGCACCGACTGAAACGTGACCTATCCCGTTAGGACTGTAGCTGAGCACTGACGTACGTAATGCTTGTGAGAGAGCCACTGGTTTGAGGTTGGCCTGTCCCATCCCTTCCTCTTCCTCTCCCTCTCCCCCTCCATTCCGTCACTTTCTTTGGTTTCTGATTCTAGAGACTATGAAAGGAAACTTTTTTCCCCCCCTTCCAATCCATTGCATAGTTTTATACATGGACCTCATTTTACAAAAGCTAACTTCTCTGCAATACTGTCTACAAAAAAAAAAAGGCAAAAAAAAAAAAAGCTACAAACAGAGCTATGAAAATTTGTAAATGCATAAATATAGGTATTTAAATAAATGATGCAAAATACTCTACGGTCAGAGGCTGCTGGTGGTTTGTCTCCCCCCTCCAAGCTGCTGTGTGGTTGTGTTTGCTGTCGCGCTTGCCCACGCGCCCTGGAAAGCCGAGTCACAGGGGCCTTGCAGGTAAGGACGGGGCTTTTCCCAGCTCAGACGCTGGGCTTTTAACACCAGAGCCAGTCCCTCCTCCGCCGGCAGCGAGAGGCACTGCTGCCCCAGGAGCCTCACCCACCATCACTCCAGTTTTGGATACTTCAGACTCTCACCAGTGATATTTTAGGTTTGTCATCCTCAGACTGGTGTGTGCCAGAGTTTTAAAAAAAAAAAAACCCCAAACAAAAAAAACCTGCTCCAGCTCCAAGTAGTGTGTGTTCAGGAGCGTTGCTGATTATGAGTATTTGATTAAGATGTCGCAGGAACTACCTGGTACAATTAATCATCTTTAATCTGGTAAGTGCACACAACTGTCTGAAAAGGGTGCGTCTCCCTGCCCCCGGTCAGCACGAAACGCCAAAGCGAGCGCATCTCAGGGGAGGGAGGGAGGGCGGGCGGGCGGGCAGCCTGACCAGCGCTCTCCGGGCCAGAGATTTACTGGTGAGATTGTGACTTCTTAATCACACGTCATTTCCATACGCATCCTGGTAGATCCGTTTTCCTCCCCTCTGCAGCAGCTGGCTCCTTGCAAGGTGTGCGCAGCGGGAGCGTGATGGATGCGACTGCCGTCGGGGTTGTGCAATGAAGGAGCAGGATTTCATTTTCTCTGAGCGGCAGACATGTATCTGACTCACTCCTTCCCTTCGTGCCATCCAGGGATAAGCAGACACACACAAATCTGTCAGGCTTCCCGGAGTCTGCGCCAGTCAGGTGAGAGGGAGCAGGAGCATCCCTACCAATGCGCAACATCGCTTCATCTTTGCCTTAAAAAGGCAAAAATACTGGGCGCTTCAGCAAAAGCACAAGCCCCGGTCTGCGCGGTGATCCGTGTGAAAATCAGCTGTGTAAAACCTGGTGTTCTCACGTGTGGTTGTCCTTTCCCAGGAGATGTGGGGAGATGCAAAAAGCGGTAGGTTTTTTTTCCTCCCTCTGACGCAGCTGCAGCACGGCGACTGAAGCGAAGCACACCCACCGCCCCGGCTGCAGCGACGAACGGCGGCGTGGGGCAGCTGGGTTGGCTTGGGGGGAACTTGTCGTGTGGCGACACGGAGGGTTTGCACGGTCGCACTGCTGCCCCGGCCCAAGCAGAGGCCGTATCGGCTCCAGGTCAGCAGAGGAAGCCTGCTGCCGTCTTCCCCCCCCTCCAACGCCAAACAGGTCCTTTATGTCTGCAGATTCCTTACTGCAATGAAATCTCATGCATAACCATCACATTTTACTCTTTTTTCCTTCTTGCACTACTCGGTTTTCAAGACTTTTTTTGGGTTTTTCTTTCTGGCGTGGTTCATTCTGGATGTGCTGACCTCCTCTGCCCACGGTGGCTGTGGCAGAGGGGGTGAGGAATGGAGAAAACCCGGTTCTGGTCGATGGCGACTTTGACCCTGCAGCTTCTGAGGTTACTAACGCCTGTGTGAGGGGTTTCCCTTCCCAGACTGAGATCTGGCGCCTCGTGGCAACTTTTTGTTGATCTCAAGGAAAAGCTGCGTGAGGCATCTCTTTGAATACCACATTTCAGGTGGTTTTTTTTTTTTCCCCACAAAAGCTGAATATCTCTTGAAATCACAAAAAGTTTTATGAACAATTTGTAGACTCTAAAGCGGAAAAAACCCCTCCAAAACCTGAGATAGGAATCTGTAATGATACTTTTCGTTTCTTTAAGCCAGGACCTGGGAGGCTGAGCCTCATCTCTGGAGATGCTGTAAGATAAGGCACGCGGCTCTCACCGTCCACCTCTGCAGAGGCGTTGCAGTAGTATTTCTCAGGGACATCAGAAATTAACTGAATGTGAGGAATCCTTCAGAAGCGCTGAGATTGGTATGCGCTGTTAATTGGGTGGAATAGCTACGAATATCAAAAGATAACTTCAAGGAACAAAACTAGCACTTGCAGACCACAGACGGGGCGAAGGAGAGGACTTTCCTCTCGCTGCAGAGCCCACGTGTGGCAGAGACCAGGAGGAACCGGCTCCTCCCTGCCCCAGCACCACCGACCCAGCCTTGGGTGGAGAGCAAGGGGGAGCATGGCCGCCCCGGAGCTGGTTAGGCAGAACCCCTCCAGAGGAGGTCCAGGGGCAACGGTGGCCACCACAGAGTGGGGTGCTGCTGGGGAAGGAGGTAGCTCGCTCCTGGGTACAGGGCAGGGTGCGAATACGTACGGAAAGAGCCTGCTCTGCTCTGGCCGGTGCCCCTAAAGCTCTTCTGGTGTGATCCCACCTTCAGCAAAAGCGGTGTGGCCATGCGAGAGGAAGAAAGCAAGAAGGACCTCTGGATTTGGGAAAAGGTGGCTTGTGAGGAACGGGGATTGCCTAGCCTGGAAAACAGGGATGGAGGAAGGGAGGAAGATGTCCCATGAGCTATCAGAAGGCGATGTTTGCTGAGGATGTAAGGAGAAGGAACCGCTCAACTGAGCCCAGGAGGTTTAGGTCCTACATGGTGGGGAGTTTTCTGGCTTTCCTGACCTCCAGAAAAACTCGGTGGCACTCAGAGATGGCGGTTAGCATGAGGCTTACATTGAAACGGGGGCGTATCCACCTGCCCTGCAGGCACCTGAGGTTTCTTCGCTTGGAATCAGATTTCTTTAAGCAGGACTGCTGTATGTTAAAATTTGGGAAGATGATTATTTTGTCTTTCAAATAAGAACTTTCCTTTGGAGGTGAAAATGAAAGTGACCTTCTGAAGAGGAAGGAACAAAAAGAATCTACCAATTTTGCTAATAATGGAAAGTCCTAGAGGGGAAGGATCTCCATGTATTCTTCAATTTGCATGAATGGCTGAGTCTGTGGATGAGAATTTTCTTCGGTAATGAAGCAGGTGACATGCTAATCAAGGCAATGCAAATAACTGCTCCAAAAGCACAGCCGCGGCCCCGAGACTGCCACAATGGCAAATTTGAGCCTCGTCCTCAATTTTGCAGCAAATTGGCAGAGGGCAGGACAAAGGAACCGGGATTACAGTCTCCGTGCTCGCGGCAGGGACTCGCGATGGGGCGCGTGTGATGGATACCTCGTTACATAATGGGGTCTTGATTGATACCGCGTCGGGAAAGTCATAATATAGCTCCAAATAACAATTCAACTTGTCTCCCAGGATGGGAAATGCTCCTACACACATACTTAATAGGGGTTTTGAAATTGCCCATTGTATTTCTGAACAAGAGAAACTTATTTGGAGTACTTTCCCTTTCACGTTTCCAACATAAGCATCTGAAGACGCTGCCGTGTGTGTTCTTTGCACTCCCGCAGACCCAGTTGCCATCTTTCCAGGCAGCTATCCGATCGCCCAAAGCGAGGTGTTAAAGCGATGCCCGTGAAGTGTACCCATGCCAAAACCTCCAAAATAAGTATTGCATCGAGCAGCTGCTGCAGCATGGGACGCGAAGGGGCCGTAAGCCTTCCGATGACTGATCTGGGTGACTCTTTGAATTTGAGACTACCTGGCTTTGAGCCGACGTGCCCAGGTTCTCACGTACCGCGATGGTTTTTATCCTCCCCGGTGGGCAGCCTGTCTGCAAGGACAGTTGTCCCGAACGGTGAATTTCCTGGCACTACACGGAAAAGAGCGTGACCTGTACATTTAACGTGGTGCACTGACTTTTACAGACAGACAGACCCACGTCGCCAGTCTTTGAACCTGGTCTGTACGAGATGTTGATATTCGGAGTAAAATCAGTATAAATACTCCACCTATGTGAAACCAGCATTTTAACTGAGACATAAGGAATAAGTTTGGGAGAGATGCAGTACTTCTGTGTCCAATTTTTTATTTACTACCTTTCCAACCTTTTTGCAGACTAAACATGTTAATGAGATGAATGTCAAAACCACCCACAAGTAAACTGAGTCGTCCCATCCAGTAGGCTAATGTTGATTTTTTTTTTAGCAACTAGCAAGGATGCTGGAAAACCCCTATAAATATTTCATTTTTAACAAAAAGTACCAAAAACTCCACCAGTTTTGCATCACAAAGTAGTGGTTAAAGTAAAGATTTGAGTAAAGCAGCATGTCTGTGGTTTTTGTGGGTGTATGCATCTCGGAATGACTATCAATCTGTCAGAGGGGAGATCTGCATGTCATCTCTGCATATGACAAGCAAAATCTGCAGTGACAAATATCTTTCCAGCACTCAGCTGCCTTGCGAGCCCCGTACCCCTCCTGCCATCCATAATAGTTAAGTCTTGTCAGCACGTAGCGTATGAACCCACCTTTTCTTTTTTTTTTTTTTTTTTAAAGCCGAGACAAACTGAGGAAGGAAAGACAAATATGGAGCAGTACTCTAAAGATGCAATCAAACACCGCTGCCAATGTGCTTAGTCATATAGAAATCCAGCTCTGCTGTGCACACGGGAGATGCCACGCTGAAGAGTTGTATTAGACCAGCTAGCCTACTTTCGGCATGCTCTCACGAGTTTTTTGCGATGCTTCTCTGCTGCAGTTACGTGCGTGAGTGGGACACTTGGAAATGAAATTATGTAAGGCTGGAAGGGGGAAAAAAAAAAAAAAAAGATGAGAACAACTCTTGACCAAATCAAAGCAACTCTAGGGAAGTTTGAATACGGATGCAATTGGAATGGCACCTAGAAAAGGTTGCAGAGAGAAAACAGCAAATGCTGCTTATTTAGACCTTAAGTGCTGGTAGGAAAACGCATAAAACCTACAGCGCTTTTGCTGAATGTGATGAGGCCGCAGCGAGGGAGCGTGCTGCACGGTCCCCAGCTGCGTGAAGCTGTTGCTGCAGCTCGGCTCCGCTGGCAGCTGGAGCCTCTTTTTCCCACGCTCAGGTCTCCGCGGGAAAAATGGAAGCGGTTTGTCCCAGCGCAACATGGGAAAAAGGTCTGAAATGTCAAAAATAATCACGAGATGGGAAAACCACCCTGTGCCCAGCCAAAGTCACAATCCCAGGATGCATTTATGGGCTGTGTGAAAACAAGCCGACAGCTGGATAAATTGCCTGAAGGCAGGTGCTTCCCCAGGAGCACCAGGGAACAGCCAGACCCGTTTCAAGGCAGCCTTTCCATCCAGAAGAGCTGCCATCCCTCAGGTCCATCTCTCGGCTTTCTCACCCATCAGTCCTCCCCAGCTAGCTGTTCTCACCCTAGCACTCAGTCCTTTTTTTGCCTCCTTTCCCCCCCCCCCCCCCCCCTTTCTCTCTGTTGTCTGATTTCAGGAATGACTTTGCAGCTCTTGCTTGCCCGGAGCCCTGCCAGTGCCTGGAAATGGTACCCGCTCCTAAGGGAAAGGGCAGAAGCGAAGCCTGTTGCTGGGGCTTATTGAGGCAATGAGTTTGTTTTCACTTTCCTTTTCTAGCGCTAAGTAAATACACAGCGCACCAAATCTGAAGGCAGCGAAGAGTGGAATTCCGTATCTGTTCCATGTGTTTCAATACGACTCTTAAAATAGTGGAGATGCTATGTTATGCTTTCCATTTTGCTTGTGTCCATAATACTGTTTTTACGCAACAGAGATGGAAACACAATCTGTTAAGTCTGTAAGAAACTTCTTATGAATGATGGGAGCAAACATCATGTACAATTAAATTATAGAAAGAAAATTATATCCCCTCCGTGTTAGCATATCTGAAAGTAGTTAAAAATTGCAGTTTGCCTCTATTTACACACATTGGGAGTTTTCACATCAATTTAATCACAGGATGATTCTTTATTCATAAACCAAAGAACCATTATAATCAAGTAGCGCAACTACCTGCAGGATCCAAATCACAGGGTATCTCCCAGTGGTTCCCGTGCCCAACCCAGTAACTGGCGGGTAAACTGCCCCGCATTTTCAATAAGAACATCTCCCCACGAGGGTAAATTTGGTGCAGACCTTTGCAATGTGTCCCAATGACCGACCGCCTTTACTGGTTTCTTGCGTTTAGTTTGAATTTTTGCAGCATTGAATCTCATTCAAGTATGAAAAGTCACCTCGATGGCTAGGAGATTTTTGCAGAGAGCAATCTGGATTGTGTCCGCTTAGATCTAGAGCTGGCAAGAGGATTACGCTATCTAAGCCCAAAATGCAGATCCTTGGAAATCCAGACTCACCCTGAAGACACCCCCAAACCTAGGGCTGCTCTGTGTCTGGAGGAAGCCAGGACTAGAGCTATGAAAAACCTCAAACAGGCAGGGCTAGACATGCGGGATGAGTTGTCCGCAGGGAAATGCTCATCCTGAACGTGCTGCCAGACATCCCGCTCTGCTACGTCAAGGAGCCTTTCTCCTGAAGGTATGTGCTCGTGGTTGGCAATGGGAGCTGGCTCTTTTTTTTCCTAAAATTAGGAAGTGGGCGGAATAGAAGGAAATGGTGGCTTCCAAAGCCTGCTCGATGTAAATGTTGAGACGAGAGATGGAAATGCAGGTTCCTCGCAGTGCCTTTGATGCCGGTGTCATCATGGGCGCTCAAAGTTTCTTCATGGCCCCGTGAAGGTTTTCTGCACAGAGCCAACGGCACGGGCAGTGGTGCAGAGGGATGGATGGCCCTGGGGGTGGGGGACCTGGCTTGTGCCACCCCAAATAGGACAGTCCGTTTCCTAAGGGAACGCCCTACCACCCTGGGAGTCTGTCTTCCCCTCCCAGGTCCGTAATAATCCCCTCCCAGCTCCTAAATACCTATCTATTGCCATCCTTGGGACAATCTAGGTTTAACACCTTGTGTGCATCCAAGCCCTCGACCGCTCACCCGTGTGATCTGATCAAGTGCACGTTTCCAGAGCTGGGACGGGGTCAGACCCACGTGAAACGTGGAGGGACCCAGCGTGGCAGGGAGCGGGGCTGGGCACTAGACACGTGAACAGTTCAGGCCCAAACCTTGCTTCTGATGGTGCCTCCCTTCCAAACAGCTGTTTCCATGGCCAGAGCAGGGAGGATGCCACTGTGTCCTCCCGAAACTGTTCTGCTCTGCCTCTGGTAGCATTTATTGGACTGAAGAGAGTGATGATAGCACTGGTAGCACTCCAGGAAGCAGACCTGCACGCAGTTGCTGTTTCAGTGACCATTGAATAAAAATACTTACGTGTTGCCCGGAGCAGGCACGGACAGCAAGGCTGCTGCACCCCAGAGCAGTATGCCACCTCACCTTCTCACCTGGGGGACAGTCAAGTGTGGCTGGGTTCAAACAACTACACGTACGAGGAGGAATGAAGGAGCTCCTCTCTCAGGGATATCTTGCTAGTCAGAGCTTTTACCTGGAAGAACTAGATTAAAATCCTCCCTGGGCACAAAAAGCAGCTCGGAGCGTGTCGGGGCTGACCAGAGGCTGCAGCTCTCTGCCAGGCAGCGCGGGTGGCCCTCCTGCCACCCATTGCCTGTCCAGGAACCAAGACCCCAAACTCGGGGCTTGAGTTGGTGCCTGCAAGGTAAGAACCAAAACGCTCAGATTTTTGTTTTTGACACCTTTTGTGAGTCTAGTCTCTAGTCTCTTTGTAGGTCTAATACTCAATCTGACAATATACAGTAGGGAGAAGTCTTGCTCCTTACCCACATCCTCACTCTAATTCTGAGCAATCTGAATTGTAAAGCAAAAGGGAAGATTACGTGCCTGTAAAAGACCTACAGCGCTACCCCCTAACCTCTCTTTGGGAGAGCAGGGTTATCTCAGCCTATGCCAAAACCAAATTTTATACAGCGGAAAAATAAACAGGCAGAACGTTAAATTTTCCTGAACCAAAAAAGCAGAGGTGGTGCATGAAATCGTGCAAGAGCAAGCCGGGCAGACGGAATGAATCAGAGGGACCAGTGACAACATGGAGGAGGAAAGCCCTTCTGGCAGCCGGCCAGGATGAGGCAGAGCTCCTATTGCGTGCATTCCCGCAGCATCCTGCCCACCCAGCCTGACAAACCCGTTCAGTCAATAATGAATAACAGTGGGAAGCTGGCGACCAACGTCCTTCATCTGGCGGCTCAGCCGTCTCATTTGGGGTGACTATTAAACACGCTATCTGAAAGTGAATTGCTCTTAAATTCAGAGTTATCACGTTTTGGCTTGCATGGGGTAGGCCTGTGATTCAAGTCTACCATACACGAATAGGAAGTATGCATGATGAATAATCATATACTAACAGACGAGAAATATAAGGTTGCCACCTCCAGAAAGGAAAAGCACCTGGTTTCAGTTCTAAATGCCCTCGAGCGCACGGCTCAGCTGCTAATCGGTGCTGCAGGCAGGAGCGGGTACGGCCCCTTCGCTGCTACCCCCGTGCTCCGGCTGTTCAGCCACCTTCTCCGGTTGCAGGTTAAATTCAGCTGCCTCTCCCTGCTGAGCTGCCTACGCTGCGCACAGTTGCTGACCAGGCTCTTAACCTTCGTACATCGTGTTTATGGTAACTACGGGATGACTGATGTCTATAAATTATTGTGCTTGCGTTACGTTCAACCCTTACTACACCTTCTTTGGGGGATGAACTTAATTTTTAACTCAAAATCGAGGTAGAACTGATATAAACCACTAACCCATTAATCCTGCCTAAATAAACATACTGCAGTCTTTTAACGTATATACAGATAAGCGTGCATGAGCCTTCTGGGATGGGTTATGGAGAGGGCCTTTTCTGCTCTGCTCGTGCTATTAAAATGCCAGGCCTGGCTTTGCGGGGCTGGAACGTGCTGCCGGGCTGTCCCTCCGCAGCAGCGGTGACCGTAAAGGTTGCGCCTGCCACAGGCTATTGTACCCAGCGGCACTGCTTGGCTGGGCTTTGCAGTCTAATTGCCACTGACCCCGTGACAATGAGGTAATGTCTCTGACTCCTGGGTCAGATAAATACTGCTCATTTTATAACCACCAGACATGTTACTGAAAAACAGATAGGAAACAACCGAAAGTCCCATGATCAGTAGAATATAAACTCTACTACAGCTGTTACTCCCGTCCTTCATTTGAAGGCTCAGGGTTTTTTCTCCTAACACCCACGCAGAGGCAGAGCCCTTGCCTGGGGATGCTGCTCCCCAGCCTTCGCCTCGGGTGGGCTCACCAAAACCGAGGGGGAAAGGCGGGAAACTGCCAGGAAAATGCGTGAGTGCAAGGACGCAATCGGTAAGAAACAACAGGGCTGAGGATTACTTTCAAACAGATTCCTTAACCCCAGAGCCCGTTGGGTGATGTGCTGCCGCCAGACAAACCAAGACAGGAATCTAAGGGAAGAGCCGTGCCAGGGACGACCAGCAGCCCTCACACAAGTTCAAGGGAGGTGGCAAAGCATCTCTGAACGCCGCAAGTTCAATGCTGGCCTTAATGAGCTGCGGGTCGTAGTCCTGCTGGTGTGGCCACGGTTTCAGCCCAAAGTCCTCATTCCCACCTCCCTCCCTCTGCCCCATTTTAGCTCAATAACGACCGGAGCCTTTGAAGATAAATGCCCGAGTGACGCCAGAATGACAGTGAGGACTTTGCACCCCTCCGGAGAGCAGGCGTAGCACCGGTGGGACGCAGGCGTCGATGAGCACGGCCGCAAGACGGAGCCACGCAGGACAGTGATAACCCTCGCTCCACATCCATCCCCCCCGCCAACGAACTCCTCGGCTGAGCCGGCCTCAGCTTCCCCTTTCGGAAAGAGGCCGTGCCGCTCCCAGAGAGGAAGGCAGGGGGAATTGCACGGGAAGCTAAAAGTTGTTTTTCTGGACTAGCAAAGCAGCATTTCTCCCTGCTGCCTCCAGAGCTGCAAACACCCTCCAGCGCCCGTCTGCGTCCTCAGCGCTGGGAAAACCGGGGTCGAGATAAACCCTGCTGCAGAGGCACGCGAGCCGTGCGTGGTTTTGCAGTCTTAAACCAGAAACTCTGCAGAATAACCCCAAATATTTAGACAAATTAACCCAGAATGACTTAAATAATCATCTCCTTTTCATCAATATGTTCTTATTTTACGTAAAATAAACCCAGAGTTGCTAGCTGGTCTTGCTACTAGTCAGATTTTTACCCATCTACTCTGCTGCACCTTTGATTTTAAGAAGTTGGAGACTTTTCTTAAGCTTTTGAAAGATGCTGAGATGAAAAATATTTTTGCTGTTCCTTATCTGATATTTACAATAATTTTGGCTTTTGAAGTATTTTTTAAATTGTTAATCTTTAAGTGTTTATCTTACCTCAATATACTGTCCCCTAACTGTACACTCTGACATTCCACACAAAATTCAAAAGCTGCAGGATGATTTTTTTTTTTTTCTTTCCCTCACATTAGTTTTCAGGTCACATTTTAAATTAACTTTTTTTCCCCCCACTCTGGCCATGACTCAGCAGTGTTAATTTGCATTGGTCTGGCACTTTGCATACAAGCTGCACAAAAGCTATTTAAATACGAAATGGTCAAATATTTTGTAGACCTTCTCGGACCTTCTCCTCCATTCCTGTACTACCAATTTCTTTTCCGTACATGTTTTGGTGGGAAGGGACATTCCTGGCATGGGATGTTACAGACTTTTGCCACGTTTCTCCACTTAATCGTCACCTCTCTGCACCAGCACTGCTGGTATTTGGATTTGCCGTCTCTTGCACTATCGAAAAAGTTTCCTGCTCGATACGAAGATGCACAGCGGATCCGCTTTTTGTGCAATTAGTAGAGTTGCATAGTTTGTCTTCTACAAATGCCAGCAGCTTTAGAGAAGGACTTTCATATTCTTGCACATCAAGTCTGTTTTGTTCTAGTTGTCTAGCACAGTTCGCTATTAGTCACTCCGTTAGCCGGGAAGGTGCCGGGGTACCGCAGGGAGGCTGGTGCTGAACTGAGGGTGAGTTTGAGCAGAACTGTGCTAGTTCTGCCTTGTTTCCCTGCCGGTTAGCCACTGCTGTGGGAGCCGCCAATTCTAGCCCCAGAAAATACGTGCGTTATAAGAAGTTGCTATCAAATAGAACAACTGGTAAAATTAAAGTGAAATGCATTTGGAAAAGTCACTGGTACTTGCAGTAACCATTTGCTGAAACATTTTAAGGGAAAGCATTAAAATAAGTAGCCCCACGTAGCACTAAACATCCTTTTTCACCATAGGCATATACCTTACAGAACATCGCAAAAGTAGCTTTAAGTTTTCAATGCTACAGTACCGGGGAAAAGAATGGCAACAAACTCAGCTCCACCCACTCTATTTACTTCTGCGTTGGTTTATTAACGGGCCGGACAGGGGTTTATGCACGGCCCAGCACAACGCTGTGCAGCACATTCAGGGACTGGCCAACCCCCCGAAGGTCCAACTGCACCGGGGGCCACCCGGGCTGCAAGGAGGAGCTCACAGCCCAGAGCCCCCGAGCTCGCCACGCACCCATCCTGCCAGGGACGTCTGCCCCTGCAAACCCAAGCTGCGATCCACCGATGGTTATTTTGAATGGGACGGGCAATAGCAATTTCCTCAAAACCCCCTGATGTCCCAGTCATGTGAAAATACGGCAGAAAATCTTTTCCCACTTGGCTTGGCACAACCTATATGTTTGACTTTAAAAATGACTGTGCTGTTGTTTTTTTTTTTTTCCATTTGGTTCTTGTTAATGATCATCGCCTTTTCCCTTATTACTGGAACAAACATATTTGAACTACATTACATACTGTTTTAAAGAGAGATAATGTCAGTTTTGCTATGCACTGTCAGTGTTAAAGGAAGTTTACATAAGGCATCAGTTATATATTAAGCATATTTTATTTAAGAGATGGAACAACAATTTTTTTCCGGATTATATTGGGGAAATACAATACCTGCAGCAGATTAGGAGGCACTGAATTAAAAACCCTGAAAGGTTTCTCTCTTGAAGGAAACAAGACATCGATCGAGCAACGGTGCTAAATTACCAGTTTCTGCTGAACCAAGCTAATGCATCAATTGGGGCAGAAGAAGCAATTATGACCAGCCCCGATTGCCAGTAATGGACACTGGCACATTGGACATGACGCTGTAGCCATAAATCTCCCACTAGGTTCCAGATATATAAACCCTACCACAATGCAAGGGCTCGGTCTGGAAAATCACATCATCTCTGCGAGCCTGAGTCAGGTGGATCAGCTAGACCCTCAAGTAAATGCAATTGTGCACCGATAAATAATAAACTGCAAGATAGCAGCCTGAGAAAAAGTCCTTTTCATGAATAAGTTAAAGACTTTTAAATAGAATATTAAGTATAAAATGTTAAAAAGCAGGAATATTAGCGTCTGCAAAGTGAAATTCTAACTGAACTTTTTTTTTTTTAATTGTGGAAAGTAAAAGCTAATGTAATTACAGGGATAACATTTGAATGTTATGCAAGTGCATGCTTAGGCCTTTTGGAAAGAACAAGGTCTCACATGTTCTTCTATTTTAAATGCCTGCTGCACCTCCCGAAATCTCTGGGGAACGCGCTTAGCAAAAGGTGAGCTCAACATTTCCAAAATAACACACTCTGCACGACTGTACTCGAGAATTAAAGCTGTGCCGGTGTTGAGCACAACCTGCACGTTCACGGGTGGGAGCCGGGTCGGTTTGGCGGAGCTGCGACGTGACATTTCCTCCTCTGCGCGCTGGCGATGAGACGATTCCATAGTTTAACAAACTCGTACAGTTCTGAAGATGCTTTATGTGTGTTTTATCTTAAAACGGACATGAAAAGCTCAGCTGATAGAAGAGCCTGCAGCGGGTTCAAGAAACGGATGGTAACCACCACGAAGCGGCGGCTACCTGCCTGGTTGTTGTGTCGTTGCGTTCCCCCCCTTGCAAACACACACAGCCTGCTTACCAGAGGTCATCTGAAATCTGTTTGCGATTCTTTGCTTTGCAGGCTAACCACATCCTGGCGTAAAAATGTTATTTCATAAACAGCGCACACAGGCTCGCTGGCACTACCGAGCCCAGCCCAGCTGGGGGGTTTGTGGGGTGTGTGGGGAGGGGGTTTGCTCCCCTTTCTGCTTCCCCCCGTGCAGCGACCCCGGCCCCGGCCGCAGGGGCTCGGCGCCCGCCGGGCAGGGAGGGAGAGAGGGCGGGCGGGGAGCGGCGGCTCTCGGCACCCCCGCGCCGGCCCTGCCAGCGCCGGCCGCCCCCGGGGCGGGGGAACGGGCTGGAAAACCCCGCGGCGGCGGCTGCCAGCCGCCATCGGGGGCGGGGAGCGGCAGGAAGGCCGGCGGACACGGGCAGGCTGCGGCCCTGCCCGCGGGGGAGGCCCTGGCTGCCGGCCCGCCAGCGACACGCCTTGGCCGCCCGCCCGGCCCCGTGCGGCTCACCCCCGCGCCGGGACGGGGACGGGGACGGGAGGCGGCGCTTCCCCCCACACACCCCCCCCCCTCCCTTCGCTCTCCGGCGGGGTCGGCGGCCGCGGGGGCGGCCCCGCTCACGTTCCACTCCGCATGGCCCGGCCGGGCCCGCCCGCCAGCCCCGCCCCGCACGCGGCCCGGCACGCTGAGGGAGCCCGGCCCCGCCGCGGCCCGGCCCGCCCCGCAGCACGTCCCTCAGCGCGGCCTCGGCGCAGCCCGCCCGTCCCTCAGCGGCGGCGCCGCGGGCGGGTCAGTGCCGGGCGCCTTCAAGGGCCGCCGCGCCCCGGGAGCGAGGCGGCGGCGGGCGGGGGGTGCCCTGGCAGCGGCGGGCGGACAGACAGAGAGACAGACGGCGGCCGTGTCTGGGCGCGGTGTGGCAGAACCGTGCGGGGTGCGTGCCTCGGCCTTCCAGAAAGCGTTTAAAATCCTCCCTGCCGTACGGGCCTGAGCCGTCCATCCCCCTGCGGTTTCCCGCTCGGGTGGAAATCACTCACTTCACCACCCCGCTCTGCTTTTTACAGAAATGGTGTAAATTTGGGGCCTGGAGGGACAGGAGACGGTGTGGCTGGGCTGTGCTCAGGCTGATGCAATGGCATCCTGCTCTGTAAACTCTGGGAAACAGTATAAAATGGATGTTGTTTCCTTCGTGCATCTACATGCGTGTGTAAGCCTCCTCCACGTTGCCTCGTGTGCGCGCGGGAGGCGTAAGGATGCACGCGAAGGGTTGCTCTTGCCGTCCTCCCGTAGTCGCCTCATGGCGTGCTTAGGAATCCTGCGCTGGCAGCCCGTCTGCCCGTGCAACGCCACACCGCTGCTGCTACGCTGTGCTGCCATTGCCGGCGTCCTCCCGCGTCTCGTCCCCACGTAGGTGGCACTTGGGTCTTGTCTCTTCCACCTGCATACAACAGCTGGCACGGCGAAACCCCAAATGATTAACGCACAGACACGAAACAATCCTAAAAGACCGCTTCTGTGGTTGCAAAATATATGACTGAAAGTTAAGAGATGTCTGTGCAAAATTAATTTGGCTTATCTTTGGGCATGAATTCGAAGCCTTATTAAATAACCATCTCCTGCTTTTTCCACAGGAGCCCTGTCTCGCTGGGTGAGCGGAACAGAGCGGATGGTATTTGCTTAATGAAGAAGTGCTCGGTGTTCTGCTTTACCTTCGTTGTTCAGTCTGTGGCCTGAGGCCTTAAAAGCCCCACGTGCCTCACACCCAGCCCTGGGGCACAGTGAGCCGTGTTCTCCTGGCCCTTCGCCTGGTGCGTACGGGCACTTGCGGGTCGGCCACCCCAGGAGCTGGCAGCCAGTGGTGATGGAGCAATGGGTGGGCAATGCTGCTGCGCCATCGTGGCCGTTGGCAGAGGCAGGACGCCTTGCTGGCAGGTTTCGTGGACACTTGCAGACGGCGGAGGAGCGGTGGGAATCGGAAGATGTAGGACCTGGTCCGAGCTCTGAAAAGGAACTGCCAGATATCGGGCTCGAGGACATGGGGAGTCTGTCCTTCACACTGTTCTTCTGCCTTCCCCACTCATGGCTGCTGGTGCTAACATCCTTGCCCAGCTGCTCCCAGTCTCCTCTCCAGCCCTACCACTCCCTACTGCAGTTTCCGAAAAATGAGTTTCTGGAAAAACAAATGGCAGTTTCTTGAACACAGCTCCAGCTTTTGTCCTCTTGGCTCTCAAATGGGGTAGCTTCCACTCCCAAAGGTCACTGAGAACACAAGGAGGTCAAACGTCCTATATTCAGTCTGAGAACCTGGACCGAGCCCAGACCACAGCAACTCTTCATCTGCAGTTGCAGAGGAGTTCCCACTGGGCCTCACAGACATGAAATCTTGGGGGAATTTAGCTGGGAGCATCCAGCAAACCTCAACTGAGATAGTGCGCAAGCTGCAGCTTCTCAGGAGCTTACTGGTTGTCCACAGGTTGATTGCTCCATCATTAAGATGGCAAAGCTCACTCTTCCCTCCACTGTCAGATGCAGTCCCAAGGCATGGTGACATCATGCCTTTTCACAAAAAAAATTTTTAGAATTATTTCAGCATGGATAAAAGATCCCTGCCCCTTCTGCCCCTGCCCCCCCCCACTTCCGTGGTTGAAAGAACCAGTGAAGCTTTTCAAAGCTGTAATCAACTTAAAACAGAGTTTTCATTGTGGAAAGTGTTGGACAACTTTTGTGATAGGGGTACTGGTCCTGCCTGGAATAGTCATGGAAGTAATAAAAGTCGGGCGGCATGCTAAAGAAGTGTGCAGGTTATTGACATAAATGTCTGGAAGGAAAGTTCAATCTCAGTGCTTTCTGTGACCTAAGAAATCCTAATGATGGGCACCATCCAAGAAATTACACGGATAGCGTGACAGCGAGCAGCGAGTTCAGAGTCCACTGGAGAAAGCTTCTGCTGGGGAGGTAACGCTGATGTGACCTCTGCCTGCATTTGTGTGCTCGCCAAGCAACTCTGGGCTGGGACCAGGCCAATTTTACAAAGCAGACCAAGCTGCGGAGTTGCATTTTGATGAAATAGGTAGCTAAAAGGGGAGTGATGCAACTGTCCCAGCTGGGAAAGAAGTAGTAACATTAAACACTCTCTGGGTATGAGCGTGTTCGCGTGAGAGAGGAAGGGAAAGATGGACAGAGGCAGAACGACGCTGAAGTGGTCAACTTTGTGAAATTTGCAGTTGGTCCTTTGCAGCTTCGCAGGAACCAAACTCATGCGAGTAGCTGTCTCCGAAGTTTGCGAGAAATGAGGTTTCCTTAGTCCCGTGGTTCGCTCACCTCCTTGTCAGGAAATAAAAAAAAAAAAAAAAGTGTTTCATAGGAAACATGGAGATTTGTTTAAAGCTGAGGGCTCATATTCCACTGAAAATTGTCTTTGAGTAACCCCAAGGAAGTGAAAAATGGGTTAAATTGATCTTGGGTCTGACTACTGCATTACACCAGGGAATTATGTGGACTTGAACCTGCATAAGAGCCAAACTGTGTAAAATTTTAGAGAACGTATTAACTTAATTTTTCTGAGCCTAAAGGTTACCAGAGGTGTATGAGTAAGGGAGAACGCTGAGAGAGGCCTTTGCTGGGACGTGCGGGTGCAGGCTGCAGAGGCTGCCGCGAAGCAGCGGTGCCCGGCACGTACGGCTGTGCTAACCGGCGAGAGGTGCAGCTTTTGTTGGTGAGCGCTGTGTGTTTGCTGAAGGTCTCTCTCACAAAGCCATGGTAACAGCAGCCGCGCTCGGTGTTTCCCTGGGAGACGAGGCGCCCGCAGAGGCCTGCGGAGCATCCGGGAAGGGATGGATGCCTTCGGACTGCTGCCTGCCACGTCTCGTCGCCGGTGGAAGCAGTCGGTGTGCCAGGGGAAACTGTTCGTACCGAGATACACCCCCATGTTAAGCCTTGGATTTAGTATTCCCAGTATTCTGCTAAAACTCCTGCTTAAAGATATCGTGGATGTAAATCTGTGTTTCTGCCAATGATGTATGTGCTTGGGTTGGCTGTCAGCTGCCGCCGTGCAGCGACTCCTGGGCAGGAACCTAAGAGAAGCTGCTACAGGTCAGCCCCAGGTTGACCTGGAGGTCCATCAAACAGGTCTGCAAATATATTAAAGTCGGAGTGTGATGGAGGAGACAAATCCTTATACAACCATATGTTTTCATATAACAAGATACAGCTACCTCTTCTCTGTGTCCAGGTATGATGAATGTTCTTGTTTGGGTAAAGTTGTGCCCTTCACAAGTCTGTCGTGTAGCGAGTGTCACAGGTTTGATTAAAAATCGCATGCCCTTTCTTACGAGTGTGGCTCGCCTAACAAAATACATCTGACAGACAACTGGCTTGCTAATAAGTGCAATTAAGCAGTGTGGGGGCTTAGTTTTATCAGTTTATTGGTAAAACTACAGAGTATTTTATGAAGCTTGTTTCATGGTAATGAAATGATTGATAGTTTTGTAGAGGAATGCCATGGAAATCCTCCTTTTGTTTCCTGGCTCCGAAGATGTATGTTGTTTTTCAGTGTGAAGGAATTCATTTGGCTCCTCTTTGTTATGTACAATTACTTACTTTATGAAGCCTTCACCCCAGGGACCTCTGTGTGGTGGTCCCCACTTGAAGAATCTCACCAGCGGGTCAGATAAAGTATACATCAAAGCCCGTCAAAATACAGCTGTTTGTTAAAAACGCAGTGAGAAATCAGTCACGATCAAAGAAAAATTATCCATCTTGCTTGACCTACGGAGTCTGAAAATGCTGTAGCCCCATGCTTGCATTGTCCGCACTGCCATGGGGAGCTTGTAGGAGGTGTTGCAGTTCCACAGGAACGTTTTCTTTGGTTTCTGCATGTTGGGAAGAGGGATCAAGACCTGACTCGAGCCCTGTGCACCCATCGTCAGGACGCTATGTGTTGATGAACTTTTACAGGGACTCTAGCAAACTATTTTTAGGGCATGATTTCCAGTAAAAGGAAATATGTTGCTGGAAATACTGTACCTGTATATTAATTTGAAGATAATTTTGAAGAGACAGGGAACCCATAAGGCATTGTGCTGTCATCTCTGCACAGCAGCTGAGAAACGGGAGTAATTAGTGAAATAAAGCGTAGACCACCCTTCTGGTAAGACATTCTGTGAAGTAAGTTGTGAACTAATGGAACGAACCCAGACAAGGGCGACGAGCAAGAGAGGACAGTTTGCAGGCCATGAATTCATCAGAGGGCACAGCACAGAGACAGCCGTTAGCACAAAACTGCTGCTGGAGTGATCGGATCGATGCTGACCTGTGTGGAAAAAGGGAAAGGAGAGCGAGACATCCTTCCTGTGACAGCAAGCACAGGCACCAGGAGAGAGGAGCAGGCAGCCGGGTGGGCTGGGGTTGGGTTGTTTTTCAGGAAAAGAAAACTTCATCTAGCGAGCATCATAAAAGGTTGTAAAACCAAAGAGTCAAAGCCTGGAAGGGCTTTGGTAAATATTAATAAATAAAGACATGAATGCTTTTAAAGACTAAATTAAAGGCTGTCGGTAAAGTCCTGAAGGAAGTCAGTAAGAGCCTTTGTAGCGATTTAAATGGCTTGAGGTCAGGTCTTCAGCAAAGGGCTCTAGCTGCATGGCGATCGCAGCAGCGGTGGGGCCGGGACCGGCGCTCCTGCGTTAGTAAAGGGCTGGTGTAGCCGTGCCGAGCCTCAGCCTGCTGCTCTAACGAGAGGGCAGTCCCAGCGGTGGGTACCTGACGCTGAAGGCGCTCTGCCCCCAGGATGCCCTGAGATACTTCAGAGCGAATCTTCCTGCGAGGGACGACGTGGGAGCGAGAAGAGGCGTGAGAGAAGTTGGCGAGCTCAGGAGTGGAGGGGGGCCCGGGGCGGAGGGGCCCATTCGCAAAGACCAGCAAAAGCGGCTCCTTCAGCCCACCTCTGTAAATGAAGGTTTTGTCAGTTCCATTTTTGAACTTTGCCCTCTCTCCATAATTTAGCGTTCGCATGATAGCCCTTCTCGCTTGTCTTCACCTCAGCATTTATCTAGCAGCAGGTGACGATTATCTCGGGGCAGCTCTCTGTGCCTTTGACATCCCTTAATTAAACTATGACATTTGCTAAGTATGGAAGAGAAAAATACTGAAGGGAAAAAACCAATCCATTGCATTCTCATTAGACCACTGTATTCATGAGACTTTGGGTGCCATGTAGGGGAGTGGTACGAAGGATATTTTTAATGAGCTTCAGTAAAGGTGCCCTTGATTTTAGTTTGTCCCTAATTGTATGAGCTTTGATCTTGATTTTTTCAAGAGAAATCTTACTGTGCACTTAGGTATGGCTGACAAACCTGAACGCTTTTTCTTCGGCCAGTTTCTAAGAGAAGAAAAAAGTGTCCACTGGAAATTGGTTCCAAGGAACGTTTCAGCGAGCAGCACCTTCAGGATCTGGCCCAATAATTGTCTACAAATAGGTTCTGCATAAGGAAGAAAGCATGCTCAAGTGATACATAACACATGCACTGGGACAGATGAAGTCAAATGCTAAATTGATGGATGTGTTTCATGCTTAACTATCATGTGCAGTGGTGAGGAAAGCTTTGGAAATACATAAAAGCGGCTGAGGAATATTGCAATGCTGTGTAGCAGCACAAACCCAGCTAATGGCTTGGGACTTCTTGGCCAGTTCACTCTCCTTTGCATTATGTCTCCAGCAAGACTGGAAGCCTCGTGGAAGGGCATTTCTGCTTTTATCACTTCGGAGTGCCTTGATTCAGAGATAGCACCGTGCCTTCCTTAAAAGACCGTTGAAATCTGTTTTTCTGATATGAATCATTTAGTGTTTTTCGTATTAGTAAATCAATCAAACAAGATGCAAACTCAAGGTAATTTTAAAGCTGCTTTTAAATGAAACTTGGCATTTTGCTGCTTGACAAATGCAGAAGCAGTGGCCTCTGAAGTCATTGCAAGGGTATGGCGTGGCTGTAGCAAAGTTCTTACTCAGGAGAGATCAAGCCTGGAGGTTTTTCTGTTTCCAGCCGTGGCTTTACAGCTAAGGCTGCCAGTAGTGAAGCTTACTGCAACTAGACTGAGCTCACCGAGTGAAGAGCCTTCACTTCAGAGGGAGCTCAGGCACTTACTCACAGGCTGCCTTAAATTAATACTTCTTCATTCACTGGAGTCTTACATTTGAGTTTAGGGGTAGCTGGCATCAAGACAATCCTGCAGAATAATCTGTAGTGTAAGAACAGCCATACTTAGGCTGTGAACCTTCCTCTCCCCAGCGAGAGCACAGGATAAAACCTGCTGAGACGTCCTTGGTACCCTGCCACGAGCTCCCCTCTCCAGTGCCTTTTCATCTTCTCTTCCATGAATATTAACAACAGTTCTTTCACTCTGAAAAACTGCAATGCTAAAGTACATCCAGATATGCCTTCTCAAGTCCAAGCGGCGCTCACTCGGCCTCACCGGGTTCAGTTTTGCAGCGAGGCTGCTCAGTCAGACCCAGACGGTCCGTTGTTTTGCAATGAAGACATGCCTTTGCTTCGCCCATCGACATATAGGACACTTGAGCAATCAAAGACGCCAGTGACTTGTTGCCATTATTGAACTAGGTTGAATTTAATCAACAGCCGTGGAGAGTACAGCATTTGCAGCGCTGCGCCCATCAGTGTCGGGTGTTTGGAGGTCACAGGCAGGAGGGAATGCCAGCCCAGGCTTCGGGTCTTCCCTGGTGAGAGGTTTACAAAAAGCAGGGGGAAAAAATTAATCCCGAAGCTTCAGATATTCCCTGGGATAAAGTTTCAGCATAGTGAAAGTTAGTTGCTGTTCTGCCATTCGGCATGTGTCTGCAGTTCATTAATCATGACTCAGTGGAAAAGCTAATTTTTATTGGTGTGAGTGAGTGCTATTAAGGGGCAGGTCTGCTGCTGAGGGTAACATCCTGCTAGCAAGGTACAGAGCTAACCTTTAGAGATGCTGTGAAAGCAGTTTTGTTCCGTTGTCTTCTGGATGTTTATTTGCTCGTTTTCTTTTTTTTTCTTTTTTTTTTTTTTGCTTTAGCTATCTGCAGATTACTCTGATTAAATTACTCAGGGAATAAATCACTGCCCCATGAAAAGTACCTAATCAAACAGATAAGTCTTGCATTTCACCCTTGTCTCTCTCACTCCCACACATGACTTTGCATGTGAATCTTTAAGACCTGTATGCCCTATATTTTTTCACTCTAATGCTGCAATTAATCACATTACATAACCAGCCTACTGCTGTTTCTAATTAAATTTTTCGGGGGGGGGGGGAGGAAGAAAGAACCCTGCATTTAAATACCGTGAAGGGTCTGTCTTGAAATGACAATGCCAGGAAGTGGCGAGGGAAGGCTCCCTCCATCCTCCTCGCACCCCCGTGCGCCGGGAGCTGCAGCGCAGGCCCCGTCTTATGCAACATCCCACGCCGGGGTCTGACTCACGCGCACTTACCTCACTGGGGACAGGCTAAAAATAGGGTTTCATTCTTAACTCTGCACAGCCAGGCTCTGCCTCGCTTCCAAGAAGACCCTTGATGGGATTAAAATAGAGCAAGTTCTGCGCTTTGTTTCCTGCCGGAGATGTCTGCACTGCACCCGTACACTGTTTGTTTATCTGGCCTTGTAGTGCAGCGGAGAGCGGGCTGGATGCTTTTGGAGGCAGAGAAAATACGGTCCTTTGCTCACAGTTATTTGCCAACCGATTCCAGACAGGGTGCCAGGAGCAGGAATTGGGCAGTGGGGAGGCTGGACATCGGGAAGTGCCGCGGCAGTAGCTGCGTACAGCAGCTTTGGGAAGGGACGCTGGGCTGGCAGGATGTGAAATCAGCCCTGGCCTGGGTGGGAGGAGGTTGCGGGTCCCGGAGCAGGGATGCACTGTGGGAACAAGCCTCCCTCAAAACCCTCCCTGCAGCCACAGCTTAGACCTGAGTGCTGCCCCATGCCCCCTGCACACCCATCTCCTCGCTCGGGGTGCAAACTGGCCCTCTCCCCATCACCCTGCATCTCCTCTTGGGAAGTGTCCGTGTCTGCAGCACGCAGGGCCGGAGCGAAGGCATCAGAGGGTGCTGGGTGGTGGTGCGGAGGGGGCGCAGGATGGCAGCGGCTGAGCAACGCCGGCTGGGCACAGGCTGAGTCGGTGCACCGGGGACGGCCGCTGCCGTGGGACGGGGCTGGCACAGCTCGTCTGCCCCCGGTACGGGCAGCAACGGCGTGTCCTTCCAAGGTGTGCACACGCATCCTCTCGCCTTTGCTTTAGCAGCACTGTCCCTGCTTTGCGAGGCTCACGGCGCGTCCAGAGCTCCCGCACCGGAGGGTTTAACCCAAAGTGACTTTCTAGCTGTGGCGGTGGCTGCAGAAGGGTTGAAAGTGCAGACCAGTGTCTGAAAAGTCAGAGAGCAAGTAAACTTCCAGATGAATCAAAAAACTTTTAAAAAATCTAGCAATTGATACGTTGCTCTACTACATTTTCTGGCTGGCCTGAAGAACAAGTTCTGAAGTTTTGGGTGGGTGTAATTGGTCGGTAATTGCTACAGGGCTGCTTCCCCTCTGCCTTCCCAGCACGGGAACCTTTGGCCCACAGTTGTTTAGAGGGTCTGGAGGTGTTTTTCCCTACAAATTCCAACATAAACAATTCGAGAGTGAAAAGGTGGTATGTAAAACCATACTCATTTTGCTTCTATCTGCCTTTTTGAAAACATCTGTTTCTAGGCTGACTTGTTTTACCTGGGATTTCAGTTTAGGCCCCTCTTGAAGATGGCCGTTGGGATGAGCAAAGTGAACCGAGGCTGTCTTGCAGAAGCGTTAACCCAGGGTGTTTGCTGTCCCTATTTAGCCAGTCGGACACGCTCCTTGTAGGTTTACCGTAACGATAGAGTTTCTTAAACATAAATCCTGCGCTTACGGAGATTCATGACCATCCATTGATTCCAGAGCTAACTTTACAGCGTATTTGTAAGGAATTTTAATTGGATTATAATGAACATATCTACTCTCTAAAAGCCTCATAAAGACTTGTATTCTTTAACTCCTGCTTCTCCCTGATGGCACAGGCACTAGCCTGTACTAGCAAGGTACTTGTGGCCCGGTTATTTTGCCTCGGGCTTTCTATCCTTGCAGCAGCCGCAAGCTCAGCCCTCATCCTGCAGCTGTGCAGGGACCGGGAGCATCAGCATCACTCACTTAACTTCATATTTTGCATCGCAAGAGCAGGAGGGCTGCCCTTGCTGGCCTGAGCTGATGGACAGCGTGACGTTGGTATGGTCAGAGTTGATAAGACACGTACCACCAAGAGCAGAGAAGGGTGGCTTTGGGAATGCCTCAGTGGCAGGGGACGATGGCGGCACCTCGCACACCCCGGCACTTTGTTGCAAGGTGAATCCGAGCTTCTGCTTTGCAGAACAAGAGCTCAGTGAGATTTTGTGAACGGAAGTGGCAGGAGGCTTTCATGCCATGTGGATGTCTGAGGTGTTTCCCTGGCTGCTGCTAAATTGAAATCACCTGTTTGATGTGATTGAGAAAGAATGCAAATGGCCTTGCAGGAAACCCCAGGGAAGAGGAAGGAGACACTGGTTAACTGTGAGAAAGAGAAGATGATAACGAAAGGGAGGAAGGAATAAGAGAGAGAGAAGAGCTATTTAAGGAAACAGGCACCTTAAAAAAAAATTAAAAAGTGGGACTGGGATAAGCAACAAGAAAAAAAAGAAAAAAAGTTTAAACATGCAGGGAACAAAGCTCATAGACAAGAGGGCAGAGTGAAGGAGGAAAACAAAAAGAGAGGAGCCGATTTATGAAACAGATAGAGAAAGCCAGCCTCCTGTAGCCTGCATTTCAACAGCATGTCCATGTCCTGCCCTACATCCTTGTAGCAGTGCAGGAAGGGGTGTAGCTGAGGGATGCTGCTTTGGAAGTGCTGGAGCCTAATTACAACCTCCTGTTATTTGGGACAAGTGTTTTAAATTTGCATTCTGCCCTGAGAGGCATTACTCCCTCTAATAATTTCATGTCTTGGTTTGGAGCTGGGAGAAGGAGATTTCTGAACAGCATAAAAGTAAGTCATTGGCCTTGGAGATAGGAGCAGAAATGGTATTTGTGTGTTAAGAGCCAGGTGCTTGCTTTTGTCTTTTCTTTAATACTGTCCGGTGGCCAGAGGAGCAACCTCTCCTTGGCTGTGCCTGCCCGGCCATCGCCTGAACACGGCGTAGGGAGGGTCAGCAGAGACTCTCCTTTGCGTCTGACTGTCATACTTACTCACTGCGGGCCAGATTCTGTGTTCTTCTGCATTGGCTGTGCTGCTCCGTGTAATGTCATATGAAACTAAAACAGTCAGAGAGTCCCACAGGAGAATTTCTGTTTACATAAAACTAAGAGAAATGGCATCATTGCTTCCTCCAGCATCTGAGCGCAGTTTGCTCTGACAGAAGGGACAGAAACTGGAGGAGCAGGACTGTCAGCACTAGCAAAGTCTGGGAGTTTGATACGATTAACTATGGACTGGTTTACAAAGGGATGTGGGACCGGCATCCTTGATGCTGCAGTTTTCACAGCAACGGGACAGAAACGGAGGAGGCAAAGCCCGCTCCTGAGGGCTGCAGCCCATTCCGTGCCATCCGATGGAGAAACCGGGGCCATCAGCCGCGTGGCTGGCCACGGCCTGCGGCTGGGTGTCGGTAGCTCAGCTCTGTCTGTAGCCCCGCTGAAACGGGTGATTTTTCTCACAGAGAAGGGGGAGCGATATTCTCCTGGTTTTGTTGCAAATGGTAGGGAAGCAACGTGGCCTGATGCTGCGCTGGTTCTAGGTTCGAGAGCTCCCAGGCGCTTTTGCCAGGTCTTGCTGCGATCTGTGCGTATCTCGTGCACAGATCCCGCTCTCTGAGTTTCCTAACTGGGCCATTAAATAAACAAACACAGAATAAATCCAGTGTGGGCAGTAAACTTCTCAGGCTGGAGAACCCAGAGAAATCACTGCATTGCTGGGGGGTTTCTGTGCTGTGATTGCAGGGAGGGAGGGAGTTAATGCAAGGGGGGGGTGGGAAAGAAAGCTGATGCAAGACTGAAAAAGAGGAGGGAGAGAAAAGTGGGGAAATTCTTGCATTTCTTTATTATGTGTTGGACTCCTTAATGCAATTCATCCAAATGCCATATGGCACAACCCAAAGGGACGCGGTTAGGTGGGCACGTGCACGTGGCACCCTTAGCGTTTGGTTTCTGCAAACGTTTGTTTTGCAGTTAGCCAGCATCGTGCTGGGGGGATGCAGGCAGTCGTGGGGCACGGGAGCTCACCGCTGGCTGGAGGAGGACCGAGGCAGCTCTGCCGTGGGTCCCCTGCCCCGCCGGCAGTGTGTCACTGGAACCAATGGACAAGCACACAACCGGAGCTTTGCAGCCCATCTGGACTCAGGGACCTCGGCCACCAGCGCTGATGCCGAAGCCCTCACGCAGGGCGAGGTGGTTTTACGCGCACGCACGGGCGGTCCGTAGAGGTCTGCGTGAGCTGTACGGGCAAACCCCATCAGATAGGGAAGGCAGAGCAGTTGCCAAGTGGTTAATCTGCTGATGGGCTTGGTGTTTGGCCCTCTCCCATCCCGCTCTGAGGTCTGTGCTGGAGGGTTTGGGGGATTGTCAGCTGATGGCTTCGTTGCCTGTGGTCTGGTTGAGCAACATGCCCAGACTCCTGGCCGGGTAAGTGAGTTTGCAGGCATTACTGTGAGTAGAGGTCTTGTTATAAACACTGGGGGGAAAAACATAGGCTACCACCTCCCAGAAAATAGCAGCCAATTCCCCCAAATTCTATTCATGACCTGAGGGGAATGAGGATATCTTGGGAGTACAACACAGGCATAAAATTCATCTCTGGCCCCAACGTGGTCTTGCTCGCTCTGCTGCTGTTACGTACTGCTCGTGCATAAAGCTCCTGAGATCGTTGTGCTATCAGCAGAACAAAGCAAATCACCCTGGAGCAGATTTTACTCAAAACAAATATTCGCAAGAAATATTCATTCATTTCTGTAAAGCTAGGACTTGTATTTGCTCTAACGGCATTCTGGGAGGGTCACTGCTATTTTTCTGCAGAATAGCCCATTTTTTCCCCCATTTACAGTAACCAGATTGCTGTTCACCTCTGAAGGTGCTCATCCACCCAGGAGCTGAGGTCTGACCATGGTGGCCATGATCTGCAGTCGTGCAGTCGATCATAGTGTCGCCTGGCAGGGGGAAAGCCCATCCCATCCCAGTATTACGTGGACTGCACAAAATCCGAAAGCCTGATTGTTTTGTTTTTTTTTTTTTTGTTTTACTTGAGGATTCATGTCTTGTCTGAGCTTGCAGGCACAAGTCAAGTCACTTGGATGTGGAGAAAGAGTACTGCTGATTGATACTGATATATCTAGGACTGGTGCGTGATTCTGAGAATACTGCTGCATATAATTAGGAGAAGCACCCAAAAATGTTGCTGCTAGCAATGAAATACTGGAATGTATGGCTGGTAGGGGGTAAAAACCCCAACCCTTTCACTGAGATTTGAGATGTTGAGATCACAATTGCAAATCTCAGGAAATTTGAACCACACCAACAGTTGGTGATAATTTTCATATTTATGAACTTTTTAGGGGGAATGATTTTACTTTTCTCATTTTGGACAATTGTGCTTACATGACGGTGGAAAGCTTCTTCAGGTAGCATATTATGTTCCTTTCATATCACACAAAAACATAAAAATCTGAATTGGAAGCTCAAAAAAACACCTCAGAAGTGTTTCTCCATCTTTTCCTAATCCTCCGAAGGGTGAACTGGAAGCTCTTGCGGAGGGAGGAGCGTGCTTAAAGATTGTAAACTAACTTGTGGAGTCTCCTGATGGGCTCCCCGCTGCACGTGTGCCAAAGTCTGCACCTCTCGAAGGGCGACTTCTCCCACTTCCCTGACAAATGAGGAGGTTTGTTCTCCATCAGGCGACAGAGATGAGGCTTAGACTGTTGTACAGCCG
The DNA here is from genome assembly GCF_028858705.1 of Grus americana. Lineage (NCBI taxonomy): Eukaryota > Metazoa > Chordata > Aves > Gruiformes > Gruidae > Grus > Grus americana. Next base: position 2,130,278 of record NC_072862.1, on the reverse strand, counting down.
CTTGCAAATACAGTTATGGAGTACGTGGGCATTTCATGGGCGGATTTGGCAGCGCGGGTGTTGGAGCCTCGAGCGTTCCTGCCTGGTTCCCTGGGGCTCCCCAGGCACCGCGGGGAACACAGCCTGTCTGGCGCTGGTTGCTTGCTCAGCCGTTGTTGATGCTACAGTTAAACCATAAGTTTAATATCTTTCTTAACTGATATACTTTGATTAAAGAGAAATCTATCTAAAGGAAAGTTCTCTTCAAAGCAGCACGGCATGTTGGAGTTGCAAAGGAAGAACTTGTGCAGTCCCAGCGCCGCAGTCTCAAACGGCCCAGCGCTGGTGACCTGCGTGCAAGCAGCTGGCCGGGAGGGAGCCAGCACGCCGTCTGGGTTCGGGCTTCTGCAGGAAAGTTGGCGTTACTCTATCGGAAGTCATCTGGTGAGGGTGCAGAGCATGAATCAGCCTGGATTTCTCTAATGGTTTTCTAGCCAGAGTCTTCAAGCAAATGTGTACTTTTGCATCATAACAGCTGTTGCCCTTTCTGCCAGTTTCTAACACTTGTGGTTGCCGGCTTGGCTTTAATACATACCAGTGTAAACAAATCCCCCCCATGTTATGCTTTTCAGATGAAAGCGAAGATCCGTGCCTGAAACGTCAAACGGGGTATGGGAAACATAGGCTGTGTGTTGCTCAGTAATGTGGTGGGGCGTAGTTAGCGGGAAGCGCATGAGCTCCCCACCGCACCTTCCCTGGTCACAAACCCAACCTCAGAGTCTTTAGCTGATGCATCACTAAAGGACGTTGTTAATGCAAAGTCATCCTTGTTTAAAATAAGGATGCGAGATGGCTTCGTGGTGTAAACATTAAGTAGTATAGCCATGGTTTTCCCTTAAGTTTTCCTGGGAAAAGTCATTCTTTGTCTTCATGCTTTGGGGTCTCAAAGAAGCTGGATTCTTAGATGTCTTCTGATGTCTTGCATTTGTGACTGATTGAGGGAGCACTAAGCAATTAGGTCTCTGAGTAATAAATGCTCCAGGGAGAGTGTCTGGAGTGAAAAGCGTATGGCACTGACACGCAAGATACTGAGCAGCGATTCAGGAGAGGTTGGGGTGGTGACAGAACAGATGAGAGAGCACTTTGGCTCCTCTAATCCAGACACTGAGATGAGCTGCGGGGAGGAGGAACTCTGTAGTGATCACTAACAGCTTCTCCCTTCCCTAAGAGGAGTAGTAATGTAGGAGCTCTTTTTCCTAACCGCTTTTGTACGAGCTACTTGTATTTTAATGATACGCAATATTTGTGTGTGGTTTTTTTTTTCTCCAGTAATGCATTTTTCACTGTGTAAGGCCTTTAAGTGGGTTAAGAGGAAAAAAGGGAAGATCTCCTATATTTTGATTTTGGTGCATTGTGATTTCTGCATCTGCACTTGTAAAACTGGTGCTACTGGAGGTTTAACTGACCTTTGTATCCCGGGCTGATTTGAAGCCGGCTGGAGTCGGTACAGAGGTGCCGGCTGACTTCTGCGGTGTGTGCAGCTGCCTGGAAGGGCATGAAGAAATACATTTGAGGAATGGCAGGCAAAGCTTTCCTGTGACTGTCCCTCTCCCTTTATCCGAAGGGAATTCCCTGCATTTGGAAAGATTGTTCAGTCTCGGGAACTGCAGCCAAGATACCGAGACACGCAGCAAAGGTCCCAATAGCTGTCATGGTAATGAAGGAGCAATAGGGACACTCTTTCCCTGGCGGCAGTCCTGAAAACATTGCCGTATCAATTCCCTTAGGGGAAAAAAAAGGCTTTATACCTTAGAACAAATGGCCTTGAAAGGCAGTTAATGCTGGAAAACTGGCCAAGCGAAAGCTTGCTATTGAGAGGTTGGTGGTGCCACTGTCTGGTCCCAACCTCAGGTGAGCAATATGGGTCAGGAGCGACCCAAACCTAGGGAGCAAGGGAAAGGTAGGGAAGAAAATGAGAGACGTGAGAAAACTAAAGACAGTTCTGTGTAGTGTTTTGCATAATCAAAGGGCTTATTTTGAGCCCTTTTGCATTTTACTTTGGGTTTTCACGCCTCTTGACTCTCCCGTGAGATTCATACCCAACGTATCTCTGCAGCCCTTTGCCACGAGGACTTTTTATTAAAACTGGGGTTCATACAAAAGCACAATCCATTTACCATCGGTCTGACCCATCCTGACTACCTAACCAGACAGATGTGCGTCCCAGCTGATGTAAGCCTCCAGAGATACATCTCGAGCTCATCTGAGATTTCCCAATGATTTGAAAAATTCTTCTCAGAAAATGTTATCTGATAGACAAGCGCTGTCTGGTGATCATTAATAGCATCTTGGAGTCATCCACAGCTATTTCCTTACATCGCACACATGTGTGAAAAGCTTGAAGGAAAGACTTGCAAAAGAAAGTAAGAAGCTTTTAAAAAATTATTTGGACTTAAATTTTGTTGTAATCCCTCTCCTAGTTCAACAATAGTTAGCAGTAGCCAGCCAGTCTGTGCTGTTAAATGTCAGGATGACTCAACTGGTGCTGGGATCTGCTGGGTCAGGAGGGGACGGGTTCGTGCCCGGGGCAGGAGGCTGCTGGAGGTGATGTCCTGGGGAGAAGACGATCCGTCGAGCTCCCTCCTGCCTGTGCCCAGTTGGCAACCGCAGGACCCACGGAGCTCTTGGAAGGGCGTTGGGATAACCTGGGCATCCCGGTGGTGTGCTCGCCCTCCTCAAAGCCAGCTTTTGTACCCAAACGCGCAGGTGAGCTTTGGCGAGTGTTGGAGCTGTTGTTTTCCTCACTCTGTCACTGGCTGTATTTAATTTAGTGCCTCTTTAATTAAATTTAACTGAAATTCAACTCTCATAGCAGTCTCCCCTAAAATGCTTTGCGATCCCCGGGATGTCACAGACACTGTGAGGGACACCAGGCTTTTCTTGAGCGAGGGTAGGGAGGGGATCTGAAAGCAGCGCTATTGATTAAATAATTAAATGGATATAAATGAGCTTTTCTTAGGATTTTTTTTAGATGGTCCTTGGGTGAAAAAAAAGTAGGTGGCCTGAGAAGACCAGCGTTCTGCCTGGTCTCATTCCTGTTTGAAAAGGACCTTCTGAATTTCTCACTGCTGCTACTCTGGCAGGAAACTGCATCACCATCAATAATAATTTTTTTTTTTTTTCTTTCATGACGCCTGCATTGGAGGCCTGTCCTCCCAGTAAACCCAGCTCCCTTCCCCCAGCCCCACTGGAGACTTGCCACCGATTCTAGTTTGGGATTTCTCTGACTCCCACTGCAAACAGTCTCGGAGTTCCTCACTCAGCGTTGGGGTGAAACCTGGGGGTTTCGTGGGTCTGCTCCCACCGCAGGTGAACTACCGTGCTCAAAGATGCAACGCTTTTCTGTGGCAGCCTTATCTCCCCTGGGTCTCCGTGTCTCCCAGGAAGGCAAGGAGCCTTCAGCTCGCTTGCGTGTGATGGATGTATACTTTCCCTTACAATAATGCGTGTATGATAGATTATACAGGGATAGATGTATGCAGCGCGTGCTCTTGATAGCTCTTTAGCAGCTTTCGGAGAACAGCTGTGGTTCCTGAGGAGGTCCCCCGGGTGCCGGGGCTGTGCTGGAGGCACTGCCCCGCATTCTCAGAGATGCTTCAGGAACCGCTGGGCACCGGAGGGTCCATGGAAAAGGAGGATCGCAGCCCTGGCACGCAGCAGCGTGAGCTGAAGCTGTGCTGACGCCTTCCTGCCCGTATTTGGCTGGTCTTTCCGGGGCTGGCTTTCATTTTGGGCTGTCAGTTCACCTGTTAAAAAGTTAGACTCAGACACCTCGTTAAATATGACTGGTTTTGTCTAAACATGCACTCTTCCCTCTAAAGCTCCTTTTAAATTCTTTTTCTAAGTATTAAAAATAGATAAAATGAGAAAAAGTCTGCAGAGATATTTCAAGATTAAACCAGGGTAATTCCTCCAGTCTCTTCCCCTTTTTTAGTTTATTTTGAATTGATGGGAACTGTTTGGAAAAGATAGCTGGAAAAGTGAATTTTTGAGTAGCAAGTGCCCATGAAGGGACGGGGGACGGGGGGAGGGGGAAGAAAAAAGAAGAAAGAATGGTCCTTTCAAAGAATCATTGACCTAAATTGCACTTTAATGCACATACCATGCTGTCCACACCACCTACGTGTCTCCAGGAATACTGCTAAATAACAAGCACTAAATGTTTAGTCATTTCCTGCATCACGTTTGCAGGAGTCGGTGGCTTCGCGCTATTAGCATATGTAAGTGCACTGCAGTTCAAACAGTTGGTTTCCATATCAGCAGCTGCTGGGTTTAATCTCCTTTTGGGAAAGGTGCCACCGGGAGCGTTGCAGCAAGCCCCAGGTTAATGTTTCAGCCTGCTTTCCGCAGAACTTCCAGCGAAGGGCCGCGGTGACGCAGCGCCCCGTTTTGCAAAGCCCTCGGTGGGAAAACATGGCTTAAAAATCGAGCGGGCAGTACGTCGGCTGGGTTGCAGGAGAGGACTTTTTTTTTTTCCCTTCCGTAGCAGGGCTTTTAAGGAGGTTTTATTTTTGTATTTTATGAATGTTGTGTGTTTATGGGCTGGGTGGCAACGAGCGTCGCAGGAAATAGCAGAGGCTGCTCTGACCTGCGCGGCTCTGGCTCGCTCGGTCCCAGCTGCCTGCCTGCCTGCCTGCCTGCCTGCCAGGGATGCCGGTGTCTCCTGCCTGCTGGGGGGGTCCCGCTCGGGGCGTGGAGGGGGGGGTCAGTGCCCCCCACATCTGCCCTGGCTGGCTCCCTCCTGCACCCGCGGGACCATCGGGAATTCTGTAGCCATTAGCTCAGCTTTTACTCGGCCTTGCAGGGAAGATGCAGTCTTGCCCAGAGAGGTTTGTAGTTTGTGCGTTGGCCTTTCGGGCTGGCACCGGAGCAGGTTTCTGTCCAAGGAATCGAGGGCTAAATCCTCTCACTTTTTTTAAGCGTATGTCTTCAAAATGGTGGCTGCTTCTCACTTGAAGTTCATGGTAACAGATGGCTAGATCTCAGAGACATTAGTCAAAAGCTATAGGGTGTTTTTCACCACATGTCTTGCTAGTTTCCCTCCTAAAAAAAAACTCTGTGTGAGAGCCCTCCCAACATGACAGGCCAAATCTGACCGGCTGTTAAGTTCACTTTATATAATCTCTGTATACCATGAAGTGGCCTTTAAAAAGCCAGGGCTCCTCGGTGGGCAGTTCGGGGAGGGCAGGCAGCCTGCAGCCAGCCTGCCCGCTCAGAGCTGCGCTTGCTTCTCTGCAGCACCGCCGCCATCCCGAGCCAAGAAGCATCTCTGCAGATATTTGATTTTTTTTTTTTTTTTTTTTTTTTTTTTGGGTCTAGAGGAGGGGGGAATCTGCCCAAAGTACCTTTCAGATGGGCTGTGCGGGGGCCCGGGGATTTGTGTGCATATTCAGGGCATAGTAAGGGCTCATGAAATAGCGTGCACCTTCTGTGCGGCCCACCAGCGTTTTCAGTCTCATTTAGCAGAGAGAACAAGCAGAAATCTCACAACTCGAGTAAGAGCATATGCTCTGGGAGACCTCGCTACATTGCATAAGCCTTCCCATTAAAGGAGCTGGCTTTGCGAGCACAGCACATGAGTCAACAGCACAGCTAGACTTGTAACGTGGGAGTCACACCTACTCTTGGCTGCAGAATTATCCAGAGAAACAGAAGGTTAATAGGAACAAAATAAAGACTAAGGAACCCTTAAAGGTTAGTTACAGGATTCGATTCAATTGGCAAGAGGGGAAAAAAAAAAAAGAAAGGAAACGGGTCAAGCCAAGGGAGAGAGAGTAGGGTAATGAAAAGCCACGTTGTCTGTCTCCTAAGGAAAGACAGTTCAGTTTAGATCAGTTAAAATGTGATCAATAAAACATTCTTTTTTCAAATTAGCTAGTTCTGGAGAGGGTCATTATTGATTACAGAAAGAAAAAGTCACTTGACTAATGAGAAAGAGAGTGGAGTGAGCTCCAGGATGCTCGAGAAATATTTAGACTGCATGAGAGCAGTTCTGCAGGACGGGGAATGACTCCCCAAAGCATGCAAAGCCACCACCCCACCCGGCCAGAGCATCGGTAGCAACGCATTCCTTGGCTTTGCTTCTGCCTTTATAGATCCTTATTTTATTTGGGGACATTTTAGAAATTAAAACCAAACAAGGAGCACCTCTGCCTGTGATACTCGGAGAGCCTGAGCATCTCCAGTGCGTGCAGACCAGAGCTCATTCCCCTGGGCAGGCTGGGCTGGGCTGGGCAGGGCGGCAGCGCCGGGGACGGGACCAGCAGCGGAGGGAGAGCGGGGCTCAGCTCCCAGGCTGCACAGACACCTAATTCTTGCTAGTTTGAGCCGTGTTAAGTGCACACGTACTCTTCGGGACCTGGGGCTGACTGGTCTGCTGGGGTTTGCAGCCGGTCGCAGCTCTGTTTAGTTGATCTGATCCAAATTTCACTGCAGCCAGTGGAAAGGCTCTGAGTGGGCTTTGGGTCAGGATCAGGAAACAGGGATATCCTGAATGGATGAATCCACGGGGGTTTCAGTTTATAAAGATGTTCCATTGAGCAAAACTTATCCTGATACTGAATCCTTACTGTAGGCTGGAGCCAGTTTCCATATAAATTAATTGGGAGCATTGCATTTGTTTTTTTTTCAAGAATGCAGTGGCCTCACCGGCCTCATAAGAAGAAAAAGAAAGGATACAGAAAGTTGTGTTTAGTTTCCAGGGTGTTATCTTTGCTTTTTTTCCCCTAAGAAACAAGACTTCACATGGCCAAATCTGGTATTGCTCACGGTGTAGGCTTGCCTGCCTAAGGTTCACCTCAGTCCTAAATCTGTGCCGCAAAAATCAGGGATTACCAAGATGGGAGTGAAAAAACCTTGATAGCTCAGAGCTTCTGATCAGAGCTTATAGAAGAACCCCGCACAAGGCTGCCCTGGAATTGCTTTCGTTATTACATTGGTTTCTTGGCTCTCCTCCATGTATACCAAGGTCTAAGTGGAACATGTCCGTGGGGGAGGTATTGGGCAACAGAAGCGATGTTTCATCCCTTGCTCTCAGTGCTCTTGCAGAGGGAAAGATCATCTTGTGATCAAGGCACAAGACCAGGAGTCAGACGGTCTGGGTTACTGCAAAGTTTGATTTGCCAATATTAGTTAACAGTTCCGACACCTTCGAACACGGAGGTGCTCAGGGAACGTGCAGGTTGCCTGCTGCCACAAACACAGTGTATTTTGGGGTTCTTGGGCTGTTCATGTTGCATGAATAACTGCTCGACAGATTTAGCAAAATAATTTACTGGTGATGAACTCCACTGTGATGGAGCCAAGGAACATCTGGTGGCCTTAGCCTGAAGTTTTTGAAAACGGCCGTTAGGACTGATTTGTACAGGAGAGACTAGTAAGGGGCAGTGGAGGGAGGAAGATGGAGCAGATCTGAACGGCCAGTCTCCATGTGCATCCCAAGCGAGAGGGCACTTGCACAGTGCTTGTCTCACCACAAAACCCCATGCTCGAGGCAATGAAAATTGTACCTCTCTTCTGTACCTCATCTTTCCTAACGCAGAAATCCCACTGCGTGGCATCCGTCCTGCTGTACGAACGCACAGGGAGCCACATTGCTGTGCGCGTGTGCTAGCATATGTGATGTACGCTTGGGTCACGCCATGCAGGAGAGACCACAGAGCATCCACCTCCTGGTGAGGCGTGTCTGGGCACGAGGTCTCACCCCATCCCTTCCTGTTCTGGGGTTTTCCCTGACTCCAACCACAGCGGGGAAGCGGACAACGCATCTGACCAAACTTCTCCTCTGACGTACAGGGCCACGGGGCAGGAGGAAGGTTGCCTGAGGTCCCTACGTAGTCACCAGGGAGTGATAGGACTTCTGTAGGCAAGGTCAAATGCCTCTCTTCACCGTGCAAGCCAGAGCGAGAGGACCCCAGCTTACGTCTTTAGGTGCAGAGCCTGAACGGCTGGGGGTCCCCGCGGAGAGCTGAGCCCGGCGTCTGTGCGTGCTGCCGATCACGGACTCTTCTGCTGCACTGTCTGGCAACGAGCCGTAGCGCAGTCTTCAAGTGCTCGAGCTAGATCCCCGCCTTTCCACCAGCATCTGCGATGGGTCCTGGCACAGGAGACTGCTCAGTTTTTCCTAAATCTGGCTGAACCGTCTCCCGGGAAATAGGAGTCAGCTTGCTCGCTATTCCTGCTTGCATCAGTCCCAGAGTGGCAGGTGGGAAGTCAAAGTCCCTCTTTAGCTGAAGACATACAGGGGAGCTTCAATGCCCAAAATGTACAGGTTTTGAAAATTTCATGGGGAAAAAAAGGATGTTTCCTTATGGGGGGGGGGGGAAGATAAAATTCGGTAAATCAAATTGGCTCCTCTGTGCCCTCTTTTCAGGGGCAGACTTGAGGAGCTGGAAAAAGACAGACAGGAGGGAGAGATCCCAGCTGAAGAGGTCTTGCGTGGCGTTTCAAGGCGGCGAGAGCCGAGAGCCCGAGCGGTCGGTGCTCCCCGTGTCACAGAGGGCTGCACTGTGCCGCACCAGTGCTCTGGCTGCGGGCACCCTCCCTGCGCTGTCCCGCTCCAAACCACCGGTCTTGTGATTTCTTTTTTAATTCTTATTATTTCAGTCCCATGATTTTGTTTTCGCTGTTCCTAATTCTTTGCCTTGGGGAAGGGAGGCAGGGAACAGCACAGGATTTGTGCTGCCGTGGTTTTCTGGGTGCCAGGGGCCGTAATCTGACATTTAAGTGACGAGGCATTGCCATCCAGGCTGCAGAAATCAGATTTTGTGATAAATGGTGGGTAGCGCAGTTCTCCTAATGAAGCTGTGTTTTCAGCATAACTAGTGGTTTCACTTCTATTCATTTCGCTATTTCACTTCTTTTCTTCTCTTTATCCAAGCAGTGAAAATCAATCAATCATCAGCCTAACAGCAGAACTGTGGCATTGTATTCACTTTAGGGCAGTTGCTAAGACATCTTGGTGGAGTCCAACAATGTACTTGGCCAATGACAGGTAAAGATTAAACCCTGCATCATGCTGAGTTTCCAGAATTGAAGAGATTACATTATTTCTAGGTAATTTTAATGGCGCTGAGAGATACAGTTTTAAACTTACATGGTGCTTTTCATACTAAAAAGTCCCAGAGCACTTTACAGGCAGAATTTGATACAGAAACTGTCCATAGAGATAAAATATGACAACTGAGTGATAGCACCAGCAATAAAAGTAAAGAAACCCCTTGTCTTCTGAACACCGGGGGAGGAGGGCATCTAGACAGATGTACATATGTATCTACCCACGTCGTACGCCCTCATGAGACGCAAGAACGAGCATCCGTTTCTAAATTTCATCCGAAAGCAAGCTCAGAAATGCCTCCGCGCACCCACCTGACCCATTGCTGACCTCCTCCTGTGCCAGCTTGCTCCGCTTCCCCATCTCACTTCCCCTGTGGGACATGGGCGCTGGCGGTTCCCTCGCTGCCTGGCCAACCTGGAAGTGTCCCCATCTCTGAGTCACTCTTCTCCTCCTCAGCTGCCCTTGGTACGTGTCCAGTATCAGGCTCTGGGGGTTTTCTGTGTCTTGCAATTGGAAAGAAACAAGATAGGACAGTGGTGGCAAGGGATGGTGGATCAATTTGTGCAGTCCCAAGAACAAATACAAATGCAGGCTGGGGGGAGAATGGATTCAGAGAAGCCCTGAGGAGAAGAACTTGAGGGTGTTGGGCGGCGAGAAGCTCAACGTGACCCAGCAATGTGCGCTGGCAGCCCAGAAAGCCAACTGTGTCCTGGGCTGCATCACCAGCAGTGTGACCAGCAGGTTGAGGGAGGGGATTCTGCCCCTCTGCTCCGCTCTCATGAGACCCCCACCTGCAGTGCTGCATCCAGCTCGGGGGTCCCCAGGACAAGAAGGACATGGAGCTCTGTTAGAGCGAGGCCAGAGGAGGCCACGGAGATGATCAGAGGGCTGGAGCACCTCTGCTCTGGAGACCTCAGGCTGAGAGAGTCGGGGTTGTTCAGCCTGGAGAAGAGAAGGCTGTGGGGAGACCTTAGAGCCCCTTCCAGTCCCTGCAGGGGCTCCAGGAAAGCTGGAGAGGGGCTGGTGCCAAGGGCAGGGAGTGACAGGCCAAGGGGCATGGCCTGAAGCTGCAGGAGGGGAGATGGAGATGGGATGTGAGGCAGAAATCCTTCCCTGTGAGGGTGCTGAGGCCCTGGCACAGGGTGCCCAGAGAAGCTGTGGCTGCCCCTGGCTCCCTGGCAGGGTTCAAGGCCAGGTTGGATGGGGCTTTGGGCAAGCTGGGCTAGTGGAGGGTGTCCCTGCCCATGGCAGGGGGTTGAAACTAGATGGGCTTTGAGGTCCCTTCCAACCCAGGCCATTCTATGATTCTGTCACCATGGATGTCCCATTGGTGATGTGCTCCTGCCTTGTCTGCTGCCTCCTGCCAGCCCTGGTGGCATCACTACAGCTCTGTGGCAGCACTGAGCAGAGGACACAATGCAAAGGGAAAGTTGTGCGGGAGCAAACGGTGCTTCCCGAACCAGCTGAGAAAAGTACCACAAATGGCTGATTGTCCTGTGGTGGGGTGGGACAGAGGTCGGGCCTTCCTTCAGCCACTTGCATCTTGTTCTTAGCTGGAGCTGGAGCCCGTGCCAGAGGCAGGAGTTGACGCCTGACATGGGAGTGCCATGTGTTTGCATACTCTCCTGACCAAGGATGAAGGCTATCGCTCACTGTGTGAGCTGAGCACTGGTCTGGCATGGATGTCTGTCTGTCTGTACGGAGGACATGCAAGTGCACCCACCTCTTCACAAAGCTGCACAGCGGCCTCTCCTACCTCGGAGCCCGAGAGCATCACCGTTCAGGTGATTAGGAGAACCAACACCATCAGCATCAGTTAAGCAACAGCAGACATCTCGAAGTGGTCCCCGCCATTGCCCCAACTTTAACACATGCTGGGGTTACGTTTCAAGAGTTTTGGGTGAGTCCTGGGTGAGGCTGGAGCTCTAGCACGCCACAGCTCATCTCCTGAAACTTTCTTCACCGCTTTTCTCAAGAACATGCAGAATGGAAATAGAAGCTCCTGCCAGGGAATTTCCACCCCAAATCGGTAATGTTTGACTAGTGGGAATGAGATGCCAAAAGAGTAGATTATTTTTTTTTAATTTCTTTTTTCTGGAAAGTTGGCTGTGTGGATGTGTGATTTGGTAGTGGGTGTGGTGACCCCAGCACCGCACAAACTCGTGCTCGTAAACGTTGCTAAGTGATGAATAAAATGACGCCCATGGCTGGCCGTAGGAGAGGCAAGAGCACCGCCGAAGCAAACGCAGAATGTGCTTCACCATTTTTTTTATGGTTAAAGGAGGTTTCAGAGTTTTCTTTGTAAACAGAAATATAATTTATTTGTATTTGAAAAACCCATAAGAAAATGAAAACTAAAGATCTCCCACTAACTTTCAGGGGAAGTTACTTTCTGATGAAAATAGTTTGGTATCCAAAATACACGAGGATAAGCAGGTTGGAGGAGGTCGCGGCAGTCAGCTGAACTGGTCCTGTTACTCAGCACTCTGACACGCTCCGAGAGGGGTTTTGCTGGAAATCTGGAGGAGGTTTCACGATGGAGGATCGGGCTAAATAAAGGTCTTCCACCTCCATAATTCCGGCAACTGAATTTCAGCACAGTATCTAGTCACAATGTGACACGGCTTCTCATATTGAAAAGCTAACCTCAAACCTCTCTAATTTTGGTGATGCCGAGTTGCAGCCAAGATGATTAATGGAGCAATCTCCGCTAAGGTGGGTTGTCCCTGAGGTCGCCTGGTTTGTATTTCCCCTGTACCTATCTGTGAAGATTATCTGAAGCAAGTCCTGGTTTTGGTTAGCTGACAGTGATAAAATTCATTTTTTTTTTTTTTTTAAAATCTCTCTTCAGGAAGTGCCTTTTGCTATGTGTTAGCACCGAGAGGGCTGACGTCTGGACGGTGCAAAGCCACAGCACCAGACTGCCCAGCCCAGCACCGCGATTTCCAGTGAAACTGGGGTTGCCAGAGGCCGGTCGTCTCATGCTCTGGGCATCCTGACAACTCCTCGCTGCTGGCTGGGAACAACACCAGCGTTCCCCAGGGATGACTAGCAAAAAAATCAGTGTATTTTAGTATTTCCAATAAGTTTTAAAGAGTAGCCAAAACTGACGGGCTCCAGCCTGCTGTTTATGCCATGGGAGGTTTCATTTCCGCGTGCAGTTCCTAATTCCCTGCTGCCTCGGTGTAGTTATCAGCGGGAACAGGCCCAGACGCCTCCAGACGGGTTCCCCCCCGAGCGCTGCGGAGCTCGCCCGCTGCTCCCCACGTCCAGCACAGCACAAATAGCGTGGTGGCTGGGGAAGGGTTAACGAGGGCAGGAGGGAAGGGGATGCTGGGGGGGGGGGGGGGAAGAGAAAAGCCCGTCTGAGGCGTAGGAGAGCCTTGGAGGGTTGTTCCTCCAGTCAGAAGGGATTAGGAGAGCGGGGCAGGCAGGTGACGTCCCACCTTCCAGCTCAGGGTTTCAAAGGGAGTTCCTTTTAAGGAGGACTTCCTCCGGGAGGAAGAGAAAAAGAGACACGGAAATGATCTTAACCTTCTGCTGAGAAAGAGGGTGAGGCCAGACATGATTGATTTGGGACTTTATTTGGGTGTGCTTGGAATTGCCTGGGCCCAGGGAAGCACTGGGAGCCGGAGGATGAAGATAACCTGTGGGCAGAGGGTGCTGGCTGGAGCCCGGCCCCGGGCTGCCGACGGAGGGTGAATCACCCGTCCACACCTGCAGAAAGCACCTTGCTGGCTGGAGTCGTAGCAATCTTTGCTGAACTGTGCTTTTTTTTTTTTTTTTTTTTTTTTAATGTGAATAGGAAATTACTTCTGCAGCTGAGTCTTTGTGGGCAGAGGGCTATAAAAGGCACTGCCATTTTACATACCACATTTTAGCTTGAGAGAGAGGAAGGAGGCTTTGCTATTACAGTCACATAGTTAATAAGCAAATATATGTGGCTCCATAGGGCTTGAATAACTTTTGGAAACAAAGTAGTTATGAGGGCTGGTCCTTTGCCTGCTCTAAATGACTAAAAATAATTGGTTTTATTTCATTTACAGAGTCACAGAACCCAAATGTTTCCGTAGAACATACCCGACTCTGGCTCGTCGTCTTTGTAGCTCGTAAGGAATGAACCTGTTGCAATTGTCTGCTGAATGCACCAGTTGCCCCCGGGCCTGGACTCCCCTGACTTTTCTTACAGGTTTCTGTGGGCCTTCGTGCACAGCTTGCTCTGGCTGGGGGGGGAACGTGGAAAGCCTGAAACCTGCAGCCTCTTGCTGCGGGAAGGAGCGATCAGAAAAAGAGCTTGCTGCCGTGCAATCGCAGGGGTCAGGCGGGATGAACGTAAGGGGCTCTCCTGGCTTCAGCAGCTGTGAAACCCAACGGGTGGGCTGGCCTGCGGTGGCCGTGAGTAAAAGCCGAGGGGGCCCATTTCCATGACAGCGTATCATAAGGGTGTGATTCAGCGGCTTTCTAGAAATGTGAGGATCTAAAAGAAGTAAAGAAGGAAGTTTTCCTTCTCTGTCTCATTCTACATTAAGAAATAAGGCAACTTGGGTTCTCCCTTTAGGGAAAAGGGAAATTTGGCAGAAAAAAGCCCCTCCCTACCTCCACACATCTCTGTACCACGTCTCCACTTCACTATTCACTTGTTTTGACATAAAGTACTTTCCCCAAAAAAATATTAGTCACAGCTTTGGCTTCAACCAGCCAAGTCTTAACCTTCCTCAAAACAGTTTTCAATGGGTGACGTTAGTAATGTGTGATGGCGATGGATAGGGGTGGGCGGATTTAGTGTTTGTGGAAGGTTCTGCATCAAGTTTTGGGAGCCCAAAGCCTGCCGCCTGCCTGGGCCGGTGGGGGCTGCGGTAAGGGAGTCCCAAGGGACCTGCCAGCAGGTCAGAGCATCTTTGGTGGGTCCCCTGAATAAGACAAACCATGAGGATGGAAACCCAGAACGCCTGGTAACAGCATCATGGGGATGCTTATAAGTTCTGTCAATGGAGGCTGTAGAGGCCGGAGCGATGGCGTAAAGTTGACTAATCCACGTTGATGGGTGTCACAGTGGAACTAACTGCCTAAAATCCTGTTTTCGAGCAGTAACTGCTTTATCAAGCAGTTCAGCACCAAGGGTAAGAAAAAAACCCAGGTGGTGTATTGGATCAGGCACAGGTTCCCGAGAGTTCCTGAGAAGGAAGGGGCAAGGGGTGTTTGGGTTAGACAGAGCTGTAAAATTATATTCCAGGCCTGTAGCAGCTGCACACGCAAGCCAGCTTGCAGTTGCTGTGGGATCCAGAATGAAATGAGCCCTGCCATCCCCGTGCTTCCTCAAGTAATTATTACATGCGTCGCACCCTAATGAGAGCCTGCTCCATTTTCTCATCCCTCTGCTGCTCTTTCCTCATGGCTGCTTCTTCAGAGCTGTTCTTTGTTAAACCCATCTGGCAAAGGGCTTATATTTTATTTTTAAAAAGAGAAATCTTTGGAAATTAGTAGTTTTGCTGTGCATTATTATGTTTATAATCCTCTAATTTGGTAATAAGTCTCTAATCGTAGCCATGCAGAACGACGAGCAGAGCCAGCCCAGAAAGGTGCCCCTCCGGGTTTCCCGGGCGCAGCAGCCACAGCATGCCCAGATGGACCATCGGTTCCGTGGCTGGTCCCCAGGACGGGCAGGGAGGAGATGGACCTTCCAGCAGCACAGAAGGACCTTGGTGAGACTCTGTACTGACATAAATATGAAATCAGCAATTCCCAGCAACAACATCAGACCGAAGGAATGTGACCACGTACCAATAATGTAAAGCCATTCTTGAAACGGAGTCAAACACAGATCATTGGTGAGAAACCCCTGAAACAAGAGACGTTACCATGGGCAGCTCGGGGCGGTTGCTGCGTGACGGTGCTGTTCTGGGCAGCAGGGCAACGCAGGCCACGGATTTTAATGCTCCATCCTGGTTCACGTTTTCTCAGTGTAACAGAGGAAGGAGGACGGTCCGAGGGGTCCTGGCCCAGCGTTCAGATAGATGGTAAGACTGTGTTTTACAGATGTAAAGGATGTCAGGATGTTTCAGCTGGCTGGCCCCTTGCACCAGCTGTAGTGGACAGAAACTGTAAGACATTAAGATTAAAAAACGCTCATAAGGAAAAAAAAAGAAAGTAAATAAAGCGCAGGTATGTGCCGGGGCAGCAGACCCTGTTTCCAGACTCTGTGCCCAGCCCGTGATGGTCAGACACCCAGAACGGGCGTTCCAGCTGATGAGGAGCAGCCGGAGCAGGAGCCCTGCGGGTCGCCGGGACTGCAGCTCGGTGCTCCCGGCAAGGTCCGGGGCGGCAGCCACGCCGAGCCTGTGGTGGTTGTAAAGGAGCCTTGTCAGCCCTGGGGAAAAAGGTGGTTTTCCACAGAGAGGGAACCGCTGGCTGTGCTCCCGCGGTAGGAGACCCTAGGGGGCCGGGGGTGCAGGGGTGTCTCTGCAGAGCGCGTCCCCGCGCGAGGAGACGGCCCCGGTCTGAGTGGGAGTTCGTGTGACAAGCTCTCTGCTGGGTCGTTCTGGCGTAACACCGGGCTCTACAGCAGCTGATTTCTCTTAGCCTAAGCTAAACCCTGCAGTGTCTATGCTGCACTAGTATGTGCCCAGAAAGAGGAGGGAAAAAGGAGAACCTTTAGAGAAATATGTCTATAAATAGCAATTTATCTTGACAACCCCATCCCTACCCAAAAAAGTCAGGAGAAAACAAACACCATCCCTTTGGTAGGGATACTTTCTGCTTTCAAGGCTGTCTCTTGTGCAAATGCGTTAGCAGGATGCAGAGGAAGGTGCGGTCTGGGAGCGAGGCCCTTCCAGCCCC
This sequence comes from Grus americana, assembly GCF_028858705.1. Taxonomy (NCBI): domain Eukaryota; kingdom Metazoa; phylum Chordata; class Aves; order Gruiformes; family Gruidae; genus Grus; species Grus americana. Next base: position 2,114,347 of record NC_072862.1, on the reverse strand, counting down.
TAATTACAACCTGCTGCTCTCGGGGCTTCTGCTTAGCCCGCTCCTGTAACGTGATTTTTCCCACTTCCAACACTGCAAAGAGGCAAATCAGTGCAACTATGCAGCTTGCTGAGCGCAGCATGTGGTGCCGAGCCACACCTTTAAAGAAAAAAAAAAAAAAAAGAAGAAGAAAAAAAGAGACTTTGAGATTATTAGATTTGCAAGATCACAGTAGCTTGCTGGGGTCTGCACAGCCTGGCTTCCTGAGCAGGAACTGGTCATTTCCACCCTCCTGCGCCCTGTTAACAGGTCTGTATCGTTACACCCTTCCAGACTGCAAGGTGATGGCAGCAGATACCTTGCTCTCAGCAGAGCCGAGCCCTGAGTAAACCCCTGGTAAGCACTGTGGAAAGGAGACTGGAGTAGATCTGGCTTAGGTTAGAAATGGGGCACGTTCTCAAAAACCACCGCAAACTCAGTCCCAGCGTAGGAGAGGTGGACGAGAGAAGCTCCCCGTGAGGGTGATAGGGAAAGCCGAAACGTGAGCCCCGACAGCAGGCTGGAGTCGGGGATGTCTTTACTCAGCGCCGCAGCTGGCTCAGAGATCCCGGGGAAAGCTCCAAGCCTTGAGAAGCGAGGGACCAGAAATGCAGAGTAGGGTAACATGAAAATGAGACAAAGTCATCACTTCCCAAAACCTTCACAGTGAAGGAAACACCTCCCACTGTCTGGAGGATCCATGGGAATATTATAATATTTGTTCCAAAAACATGACTGGGTGGATACAGAATTACTGACGCAGACACAAGCAGCTAATTGAATTCATACGTAGAAGCCCTGGACACCATATGGCCTCAATAAAACGTGGGTCTGTAGCTGTTTCTTAGCAGATGGTTATTCATTTTCATAATCTTAAATCAAAAGATCATTTTTATATCTGGAGATCAAAGGCCCTTAATGTCTCCTTGGTCGAGGTTTATAAAGCAAAACCTCTGTCCTCTGTTTTGGCGTTACGTGCGAGGCGGACGGGGGTTTTCCCCTGAAACCTTTGCAGAGGCTCTGGGCAACCACATCTGGGCAGCAGCTGCAGATGTTCGCAGCTCTTCAGGGCTGGGACTTTATTTTCATTATACGGACGTGCAGTTTATAAAATCAGAAGGGACAGTTGTAATGAGCTTGTGTGGCCATTTATATTTCCCCAGATTATTGGGATATAGCCCACATGAATATTTTGTGATGAAATTATTCTTTTTTCCCTTAGAAAAAAAAACGGTCGAAGCACCGTCTGACCTCTCAGACATTTATCCCATGCTCGGCCCCACAAAGCGGTCGTGCGAGGCCAACGCTGCACATACTCTGGCATCCCCGTGGGAGACGAACCCGCGGAGGTACAAGGCAAGTCTCTGGGACTCCTCTTCAGCCGTGTGCGAGAGGGTGGGCGAGCGCTCGCCTCCGAGGCTGCACGTCAGTGCTGCTCCGCCGGCAGCCAGCGCAGGCGAGGAGAAGGGGGCGAGATGCATTTATGTGGAAAGTACTTCCACACCCACCAAAAAACCTCTAGGATAGATGTGATCTTTGCCACCTAAGAATGAAAGGTGTGTGGTTACTCAGAGCACCGTAGGTACAGGTTACAACAAATTGAGTCCTGTTAATAAACCTCATTTTTACAGCGGCTACCTGCTTGCTGATGCACACTTCTCATCAGTGTGAATGTGTAACCGAAACGCACCCCCTCTCCTGTGAACCCACACCGCCGGAGCGCTCTTTGCACTTCAAACACCGATGCATGCGGTTAGTATTTGCGCCACGATCAGCAGGCACCTCTGAGAAGAGAACGAGCACTTCCCTGCCATCGCGCGGGTTTTGCCTGCCAACCCCGTCGCCTCGGCTGCAATATGGAAATGATCCTCCCCAGCAGACAGCAGAGTCCCACCTCGGTTCCCATTCACCTGGAGATGAAAGTGCTCTGGCTGCCAGTGTAGGCGGGGCAAAACTATTTAAAAACCTCATTAGAGAAAGTATTTGGGGAAGACAGCAACACCCTCAGTTGTGGTTTGCTCCGGGACTTCTCGGCCAGATCACTTCTGATACAGAGGGAAGGGCACTATGAGAGACATTCCTGTCAACTCGTACAGCTCGTAGGGATGCCTTGGGTGTACTTCGCCTTTTCCTCTGTCCCGGTGGGCTGTATTTTCTATGTTAATACGGGCACGTTCCCCTCCAGGTGCCGTTTAGGTGAGGAGCCCGACAGCAGCGTGGCACCGGGGCTGCCGCGCGGTGCGGAGCGGTCCTGTTTTGCACCGGAGGAACGCAGTCAGCAAAACTGTGTGTAATCTTGATTAGGCACAAATCCTCTGTGAATATTTCCTATTCAATTTAATTTCTGTTTGTGCTTATTTCAGCTGAATTTGCAGCAGGAGTAATGCCCAATCCACATCTGGCTCGTGATGCACATGGGATCAGCCCGGGACTTTGGGAGGAGGTGGATCTGGAGTCAGAGGTTTGGCTTCTTATTTAGAAAATGACTGGTTACATTCTCCCACGGCTGCTCCAGACTACCCCAGAGCTTAATGATATTCACATCCAAGTGGTTTTTTAAGTCTGCATGACTAGGAAACAATCTCAAGTGTATGGTTTGTCTGGCCTGTTACGAAGGAGCCCGTGCACCTGCATTTTCCCCACCGCCTGCGTTTTCTTTGCATCATATTTATTCAAAGGGGTCAAACATTCGTTAACTACTAGCGAGTTAGAGCGCCAATAAGCCCTCTTCCTCTTCCAACGTAGTCAGCCATCGGCACACCTTAAGCAGCCCCTGGTTACTCTGCAGCCCTCAGCCAACCCCGAGCCACCCCGCTCCCTCGCAAGCAGGCGCTTGGTCCCGTTCGATCACAGAAGCCTACAAAGACCAGGCTGGGCTGAGCGAGCCCGCACGCAGCGTATGGGCTCGTTCTCCCTTACCTCCAGCCACGGGCGCTGACGGTGTCCCTGCACAAGTTCCCCGCGGCGCTCCTTGAGTCGCCTGCCAGGTGCTGCCCCAGCCTGCTTCCCACGCCGAACTGCTGCGCTCCTCACCTCCGCCAGCCCCGACAAACAGCCTGCGTGCTGCCGCTGCTGCTAATGGTACTGACAGTTGGAATCGAGTCCCCCTGAACTGACCCCCAGGCGCCTGGTACCCCACGAGCACGCAGATGGCGCAGACCTGTCCAACAGGCTCCGGGTTCAGAGGTGGAGGTTTAACTCACCCGTGTCCTGACATGAACCGTAGGGCAAACGTGCCCCCGATCTCTTCTTCTGCCTGTTCCGGGGTTGTTATTTATTTTAGGGGAGGGGGGCATTTTTTAAATCCAGTTAGCAAGGTCGGAATACTTTTTGTGTTAATATCTGACTCAGACGTAATGTATTTTGGCCCTGTAGCTGTTGTTACCTACATCCACCAGAAAGAACAAATCTCCCTAGTCTGCGAGCCCTGGTGGTCTTGATTCCTGCTGGGTTATGTGGATGCCAGCGGGAAATAAACAATGCTGTAGTTAAAAGATGTGGTATTTTCTAAGTCGTAGATCTAAAGGCACCCTAGTTTCTGTGCTTTGCATACTTGCAGAGCACCATCCTTTCTGCTTTTCAGATATGAAAGCCGAAGCAGAGAGACATCTGATGAGGCTTCATCGCTGACTCACTGTTTGATGTTAGGCAGAAGGAGGAATGTGATCAGATACCATTGTGCAAAGCATCCACCAGGCAACCCTGTCACCGGGGAGGAGAAGCGGCTCCTGCTCCTGAGCGGGGTGGGTTGGCAGCCCAGCCGTGCTGCCCGCAGCTGGCTCCCTGCCGTCTCCAACGGGGTGGGTAACCCCTCGCCGTCCCCTGGCCCACCTCGGCTCTGCAGAGACCGCACAGCCCGGGCACAGCAGCGGGGACGTCACCTTTGAAATGGCTCTTACGCCATGGGGCCCTGCTCGCGCTAGCAGGGTCAGCCAGCGGTGCGGGAGAGGCTGCAGCCAGGCGCGCAGCCGGAGGGGTGTGCATGGGTGTGCACGGGTGTGCACGCCTGGAGTTCTTTCTCACGAGATGGTGCAACCAGCTGGCGGGGAACTGGTTAAACAGCGTGAGCTCCTTGGCTGCCTGGGTTTGGCTGGCGGTGCGAGGCAGGGCAGGATGTCACCGTGAAGCCGGCATGTTTTATTAAACAGAGTATCAAAGTGGGCTAAAGTCTCTTATTATGAATTGTAACGTCCACAAATTTTGCCACTTCCAAATAGTTTCCACCTACATATTCCTCCCACTGCTACATTGGGTGCTGGCAAACATCTCTGCTCAAAGAGGGGAATGGCTTTCATTTGTGTAGTCCTCAGGCAAGTTTCACGGAGCGGTGCCAGCATCATACTCGCAGCTCTCACGTGCCCGGCAGCGATCCAGGGTAGTGCCGGAGGGACGGCCCTTCGCTTGCCCAGGACTCCACAGAGACAACAGCTCTCGCTAGGTTTTCCCAGTGTTTTATCCAAGCAGAGCCCATGGTATCCTAAACCAATGTAATTAAGCAGCGGTCAGGGCACATACTCACAATATTAAATCTCGACTTATTCTAACGTGCGGATGATCCCTTTCATCGCGGCAGCGAGCGTGGCCAGCTGTGCTATTGAGATAGTGAGTCACGCAGAGAGCTGAAACCACCAGACTTCACGCTAAATTCAAGCTTTTGCAACTACCTGCAGGCTACCAGAAGGACAAGGCAGAGCCCTGGTGGGTGACGAACCGCTCCTCGGAGCCTACGCCAATAAGTCACACCGTGCCCCTTTCGGGATCCTGCCTTCAGCTGAAGGGTGTGGGCTCTTCTACGTGTGCCTTAGACACGACGGTTGGGAATTAGACGTGCAGGTCTCCTGGGAGCTGCCGGTCCCGAGTGCTCCTGGCTCGATACATCCTACACCGACCAAGACGCTGCAGTACCGCAGCCCTCAGGCTGCAGAAAGGCAGTGGGGGCTGGGTGGGGGTACCATCCTGCGTGGCTGACAACACCCTGCTGCCCGCCGAGGACTTTCGCGTCCGTCCCAGAGGCTGGAGATCTGCCTGCCTGGGAGGAAGAGCCGCCACGTTTACGGAGCACAAGGAGCGCAGCCCGCTCCTCCGCTCTCTTAGAGACAGTTGGGCTCCCACAGAAACTTGTCCTTCTGCAAAAAGTAATGGGTACTAATTACGGGGGCCTTGAGGCCGTCCGTCAGATGCTGAGGGCTAGCCGTGTCCACGCAGCGTCTCCCGCACGGCGTAGCCTCGGCGTCCAGCCGTGGCTGCTGGGCCAAGACATGGCTGTTCTTTCACCTCCGGTGCCAGTAACCTGAAACGAGATTGCTGGAAATGAGAGAGAGGGAGAGTCAGCGATTTGATTACAGACCACAGGCACATGCCTGGCCTTCACGGATATATTAAGTAAGAGACATTTTAAAACAAAACCACCCTCAGTAACCTTATCGTAAGCTTGAATCCACAACCCATCTGTTAATTCCCAACGCTGCCCACATAGGCTCCGATCCGACGTCGGTGCCAGAGATTTTCGGAAAGTTTCGCCCCAAGTCGCTGCGGTGGGAAGGGGACAGTCCCGGGGCAGGGGCAGGTCTGGGAGCTCAGCCCCCCCAGCCTGCCTTCAGCACACCTTCAAACCAACCCCCAAACCTTCGCCTTTGACTGCCTCTGTAAATAACTGCAAATCCCCTTGGACACGAGCTGCCGCTGTCCTGTGACTCTCAGCCCTTCTGAACCAAGCGCTCAGGAGACCTGCTGCTGCACGAATGGCTTTAGAAAATTAAGCCTTTTGAAACATTTCGCTACTGCCTTAATCGTACGTCGTAAAGGAACCCTCCACGTAGAAATAATTCAGCAAACAAAAATCGAGAAGGCGAATTGATGATTGCATCAGCCCTAGCTTATGAAAACTGATCCCCAGAAAAATGTAATTTAACTCTCCAGCAATCTAACTTGATGCCCAAGAATGTAATAACTTCATTTGGATCCTCTTTTTAGGGGGACTCCTAAATCCTTGGCAACGTCCCTTAAGGTCATGAGTAAATCTTGATATGGAGAATTGTTTGGCAAGCACGAGAACAGTAAAAGGGCTAAATAATTGGGGATTACCTCTGACCCTGATTTGTAGCTCACCACCCACTGTAGGAATGTACCGAATATCTGAAAGAGCATGCAGGAGTCAGACAATTCATGGGCATGAAATTGTTCACATACACTTGAAGTCTGAACTTAAAATGCAGAGCAGGTTGGCCCCAAACCTCATTTTTCATTAGCAATCAGCTGCAGCAAGCTCTGATTATTTCTGTTGCCTTGGACAGAGGGTCAGTGATGGGACAGATTAAAAACTGCATGCATTTTTTTCACCCTTTGTTTGGAAAATAACGGCTTGGGTCGTCAGGGCAGAGAGAGAACGAACCATCTGATGCGGTACCCATTGCTTAGGCTGGCTACTTTCCCCTGAGCTGCAGGAAGGGACGAGCACATCACTCCCATCTTTTCTGACGTTTTTTGCTGAATTTGTCGAGTGCCTGTATGGAAGACAGTCCCTGCTTTGAGAAGTCCACAGCCTGGAGCTGTGATTTCCACTGAGCGCTCCACTGTCAGTCCGTAAGTCCTCTGCTCCGCGGCGGGCAGGGTCTGCAGCACCACAGCAGACCCTCAGGGTGGGCGAGCGGATCGTGGCCATAAACGCCAGGTCTGCAGGCTCAGACGGAAAGCACCGAGACGACCGTATTGAGTGGGACAACCCAAGCATCTGCTTTTTTGGAGCTCTGTGTCATCGATACAGCACTGCGTTGTTTATGCTGGAGATGCAGCTGGAATCTCGTAAAGAGGCTTTTGGGTTTTATAAACCTTACATTTATGCCTAGCAGACTTCTGCAAGGCTCTGACTTCCCTTAGGATCCCTCCTGGTCATGACAAGCACCTTCAGAGGCGATGAGCCTTACAAGGCCTATCTCCATCGCCCCCGTAAAATCTCTGTGTGCTCTCATGTAATACCTCCTGACCTCGGATTCCTCCCGATGCGGAGCGGACCAGGACTCTCGCAGGCGATAGCAGAGGCTCTGTGCTGGAGTTCTGCTATTACCTTATCTTGGTAAATGCGCCTTTTATCTGATGAGCTTGCCTCTACTTGTTCAGCATTCGGCAGGGAAAATGACCATAGCCCTCCAAGAGAAGAGGTTTGCTTTGGCAGGTACACACCATTATCATCGTGCTCAGCGTTTTGCAACAGCTGGCAGCCAAGAATTGCAGATGCTTTGCAGAAGCACGAAGCGTCCTCAACTCCTGTGCGACACCGGCATTTACCTACAGCCGTTTCACAGGGACTCTCGGTTACTTTGTGTCGTGTTTCCAGAGTTCCGAGGCTGCGGGTTTCATTGGGGTCTGAGCTTGTGCCTCTTTCGGTTTTGGGGCGGTTTCTCTTTATTCGGTCTGCGCAAGGAGATCGGTCAGACGCAGCAGCCTCTGCCACCCCAGCTGCGCCGGTAACAGCGTCCCAGCCCGTTCCGCACCCCGGCACGGTTTCAAGGCTGAAGCTGCGCCGATTCCCCTCCCGCCTGCCCGGGAGCTCCTGGCTCCCGCTGGGGACACCGGACCCGGCCGGCGGGGAACACACACACACGCGCACAGGACACACGGAAACACACACACACACACACGCACAGGACACACGGAGGATCTCCGTAGGAGGGGCTGCGGGGGGAGCGCTACCGCCGCCAGGCCCCCGCCGCGCTGCTCCGGCCGGGGGTGCCGAGCCCAGCCCAGCCCAGCCCAGCGCAGCCCGGCCCAGCCCGGCCCGGCCCGGGGCGGCCCCGCCTCCCCCCGGCACGTTGCGCGGCGGCGGCGGCGCTGCCGACACGTGAGGCTCATGTGACGGGGGGGGGGGGGCCGGCGCGCCCGCCCCGGCGGCCGCCAGACGTGCCGGCAGTCACAGGGTAGCGCACGTCGCTCCCGTCCACCCACTCGCCCGCATTTAACCCGGCCCGCCGCCGCCCGCCGCTCCTCAGCCCGAGCGGCGCGGACGCGGCATGAGCAGCCCGCCCTGAGCGCCGCCCGCCCGCCCCGCGCTCCGCTCCTCAGCGCTCCGCACCCCACCGCCATGGAGCGGATCCCCAGCGCGCAGCCCCCGCCCGTCTGCCTGGGCAAGCTGCCCGCCCTGGAGAGCGGCGACGTGCCGGGGTAAGCGGCGGCGGCGGCGGCCGGCGGCGGGCTCGGGGGGAGGAGGAGGAGTGGCCCCGCCGCGGCCCCCGGGGACAGGGATAATTTCGCTGCTTTCGTTTCGCCCGTGCAGGCTGGACTTCGCGCACATGTACCAAGTTTACAAGCCCAGGAGGGGGTTAAAGAGGAGCGAGGACAATAAGGTAAATTGGGGGGCTGCGCGGCAGCCCGCCCTGGGAACCAAAGTTTTCCCGGCGGAGGCTGCCCGCGGGCCGCTCCCCGTGGGGCTGGGTGGGGGGAGCGGGCGTGCGGCCGCAGGGCTCGGCCGTGCCGGGGCGGGGGATACACGCACACACACACGCACACACACACACACGCACACACACACCCCCCCCGCACACACGCGGGGAGCGGCGGCGGCGCTTCCCCCCCCGCAGCCGCGGAGCGCTGACCCGCCGCCGGCTTTGCAGGAGACCTACAAGTTGCCTCACAGGCTGATAGAGAAGAAGAGGCGCGACAGGATCAACGAGTGCATCGCCCAGCTGAAGGACCTGCTGCCGGAGCACCTCAAGCTGACGGTAGGTGGGAGCGGCGGGGCGGCCCCGGGCACCGGCGGGGCTGGACGGAGCCGGCACCTTCCAGCAAAGGCGCCCGCGGCAGCGGTTCTTCCGCAGCAGCGGTTCTTCCGCGGCCGGGTCCTTGCCTGCCGTTTCAGCGGGGATTTGGGTTGCTTTTTTTCCGGTGTCCCCCCCGTCGCCCCCCCCCCTTGCGTCCCGCACCCCGTGGGGGCCGCACGCCCGTGGCGGGCTGTTAAACGCATCCCAAACTTGCCCGGGAGCGGGGCCCGGAGCGGCCCCACGGGCTGCGGGGTTCCTGCGGGACCCGCGGCGGGACTCGGCTCCCCGCCCCCGGCCGGTTCCCCTGTGCGAAGGTCACGGTGGCAGCAGGGGCAGCAGAACCGACACATAAAATATGTCTCTGAGCCAGGCGGCTGGTCCCAAAATACCCCCGAGATTCCGTGATAGCCTTCTCCGCAGCCTGCTCTGTAACTTATTTCCCTGGACTACTGTCATTTGTAGTCCTGTACCGTTCAGGATCAAGGCTCTGCCTTTACCCCTTTTCTCCAAACTGCGTCGGTCCTTCCTCTGTTATTCGGAAAACGCTGGGAGCCCCGTCGGGCTCCTGCGAGGGTGGCCGACCCCGCGGCAGACGCCAACCTGTCCCTTTGCTTTCAGACTCTAGGTCACTTGGAGAAGGCTGTGGTTCTCGAGCTCACCTTGAAGCATGTGAAAGCACTAACCAATCTCATTGAGCAGCAGCAGCAGAAAATAATTGCTTTGCAGAATGGTTTACAAGCGGGTGAGTATTCAAATTGTATCGTGTGAGAACCTGCGTGCGCTTGATGGACTTTCTCTCGGAGTCTTTGAAACGCAGTTGTGACACTTCGTTCCTGAGAAGGGAGGAGGCAGGAGTTCTTGCCTTTAATCGCCGGCATTTTCTCTTGCTTTGCTTATGAGCTTTTGCAAAAAAAGATGCGTGTCTCAATACGGTCAACGTAGAGTGCCCTGCGGAGTTGCTTTGAAATGAAATTGTATTTTAAGTAGTTTTATTTAAACCTGAGGTTTGCTGTGAGGTTCTCTCCAAAGCCATTCGAATCTTTCCGTTTGTGTTCATGAGCTTTCGATCAAATCCAGTTTTGTTTGTTTCAGGTTTGGTTTTTTTTCCTGAAAATACATATAAACCTGCTTTTTATACACACCTTTTTAGGTCTCTTTATAAACGAGTTAGCCTGTGTTCTGCAGGCGAAGAGGGGACCTGGTGCATCGGCTTATCATGCTTTAGATGCACTTCCTCCTTCTGTTTTCACATGTGGCACTCACGTGAATCTGATAAAGTAAAATTTAGTTTTTCTGTAGAGCCTTCCACTGCTCTGACAGCCACAGGGAGTGCAATAGAGCTTTAAGCTGAAGCGAAATGGCCTGAGGTTGGCGGAGCTGCGGGCGGGCAGCCGCGCTCCAGGAGCTCTGCCTGGAGGTGGAGGTGCAGTCTGCCTTCCCCGGGGTGTTCCCCAGAGGAGGCACCAGCTCCACTCGCTCCTTTGCTCCGTGCTTCAGCGCCTGTTGGAGGTGGCATGCGCAGTAAATGCAGAACTAGAAAAAGCAGTTTAAAGTTACCGCGTGGAAGCGGACAGGCGGATGTTCAAATAGAAATGTACGCTTCTGCAGAAATCGGGGAAACGTATGCAAAATTCAGGTTGACCATCAAGCTCACCTCTCTAGCTGTGCTGTAACCCAAGTTTAATATCACCTCCAGTCTGCCTAGAAGATGGTAATGGAACTATTTAGCACGTTGTTAATTTTTAATTTCTTTCTGTTAATGTTTCCTCAGGTGACCTGTCATCAAGAAACCTTGATTCCAGCCAGGAAATGTTTCGATCCGGTTTCCAGATGTGTGCCAAGGAAATGCTGCAATACCTGGCAAAGCACGAGAACGGCAAGGACCTGAAGTCGTCCCAGCTGGTCAGCCATCTGCACCGAATGGCCTCCGAGGTGCTCCAGGGCGGAGCCGGCCGCATGGCCGGAGACATCCCTCCTAAAATGGTGGACTTGAAAGAGAAACCCGTCTCCTTGACCAAAGCAGCGGAGGGACACGGGAAAAACTGCGTGCCTGTGATCCAGAGGACATTCGCTCACTCCAGCGGGGAGCAGAGCGGCAGCGACACAGACACGGACAGCGGGTACGGGGGAGAGCTGGAGAAAAGTGACTCCAAATCCGAACAGCAGTATTTCAAAAAGGATACCGAACTCAAGTACGCTGTCCAGGAGAGAATAAGCTCTATTAAGCAAGAGACTGAGGACCCACCGGCCAAAAGGAGCAGGCTGGAGTCGCCGGAGGACGAGGGCCCTTTTGGCAGCGACATGATGGGTGCTTCCAGCAGCTTCCTGGGCCCCCACGCTCACCAGCCTCCCTTGTGCCTGCCTTTCTATTTGATCCCACCCTCCGCAACAGCCTACCTGCCCATGCTGGAGAAGTGCTGGTACCCGGCGTCCGTACCTGTCCTGTACCCCAGCCTCCCAGCCTCTGCCGCAGCACTGACGGGGTTCATGAACCCCGATAAAATCTCCCCGCCTCTGCTGATGCCCCAGAGACTCCCTTCTCCTGTACCGGCCCATTCCCCTATCGACTCCTCAGCTCTGCTTCAAGCTTTGAAGCAGATTCCTCCTTTGAACTTGGAAACCAAAGACTAAGTGCAGTGTGACTTTTTTTTTCTTTTTTTTTCTTTTTTTTTTTTTCCCCAGTTTGAGACTGTTTCACTTTTATATATTGTCTGGACTGAGGTGTGGGGATGAGGTTCACTGCGCATGGGAAGTTAAATTCCCTTTTCTCTGACTTGTAGCTTGGAGAAGGATGAAGGATGTGCCCAGGTTAGCGATTCAGAACTACTTCCAAAAGAAAAAAAAAAAGGTTTTCTGCATTACCCCTAACCTTCCTCCCTCTCTGCATCTACAGAACAACAGTTGACTCGGTCAGCTGCGACTATATTGCAAAGCTGTGAAAAAATATTCCATTAGGCAGACTTGGTTTTAGGGTCTGTGAATATAAAAATATGGTACTTTTCATAAGGGCTTTTAAGGCAACGGCCCCACTGCCGGTAGTTTGAGCTGAGGCGATGCGGTGCCCCATCAGTCCGTGGGCTGAGCGGCCGCCCCGCGCGCGGAGCGGTGGTGGCAATGCCACCGAAAGCGTAGGAGGAGCAGAGCAGCGGTCCCCGCTCGGTCGTGCACAGTCAGGTAGACTTAAGACGGGTTTCTCTCCACACCTTTGCTGATATATATATATATTTTTTAAGAAATAAAACGTAGATGCTGCTTGGAAGCTTTACATGGCGTACATCTAATAAATAAATTAACACGCGCCCCTTCCTGTAACTTGAGCTGCTAGTTTGGGCTGGGGAGGGGAGAAAATACCCCAAGGATCACTTTGCTCGGTGCACCTGACTCCAGGCCGCTGCCTCGCCGCTGCTGTAGAGTCTCGCCGGGTCCGTTGGAAATCAGAACGGTTTGGCGAGTCCCGTCGGGGGGGCCCAGCCAGTGAGCAGCCGCTTCCCGACGCGGGGCGAGTCGAGAGCTTCGTGCGGGAGGGAGCAATTCAGCCCAAGTCGACGGCGCGGTGCCCGCTGAATGTGCCCCTGTCAGTGCCTTTGAACAATTAAAAGGCTGGGATTTTCAAAGGAGTCTAATCCCCGTGGGGTTTGAGCATCTAAATTCCTTAGTCTCCTTGGCAAACCCTGGCCCACATTACTGTATTAAAGAACGAGGGTTAGGGTGTTGACACTTGTCCCATTAAATCCTAGGCCTGCGGAGGTCTTTCTCCGCAGAGGAACATCATGTCCAATTCGGCTTTTTTTTTTTTTTAAATTAAAAAAACTTTACTGCAAAATGCAGTGCTGGTGGGGTTTTTCTTACTGGTTTTGAGAACTCGTGTCCAGAAACCCTGTTGTATGGATTTTCATTTTGCCCTCCCATTGCACCAGCTGTTGAGATGCACTATGCTTGATTGCAGATTGTGTTCTAACGTTTATTTTGTTGTTGGTTTTTGGTTTTTTTTTTTTTTTGGTATACAGTTGTTGCCTTTATTTGTAAAATCCTGTTATAAATATATATATTATATAAATATATTAAAAGGTAAAACGTTTCAGATGTCTATTTGTATAACTACTTGAGCATAAAGAAGTGAGAAATATGAATGTATTGTTTCTGGGTTGTCTTTTTTTTTTTTTGAAGAGAAGAATTTTTTGTTTTTCTCTAGGGAGAGGTACAGTGTTTATATTTTGGAGCCTTCTTCAAGGTGGGATATTGTACATATTTTTATCTTGAGTAAATGTTAAGTAGTTGTTTAAAAATACTTAATAAAATAATTCTTTTCCTGTGGAAGATAAGGGTTTGCCTCCTGTGCTTGTAAATATTTGAGCAGGGTCATTTCGTGTGGTCGGATCCAGCAGTCGATGGAGCAGAGCGGCACGCAGGGAGGAGCGGGGGTCCCCTGGCAGCTCCTCGGCCATCGGTGCCCGAAGGTCCCGTTTCCCTGTCCCTGGGGGTATCTTTTCATTTTAACTCCCCTGGCACCTTCGGGGATTTTTCTCCTTCCCGATCCAGGTGAGGTGCCAGGAGAGCCTGCCTGGCTTTTCTGCTCTCCCCTTGTTCTGCGTTGTGCTCCGTCCGCCCCAAGCTCCACAGGGAGGAGGAAGAAGAGGAGGAGGAGGAGGAAGAAGAAGAAGAAGAGGAGGAGGAGGAGGAGGCAGCCCCTGGCCGTGGAGGATCCATCGTCTCCCGCAGGCTTTGCCCGTTATCCAGATGCAAAACGGAGGGGACCCCACGCCTCTCCCCGCAGGCGAAGGATGGGCGAAGCGGGGCTCTGTCCTGGGAGGGGTGGGTGGAAGGACTCGGTTTCCCATCGGCGCTGCCTGCATAGGGCACGGATGGGGCACGGGCGCTTCTGCGGGATAGCTGAAGATTTTCACAACGCAGATGAATCTCAAAACGTGGTGCGAGGTTAAACCCCTGACTGGGACGGGTGCTCTGTCCTGGGCTGCAGCATCTCCGGGACCCCGCTGGCGGAGCAGCAGGTGCCCGGGGGCCGCTGTTGGGCTGTGGTTAGCCTCAGCTTAAAGTAACGTCAGCTTAAGTAACGCTAGACAAAAATACAGGGCTGCCCGTATTACTTTATCTGGGGCCTCCATACCTCCCGATGTTTATGTTGTGTTTGTTTTAATTAGGGCTAAATATTGATCTTACTGAAGACGCCTGTAAGTAACCCCGTTTTGGGGACAGCATTTGGTGCTCAGCGCAGCAGCGTTCACAGCCTCGTTAACGGCTGGATTTCTGGCTCCTCTCCACGGCTCCCGCTCCCCTTCGGTCTCCATCTTCTGCCCCACCTTGTCGTATGGTGGGAGGACTCGCAGAAGCTCCAGATCCTCAGTCACAGAGAGAGGAAAAAAAAAAAAAAAAAAAAAGAAAATCGTAAAACAAAGTGGAAGAGAGAAGGTTTATGCAGGAAGCGGAGGCTCGTCGCGGGCTGGGGATGCTCTTGGCTGCCCTGGCCCGGCGCCAGTGGGACAGGTGGGTTTTCGGGGGCAGAGCGGGGTCCGGCACCCTCGGTCATCCCCGCCGGCAGCGCGGGGCAGGGCTGCGCCCGTGGCGGCACTGTGTGGGGGATGCCCTCCCCACGGGCCCCGAGCAGCCCCCTGCCCGGGCTCCCCGCCGCCATCCCACCGCCGCCGTCGCCCGCCTGGCAGAGCCGGGGAGGAAGGTGATGGAGGGACCGACCCCCGGCATGGCGCCAGGTCGTGGCAGCCCGTGCCGCGCCGTGCCGGCGGGGTGTGCTGAGTTCCCCGGACTTGTTTTCATGGTCTCACCCAGCTCTGACCTGCCTCAAATGTTGACACAATGTCACGTTTCCGACTGCAGTCTTTCATGTGCAGCCGGAGGCTAAATACGGCTGCTGGTTCCTGGAAAAAGACGTGCCTGGCACCCTTTCAGCAGAAACCCGATCCCCATGCAGGCTTGGCACAACAGCTGAATAACATGGCAATAACTCTTTCAGCAGCATTTCAACCCATAAATAGGGCTTCCCGAGCGACTCCTTGAAGTGAGGCGAGGAGGATACAACGGTTTTTTAGAAAAAGCAAAAAAAAAATAAAATAAAAATAAAGCCAGCACGAGTGAAAAGTGAGTGTGAGGAGGCAGCCCGGTTCGGAGCAGATCCTCTGATGGTGGAGATGCTGAGCATGGTTTGGGTAATACGAGCGCAGGATTGCCTCAAAAGGAAAGAAATGCTCTTGAATTTTTTAATGTCTCGGGCCCGTTTTATACCAGCCCTGCGGAGGTAGGATAAGAGCCTTCCTGAGAGCGAGGGCCCTTCCTAACCCTGGTGAGGACACAGAGACACATAATTTTAGCTTTTCACCACCTGTTTGGAAAGCTCCTATAACCGAGTGCTATGGGACTGGATGGTTTTTACAGGCATGTACCCCGGGAGCTGCTTATTTGCATTATGTATGGACCAGGGCCTAAAATAATCTGCAGTGACGCACATTTTTTGCTGTGATTTTTTTTTTTTTTTTCTTTTCCAGGACTCCATTTTTCTGAACGTGCCGTGACTTTTGAGGACCACGCATGGTTAACCAGCCCCAGGGCTCCCGAGTCCCTGAATCAGCACGTCCGCCTGCAGACGCCGAGCCGAGGGGGAGCGCTCCCCCCGGCCGTGACACGGCCATGGCGGGGAGAAGTGCCCTTCTGCTCTGCCCTGGCTTTCATCTGCAAAGCGTGTAGCTGCAAGTGCCGCGTGTTTACAAATGCAGGCATTGCAAGATCCCTTGAACTGTGTCCTAGTACAAAAGAGGCTTTGAAACAAGAAACACGTTGTCATGGCATGTTCCAGGCCAGCAGCACCAGACTGAACCAGATAATTGCTGTTTCTGCTTTAGCTGCTTCATCGTGGAAAAAGCAGCAGGTCTTGAGCAAGTCTTTCTTCCCTTTAGACATTTGGTGTGATGCTCGGGATGGAAGGAGAGGGCTGGGAATGCCCGGGCAGACGGGGGCAGAGGCGGGATGAGCCCAGCCAGCGCTGCGTACCGCTGCCGAGCTCCGCAGGGCTGGAGGCAAAATTACTCTGCCTGGCTCCAGTCACGTAACCACGGCCAGCGGAGCCGGTGACGCTGACCCTCGCTGTGCGACACGGGGTATTCACGTTTCGTAACCCTGACATGCTGCCAGAGCCAGGAGACGCGGCTCTCGCAGCACCCCCCAGCTCCGCGCTCCCGACCTTTCCCATCGCCCTTCTCCAGGCACTTCATGGCACTCGAGAAATATCCAAATACCTCTCAGTGGCAGCCGGCCAGGTAAAAACCGCTAATTGGCCCCTACACTGAATACGTCCGTTACCACCCCTGGGCTCGATGGCCAGGCAGGCAGTACCTTCGCACCGTTAGAAATGGTGGGTGCGATGGAGGGCGGCGGGGAGTGCCCACACTTCCAGGGCACCGCGCTCCTGTGTTGGGATTTTGAGAAATAGAGGGTAATATTTCTACCTGGCATTTTGAAACAATTTCTTACACATCTCTCCCAGGTGTGTTTTTGCTCCGGGCATGTCACTCCGTGGAGTCAGTTATTGCCATTACAGCCGGCGCCTTTGGAAACAGCAAAACAGTAAAGCTGTGGCTGGGAAGGGCTTCTCACTGCGTACGCCTCGTTAAAAACTGCAAAACTGGGCAAGGCTGAGTAACGCCACAGAGCTGAGGGAAAACAGAGGAGTTCGGGGCTGGATTGCAAGAAGCAACGCCAAGGAATGCCCCAAAATAACAAGGTGGATCCGCCATCTCCTCTCGTACACGCTGCTGCCCTCAGGAAAACGGGACCTGGACAAGGTCTGTCCCGGGCTGGTTGCTCCCGCTCTCCTTGTACCCGACGCTCCACATCCACGCGGAGCCGCAATCCTGCCCGGCATGGCCGGGTTAAGGCAGGTCTGGTTAAGGCAGGTCTGGTTAAGGCAGGTCTGTGACTGCCGCAGGACGCTGGACCCTTGGCCGGCTCAGCGCTGCCCCGCGCCCGTGCGTGTCCGTCTGCCTCTGCAGCGGGCTGCGGCTGGGGAACCCCATTCTGTGGGGGTGCAAATAATGCCCGGGGAAGAGCCAGGTCAGATGTCTGCAGCCTTGGGCTTGTCCCCACAGGTCCATTTTACCTACTCTCCCGACCGCTGCTTTTTATCCTGTTACCCAGGACGGGACACCACTTTGTTTTGCGAACAAGAGCTCAGGGCAAAAAATGGTGGCAGCAGTCTGTCGTCACCAGAGCTGTCACACAAGAAGGAATAACGAGTTTTCTCTCCGCAATAGAGCTCTATCTTCCCTTCAGCCCGTGGCGCGGCTGGAAGTATTGCAACGGTCCCTTCTCCCGTGTAGCCTCTCCCAGTAGCCTCGCTGCGTGCCTCCTTTTAGTGGCAGCTGGGAAAAAGGCAAAGATATATTCTGCTTTGAAAGCACTGATGAATATGCAAACAGTTAGACCTGAAATATTACTTATCCTTGTCACAGGGTATGCACGGAGTTCATATTTGCACTTTTGCCTGAGGACGTATGCAACACGAATGTGGAGCTGAGCAGCTTATGGAAGATTTAACTCATTTCTATTCTTGACGGCGAATTATTAATAAGGTTATGCCCGTGTTCAGGGCCTTTCCCCGCGCTCCCCTCCTGCTGCACGGGGGGTTTGGAAACCTGCTGGCAGAGTTTTACTTCAGCTATCGATTGATGCGCAGCGGGGGTAATATTTCATCCCGAATGGAAGCAGTCGCTGATGATTATCACATGGTATTAGCACGTGTCGTTGTGAAATCGGTGTGAATTGAGACGAAATGTGACCTATGGGCACAGGCAACCGCATTCTGATGTATTCTGGCTGCGTTGCGCTGCACGGGTAACGCCGGGGCTTGACGAGCCGTGGCTGTTGCTGGTACCGTGCTGATTAAAAGCCCCAGCTCGCTCCTGCTCCCATTGAAATCAGTGGGAGGTCCGTCACTGCCTGCAGTGAGCGCTGGGCCGGATCCAGATTTCACTTCATAGTATGCTTTATTCCCTAGGATTAAAGAGGCGCGGGGAGTGGGATTCCTCTCCCTCGTTGATCTCTGCCGCTTCCATGTTTGCCTTGGAGCTGGTCGGGACACGAGGTGCCCGACCTGGTTTCGGTGACTACCCAGGGAGGAGACGAGCGGTGTTTTCTCCACGGCGGCTGCAACAGCCGTACGAGCAGCAACCGCAGCAGTGCCGACGTATCACGCTCCCGAAGGTCAGCCAAGGCTGGGGTGGCTGCTCTGGGGGCAGGGGGGGCAGGTTAAATGTGAGGTGCTGGGCAGCCCCAGAGCGTACCTGGGCAACCCCCATGAATGAGCGCACCTGGGGGGGGGGGGGGCAAGGCAGGCGGGGAGGCTCCGCTTGCCGTCGGTGGGATGGGGTTCCCGTGAGTGTTGCCCGTGCAGTGAAAGCGTCCGACCCCACCGGCACGCCAGAGCCCCATTTCGCAAATTAAAAAGCCCGAGCGTGCCACGGGAGCCGTTGAGGAGGCCCTGACTCTGCGCACGCTGGTCAGGTGTCGGCTGGGGAGGGGTTTTCTCTGGTTCTTGATTTCCAACAAGCGTTTGACCTCAAAGCCGTACCGGCTGAATTCCCCTTGCGATGCGGGAGGGCTCCCCAGGGCACCGCGGCGGCTGCAAGCGCGGACCCCAGCGGGACCCTGCCCGGCCCCAGCCCCACCACGCGCCCGGCTCACCGGCCGAGCCTTTGGGTGGAGGACGGTCGACTCAGGGCCCCTTCGCAGGAAAGCTGCAGAGGGAGGGGGTGGTGGTGACCCCTCCAGTGCTGCCGGGGAACTGAAGCAATCTGTTTATCATGGAAAAACTGCTCTTTGCAGCAATTCAAATGGAAACTTCCCAGAATGACTGTTGCAGAGCTTTCCCCTTGAATCACCTCGCCTCCGAAGCGCCGCTTTCTAAGACGATGCCCTCGGGAAAGCCGTCACTGGCCTCCGCTGCGGCGCGGTGGGTCTGTCCCTGCAGCACAGCTGGTCTCCGTCTCTTCTCGGGCCCGTTTCTCTCAGAGCAGCTCTGCTCGCTTTGGCTGGATGGCAGTGTCTGATGAGCAAAAGCAGGTCCAGGGGTGCAGGAGCCCCAGGAGCCCCAGGCTGGGGCTCAGCTCAAGGGGCTGAGCCCAGCTTTTGGTCTGCAGAACCAGCCGGGGCTTGCCCCAGGAGGGACAGGTGAGTGACCACCAGCACGGAGGTGTCCCACGAGCCGCACCGCTTGGTGTTGGAGGACAAAAGGCCAGAGGATGTGGTCAGCCCTGCTACCCTCTGAGGGCACTTGCCCCAGCTCGGGGACTACCCTGGGAGGGAGGCTCTGACGGCAGCATCCACTGCCATCTCACGAAAACCATTTGCCTGTTTTTCCTGCCCGCTGGCTGCCCGTCACCCTTCCCATGGTTTAAGTGAGTGTCCAAAGGTCACAGAGAATTCAGCCTCTGCCCGGCGGCTCACGTAGCTGAATGAATAAGGAGTGAGTGTGTGATGCCTGACTCAATCCACTCCCGTGTGCAAACCTGCCGGGTGCTTTGCATCCCGTGCTGACACAGCTGCTGCAAAACCTGTGCCAGCAGAGAGCATGGAGCGTGCACATCACCCGCCATGCCGTGCCTGCAGCCCGTGTGCCTTGCACAAGGCCCCTCGTGCGGCATACAGCCCCAGGAATGCTCCCCGGGCAGCGGGGGTGGCCCACCCCTGGCAGCGGGCAGGGCAGCGGGCAGGGCAGCGGGCACACCGCCTCTGCCGCAAGGCGTTTCCGGGCCAGTGTAACCACAACTGCGTGTAAAGCTCTGAGTCGTCAGCCTTGCAGATTGGGAAAAGATACGGAGGAGCTGGGTGTTGCAATGGGTGGGCAGCCATGGAGCCGGGCAGGGGGCAGGGAGGGAGGGCAGGTTACGGCGCCCCGGTGATCCCCGCTGCCGCCCGGAGCAAAGCTGCCGGGGATTTGTCTGCATTTATTGCTGTCATCCCTGCGATGCTTGTCCCCATAGTAACAGAGCAGCCCGGCACTGCAGCGCTCGGTGACATCCCTGGTCCCCGAGGACCTGCAAAGCCCGTGCCATACCCCAACGCCTCGGTGGGGCACAAGCCCGGGGATGACACTCCTGCACGTCAGAGCATGTCAAGTTTTCATTGTGTCTCTGCAGCCCCAGAAAAGCAAACAAGAGCTGCCGGCCGAGGGGACGGCGCAGCCGGGCAGGTGCGGGGCTGGGTGGGAGCTTGCGTGGGGCGAGGGATGGCTGGTGACCCAGGCTTGTCCCCAGGGCTGGTGGCAGACGCTCGTCCCCAGTGCCCGCAGCAAGCGGCTGCACGCTGGGGCTCGCAGGGCCCACTGGTGCGAACGCCGTGCCGGTGGCCAGCGAGGCACCTGCTCCGGCAAAACCAGGCGCTAGCACTTATGTGATGACACGGACCCTGGCTGCTGCGTGCTGGTGAGGCATTAACCACAGAGGGGTTTTCCAGCTGCAGCCGGGCTCTGGCAAACACCTGGGCACTTGAGGTCAGGAGGTATTTGCAACACGAGCTTTTTGAACCCAGGAGTGAGGCAAAGGTGGTTTTTGTTTTTTTTTTTTAGCAGACCGGCAAGACCGAGATCTCCGCGCAGATCCTGGAGCCGCTCGGAAGATGAGTCAAAGGATTCCTGAAGCGATCACAGCTGCGAGGTGCAGCAGCACCAACACATCCACCGGCAGCAGCACCGCCAGGCTCCCTTGGCCAGATGCTTGCGCTTTACATTTAGTAAGACACATTAGGCAATTTCCCCTTAAAAATGTTTATGGGAATATACAAATATTCACTTATTCAGAACTTGCCTGGCCCTTCGCGTGCAGCGTGGTGGCGAAAGTAACTTGAATTGGTATAAATCTATCAAGAAAGCTTGAGATGGGGCATGACGCATGGCGAGGAGATGGATGTCCTGGAGCCCTGGTGGGGACTGAGTCCTCCAGGCGCCGGGATGGAGACCTCGCTCAGTGGGATGCAGCACCCTGCTGAGCAGGACAGGGCCACCACGGGACCTGCGCCACGTCCCTCAGCACCCAGCTGCAGGCAGCGTGGGCAGAGTTTTCCCTCCTGTGATTTCCCGATGGCCACAGGAAGAGCATGCACAGACCCGATCTGGATTAAATCAAAGGAATTTTTTTTTCATTTGCTGTCTTACGCACTGACCACCAAACCACATCCTTCGAGCCTGAGCCCAGTGCAGTGAAACAAAAACTAGGCCAGGACTTTTTGCTCATTTATTTTTTCCCCTTTCCCTCAGCGCATCAGTTGGGTGCAAAGCTGGCACACACCTCTCCTCCAGCCCCTCCGCTCCCCACGGAGCTGGGTGCAGCCCCGCAGGATGGCCCCCTCCCGGTGCAGCCCGGTGTTCCCCCCACCCCGATTACCCTGAGCGAACCACTTGCAGCTCCACGTGAAACCTGGGAACTATCCAGATTATGTCCACTGAGCACAGCGTCAGTGGGGAGCAAATACAGAGGACCAGTAAGTAATGACGTCCTGGCAGATCGTGTTGTCGGGACCTAATAAGGCACAAGGTGGGGATTGTACTTAGCTCTCACCCGATTGCATCAAGCAGCCGAGTGTTTTACAATCTGACTGTGAGCTCAGAGCAAACTGGAGGGGACCCGTCGGCAAAGAGCCCCCGGTTGCTGGCGGGGGCGGCGGCCGCAGCGTGACACCGGGCAGCATCCCCAGAGCTGGGCTTGCATCAGTCGCGATCTGCCTGCATAGGGAAGTTCTCACGTTTACAGAACAGAGAGCAGCTTTATTGTTTTATTTTGCAAACCAAAACCAGCCGGGAGTTTCTGAAGTGTCTGCCATCCCCGCAGAGAGCTGTTTAGTCATGCCTGGTGTGTATGCATGTGAGACAGTGTAGGGGAGGGAGTCTCTAGGACTTTGCAAAGATTAAAGATTTATGCTGACCCTTGAATCTGATCCAAAGCTACTAATCTGCCCTGATCCTATCGTCTGCTCAGGGTGGATCTATTTCACTTTCCTTTATGGTGCTCCTGACTCACTCCACTCCCACTCCAGGCCAGCCCAGTGGGAATGGGAAGCACTACCACATATTTGTTTGGGTTTGCATTTAAAGCTCTGGACCTGCAGTGGGTGCAGCTCATAAAGGAAACCAGTGTGGATAAGATATGGGTGAGCTGAATGCTTGGAAACCACTCCCAAACACAAGCTGAAGTGGTTTGAAATCAAGGTGGAGTGATGTACAGAAGGCACAATACTTCGCAGCTACGCCCAACGTGTGAGAAAGGCATTCACATCCAAGGTGGTAAGGTAGGCAGGGCATCCAGCCTGCTTCCAGGGAGCCAGCCCGTGGCCTTGTGGGGTCTGTAGTGCCAGTGTGACCTCCCCAGCACAGAGCTGGGTATCGCCCCCTCCATCTGCCCACCCACCGCTCCGACTCTGCACTTTGCAGCCCTGCGAGATCCCCGTGGGGCTGTGGGAAGCCGTGCCGGGGGCACCGGGGTACTGCTGGTGCACCGGCACCGCTCCGCCTGGGAAATGGCTTGCTTGCACTCCATCACCCCGTACTGAAGCGCCTCTGATGGCTGCTGGGGATTTAGCACGAAAAACAAAGTGCAGAGGAAAATACAGACCTGATTGTGTGGAGGGCAGAATAAATCTCCTCTGCCCTTGCAAAAACTGGTGTGGCAGAAAGAGAAATAGCTTTCCCTTCTCCCCCCCAGCCCTCCTCTGCCTCAGCCGCACGAGTCACGCTCGGTCAGGAGGAAGGCTGGGGATGCCAGAGCAGCTCGGCCCACGTGCCAGCCGGGCTGGGGATGGAGAACACCCACCCGGGCACCGCCGGCGGTACCGGAGCTGCGGGCAGACAAGCAAACAGTATCAGTCATACGGACCTGGCCCGAGGCTGAACTGACCAGGAGACGAAGAGTGTGGTGTATCCTATTTCAGATCCCCCGGGACATCCTGTTCTCCCGATAACTGATGATATGTAAATATAGCAAATGCAAAGCGAGGCACTTTCCTACCATGCCTTGCTCAGGCTACATATAGAAAGGGGCTGAAACCTAGCAGCGCAGTTGGAAACACCCATCTGCAACTGTGAAATAGGCATCATGCTTTATTTTTAGTTTAAAATGAAGTTCCTGTTTGTAAGGCCAGAAGGGTTACAGGAAAAAAAATGATGAAGCGGGATCATTTACTGCTATTTTTCTTTTCACGTGTCCTTCCTTCCTTCCTCCCTCCTGAGAAATAGGATGTAGCACATCGCTATTCCAGGCTGCGATATTCGCTCACAGGAACGCAGGTTTCTGCTCCCTCCGAAGGGGCCCATCACGCTTCGTGTAACAAAAGACACCAGTCTCCAACCACGCCAATTACCCTGGATTTCTAGTTGCTACATGAAGGCGCTTATCTCATGTAAATGAAACGCCGTCTTCACAGTGACTCGCACTTCCTTTCTCTTTCATCAGAGTTTTGGGCTGCCCCTGCCAGGCGGGGGTGAAGGGCAGGTCAGGCAGTGGGCTGGGGATCCCGTCCCCTTCCAGCAGCCGACCCCCCCTCCTCCCCGGGGCAGCTGATCAGACCCACCAGTGGCGGGGTGGACCGAAAGATTTGGTCAGCTCAACCAAACGAGTCTTTTTAACTAGCAAAGCCGAGCACTAATTAGTCTGGCGTCTAATTGTTGACCCAGCACCCAGGTCGTGTGTTTCTCCTTCGGGTGGGGGATCACCCGACGCAGTGGAAGGAGAGCTGCGGGGATGCGTTCGGGCGGGCGCCCACGCGTTTTCCTGCTTCCCGTGCCCCA
This sequence comes from Grus americana, assembly GCF_028858705.1. NCBI lineage: Eukaryota > Metazoa > Chordata > Aves > Gruiformes > Gruidae > Grus > Grus americana. Next base: position 2,090,779 of record NC_072862.1, on the reverse strand, counting down.
GAAGGGAAAGGCATTTGCGAGCTGACAGGAGGGCGACTGCGAGCTGCTGATGGGAATTCCCAGCTGAGGGGCTTCAGGAGCGGTGGGAGCTTTGGCGTATGGATTAGGTGGCTTATATATCCTATAGCGTGAAGGAAACAGGCGGTTTTGCTAATTCCCTTGCACTTTAGTTTAATAAAGTAGGATTTGTCTGGTGGGAAAGTGTAACAGTGGGATTTAAGCTCTGTGAGTCTCATGACGGGTGCTCGCCCAGCGGGGTGGGAAGAAGGGATGCATCGTTTGCATTCTGTCTCTCCCATGTTCTTGTGTTTTTAAATGTGAGTGCCCACAGCTTCGGATGAGCTTTATTTGGGATTACGTTTATTAAAAAAATCTGTATGCAGATACTCACGCTGAATTCTGTAGCCCAGTTTTTCAGAATCCAGAGTGCCCTGTGTCTAGGGAGAACCAAAAGCGCTTGGTTTGTTAGTGCCTTATGCCACGACTCACATAAACAAAAAGGATCGAGAGGGGGATGGACAGTACACAGAGGGAGAAGGGGCAAATCCGTATCTGGTACAGCCTCTGTAGGGACACGAGATCCTTCTGCTTCTGGTTTTAATGAGAAAGGCCCCAATGGAAATTTTAAATCTGGATCTGCATCAAATCCTCAAAGTTCAGGGAGTTTAGAACAGGGAGTTCAGTCCAGTCCATCACACATCAGAGCTATCTGCAAAATTCACATCCTAACTTTATTTTTTTTTTTCCAGCAACACATTCTGCCAAAGATGCGTGCTTGGATGTGAGGTATTTTTCTTCTTTTTCATCCCTTTTCCTAATTTAATTCCCAGATCTAAATCAAATTTTTCCATCTCAGACCTCCAAGCTGGGATGCGTTGTTTGCAGTTATGAAGCTGTTTCGGCTTTGCCATGCCCCGTACCGCACGTTGAGATGCCGGAGGTGCCTGCCTGCCTGCAACAGCGATGACTGAGGGGAGGCCCGAAGGGTAGGCACTGCGTTGGTTTATTGCCAAATGGAGTCAGAGCTTTCTGATGTGACACTGAGCAAATCATTACACCGCTCCTGCACTTCGTTTCCTCATTATTAAAAGAGGATAAAACCCAACCAATTATTGGGATATGCACAAATATGCCATTGATGAGGGCCCTGAGCAACCGGGCAGATTTTCTGAGGAGCCTTGAAGCAGCAAGGCACAGAAGCCACATGCTGGGCTCTCCCTTATTTTTATTCTTTTTTGTTTTCTTGGTTGTAGAATAAGAGCTAATCAAAGTGATGCTCTCCAGCAGGCTTTTGTGTATGGCATTACAGCAAAATCCTAAATTCCCTTTCCTGCTCATGCATACAAAGCAGGAAGAACCAGGATGGCTGCAGACTATTTCTATTTTCAGATGATTTAGCCAAGGAGAAAATAACTGGATGGCTGGAAGAAGGAGCATTCGCTAGGAAATAACCTTGGAGCGCAGCTCTCGGACACGATGGCGTGTGAGGTGCTCAGCTTCCTGAGACAACCATGCTCCGCAAAATGCCAATGGGGAACGTAACTTCCAGAGGAGACGACAAAGGACAATACAGACAACCGGAGCACGCAGAATCCCATGCAAGAGAGACTGCAGAGCAGGCTGGGTGCTCCCTTCTGCTCCTCTGCTCCTGATCAAGAAACCGTTTCAGCATCGACATACGTAAAGTTCCTCCTGTTCAGTTTAGGACCCCTACTAGGTGCTGGGGCAACAAGTCAAGTATTTGGCTGGTGTAAGCCAGTGCAGCTCAGCTGACTTGGTTCACGTGAGGATGTTTGCGTAGGTGTGTTGCTTCTTCCCCCACTGAAGGCAAAGACGTCGCCTGGGACTTGCCCCTCACACCTGGAGCAAGCCGGACGCTCCCTCACCGCAAGGCAGGAGTGGGGGCAGCTTCTCCACGCTGATGCTGTAGGACCACAGCGGGGAGCGATACCTGAGCAAAATCTCACACCTCCTCGCGCATCGCTTCATGCTATCTGGTCTGCAGCGTGCAAGGGAAACTGCAGCTCCCAGCGCCTGGGATCTGTGCCTGACTGCTGCCTGCCACCTTCGGGCACATCGCCTCTCCCGTCTCTGCCTCAGCTTCCCCGACTGCATGACGCTTTATGAAGGACTTTGAATTTCACCGATTAAAAAGCATTAAATGAGACCGGCTTGTCCTGCGGGCTTGATGTAGATTATACAGCCACTGTGGCTGGGAATAAACATCCCTCTGTTCCCCTCATTTCAAAGCGACACCCCCTTCCCAGGATTATCTCTCCCCTTGTCCATGACAACACCGGGGAAACCAAAGGCGTTCGCAGGGTGGAGGCGGGGGCTGGCATGTGGACATCGCCTCGCTGTTTGTGTCCGTTCAGCTCTCATTAACAGCTTACTGCAGATCAAATCCCTTGCTTCGGGTTTATTATGAGCAATAAAAAAGAAGATTTGCTGGACCCCGCGGCACCCATGTGCCCAGGGAGCGCCAGGGTGTGGGTGCCGGCTCTGCCAGGCCGGGGGGGCCATGCTGCGCAGGGAGCCCATTGCTGGGTGAGGTGAGGATGCAGGTGAGGGTGAGGATGAAGGCTAAGGCATTTCTGAAGGCTTTGGGCGAGGAGCACAGTTTTGGTGAGGTTGCATCCCCCTCTGCTGGAAAATCCGAGCAAAGGCAGAAGAGCACCCGCCGGCCAAGGAGAAAACTGGGGTGAGAAAAAAAAGTAAATAAATGTGCAAAGAAGGGAAGTGAGCCCCGGGGGCCGCGGGGGACACTGCGGGCAGCCGGCCTAATCTGAAGCTGCGGGTTTGTCCGCTGCAGGCCGCGATGAGAGGGCTCTTGCTGGGGACGATCAGAAATTTTCTGCAGAAATTGGGATGCTTGTGCCGGGCGTAGCCTGCTCCCCACCGCGGGAACAGGCGAGTGGGGCTGGGGCAGCGATGCCGGCGGCTGGCACACGAGAGGGGAGCTGGGCACTGGGTGTCCCCAAAGGATCGTCCCGCTCGGGGGGTCTGGGACCCGCGCTGGGTGATACCGCGGGTCAGGCAGGTCCTGACTACGTGGCAGGCTCTGGCAGCAGCCAGAAGATCGGTAAGCAGAATTGCACAGACAAGGTCGGTGCTTTGCTGCTGGATTCGGAGCTGCTTCGTAGCCCGGGTGGTGCTGAGGGGCCACGGCTGATGGGTACTGAGGTGCAGAACACCTTGGTGGGACTTTAATACGCAAGGAAACCTGAACCATAGGCTCCTAGATTTGTCAGGAAGGGTGCTGCGGAGCTGTCTACGGTTTCTTGCCAAGCAGCTGGTAGGGAGCCCTATCAGCCTGGAGAAAATGTCCATCCCGGTGGGTCAGCTCTTGTCCTGCGTGCCGGGAAGGCAGCCGCCGGCAGCTGTGGGGCACAGAGCAGCGTGTCAGTGGCGGAGGCAGCCGGCGCTCCAGGGAAACAGGCGGCAGCAAGAGACATGGCGAGCAGTGGCAGGGAGTGGGGAGGGAGGGGGGGTGTCATTTCTAGGCATGGCTGTATGGAGGCGTTTGGCACAAGGGCAGCTCCCCTGGGCCTGGCACCCTCTCCCACCGGGCTGCGAGGGCGGGCAGCTCCCCTACCCCGAGCACCGATGCTGGAGCTCAGGTTTTTTTTCCTCTCCGCCAGCCCAGGGCTGGACGCAGGGCTCGTGGTAGCCCCAAGCAGGGCCGGCGACTGTGGTGGCGGCGGGGGCTCACCACCGTGGCCCCACGTGCATGGTGCCTGGGTGGACGGCTCATGGCTCGGCCTGGCCAAGGACCTTTAAAAACCTCCTGCTACGGGCTTCCCCTTGGTGCTGGCTTCCTCTAAATCTGGTAGCACACGTGGCTGCCCAGAGCTGGAGGCTGAGGGCTCTATGCCCTTCTTTCAGAGGCTCGCTTGGAGACTGTTTGTGCTTAGACTTAGCGCTGGAAGAATGGTTTTGTTTCTTTTTTGGATTTTAAATCAAAATCACAGAAAGGGTGAAATGCTGTGACTGAGCTGGCGAAGGCCCTGACTGTGCAATAAATCTGCAAGCATGGGCCTAGCTTTTGCGCAGGGGTCTGTGCAAGTGCCAAGGTCTCTGCTAATAAATCTGACTGGAGGACCTGGAGGAAACTTTTTTTAACTTGCTGCTAACAGCAGGCTCTTTTTTAACCATCATTTTTTCCCCTCTCCCTTCTGCTGATTCATGCTCCTGCTGCTTCGCCGTGGGGAGACGCCAGCATTCCTGAAGGTCATCACTTGCATGCAGCAGCTCACACCGCAAAGTGTTTGCCAGCATCTACCAAATCAAAATGCTAAAACGGCTCTGATAATTTATATTTTCACTGTCAGTGACGGAAAATCTTACAGCTTGCCAGCCTTGTAGCTGCCACGTTTCCAGTCTGCTAGACTACTGGAAGGTAAAGGAGGTGCATGAAAGGTAATGCCTGCCGGCAAACCCGACACCAGGTCATCTCAGTGCCACCACAGCCCGAGCATTTTCACCCGGGCTCACCTATAGGCAGTCCTCTCAGGGATTCGGAAAAACCTAGTGTCCAAGCACGCACGCCTCTGACATACCAGTCTGTCTCAGACAAACAGGCGAGACGCTGGGAAATGAGATGCTTCAGCTCACGCAGGAGTCACGGCTGCCTGCAGCCCCAGGGTCCCTGGGAAGTGGGGCTGTGCTTCCCCACCGGCACCTCCTTGCCCTCCTGCCTCTCTCCTGCTCAGAGCCGTGAAGGCTTGATGCTGTCCTGGGCTGCAGAAAAGAGGGAGGACTGAAAGGCATGCAAGCAGCATGCAAACATTGCTAAGAAAGTAAGAGTTATGGTTTAGTTTTCAAGGCGTGTCTGCCTCTTAATGGCAAAGGAATATTTCTGGTTTAGCTCAAGCAATAATAGCACAATAGACATGCTTCTTTTTCAGGAAAGCTGTGGGGAAGACACAGTGAAATCCTTCCTTCCCTTCTTCAGGTTCTTTAATGTCCATCTCTTTAGAAGCGACCACTGATCTTATCCTTTCCTTTAAGCATTTGTAACATAAGGGTGACACATATCTCATATACGCTGCCGTACGCCTCTGTTTCTGTTGCTAATATTTTAAGCGGGACTTGGAAATGCAGAGCTGGAAACAGACCCCACGGGCCGGTGCTACGCCGCAGGGCTCCGGGCCAGGGCCACGCTGTGAGCACAAGTCCTCCTCGGCTTCCCCAGCTCAGAGAGCTTCTGCCTCCCTCGACAAGGGGGGATGCCTGACCTGGGAGGCACCCGCACTTTCTAAGGCATTTTACAAATGACCTGCTCAATCCTTCTTGAAAGAAAAATGAGTGTGAAAGCGAACTGAGGGCACCAACAGGCCATGTGTATTTGCCTCCTTAAAGTACAAACCATGAACAAGCAGAAATGCAAAATCCCAGAGCAAGACTGACACTATTATTTTGCCGTGGTTCCTTGCTCAGCAGCAGGGGAAAGTGCTGCACAGCAGGCTTCTGTAACTCATCAAACCAATTAGTTTCTTTGTCTGCATCAGCTAGTGGGAGTAGTCTTTAGCTGAAGACAAATTAAAGAAACGTCCAGTAAGATATTCTATTTTGAGAGGAGCTGTCCTATTTTCTCATACTGACAGACTCAGAAATCTGTGCACAATTTAGCTCATTATTAGAACTAATTGGTGCCAGGCATTCCATCCTCTTTGATACGGCTAACCATGGGTATGAAATTTTCTGAGTTAATGAACCATAAAATGGATTAAGAACTTTCAAAGTGCAGTTCATATCACAGCTTAATTGGAAGGAGTGTATTAGTTGGCTTTTTATGGATACAAAGGAAAGCCATGTTTTGGGGTGGAAAAGCACATGCACAGACGCCTTCCCTGCCACTGGGGAGCTGGGAAATTTCTAATTTTGGTGCCGCAGAGTGGTGCGGTTTGACAGCAGGCACCTTCCCGAACGCTCCACAGCTCACCGTGCAGCCTGTGCAGCCGAGAAGGACAGAAACAGCTTTTTCCTCTGCGTGCAGTACTTAGCGTTCCTCCCGCGTAATGCCCTGCGGAGAGAAGCCAATTAGTGCAGCCCTCCCAGCAAGGTCGGGGGAGCTGCCAGGCGGATAAAGGGCCGGTCAGGGCAGCGTGGAACCTTCTGATGTGGCCAGCATCGCTGATGCCAGACAATGGTGCGCTAGCGTGCAGCCCCAGTTGTTTTACACCAATCTCATTCCAGTTGCTTTTTTGCACTTGTTTGAAACTGGTCTGTAAGAGTAGATTTGTCCCCCTCCTTTTCTTACCTGTCGGCTCAGAAAAATAATGCCGTGTGATATAGAAAATTTCCTTCTGGCAGTGACGGAAAAGGAGAACCCTTTGCAGGTGACCCAGACGTGGCATCGGGTCGCAGGATCCCAATGACATCACTCAGTGCGATGACTTGGAACCCTGAGGTAACCAGGTGAAACAGAATATCCCCGTACACCCCCCACCCCGTACTCGTCAGCGCTGATCTGGCACCATGTAACACTGATTAAATACTCCCTACTACCTTTCGTGATGTCGGTATTTTCCTGAGCAGGCATGGAAAAACCTGAAGCTCTTGTCCTTAGGAGCAGTAACGGAGTATTTTTTCTTTCATTATCCAAACATTATGAGCTTTTATATTTCACCTGAGGATACAGAAATATACCATTTCATGGTATTACAGAACTTTGGTAATTTAGGCAGTTTGTAATTACACAAATGCCAAACAAACTGCGTACCCATTCATAAGATATTTGGAAGGATGTATTGTATCACTGGGTGAATCCAGTGGTTCTCCTCGTGTTTTGCAGCCTCCAACCTCCAGAGAACTTCCAGGAAATGTCTAGACACAGAAAGTGATGATCTGGTCCTGCTTTTGTGTGCTCTCTGCCTCTGCCCTGGCCATCTGGAGACTGGTCCTCCTCAGATGCCAGAAATACCCCGCAAGCCGGGGCATCAGTAATTGCTTTGCTGTAAGTGCTCTGTGCTGACGCACTACTGAGTGCAAAGATCCCCAGGGTGCTTATGCAGACAGCTGACGGTGGAAACGGGGAGCAGAGTCGAAGTCTAAAGGCCGGAGAAACCCTGCGTGGAACAGTCAGCAGAATTATGTACCCAGATCAGTGGTCAGTGCTGCCTTCCTGATCAGAGCAAAAGGCATTTTGGAGAGTCCCATAATTTGAGGTGAATGCCAAGAACATACTATTAACTTAGCATAATGAGTTTTATCATTCCGTTGAGTTTAGACACACTGACACAGCTTTTGTTATGCTACACGTTACAGCAGGATTTTATTGGGAGAAATATTCACGGTGTTCAAACACAGACATATGAGAACCCGAAATACTCTGCGGCTTCACCAGGCTTGGGAGAACAGACACAGCATCCCCGTTTGCTGGCTCTGGCAGCAGCTGATAGTAAATCACAAGTCTGTTGCCTGAAAACACGCCACAAATGAGAAGAGACTTCCTCTGTGCAGAATTTGCAGTCCATGTAGAAAGTGTCTGCGATATCTTTGCAATACAGGGAGAGGGGGCATCATGTTGTTGTTTTCAGCTATAAAAGTGCTCTCGCACTATTTTGTTCCAGTGGGTGAATTAGCAAATTGGATTTGCTCCCAGGAGTAAAATATTCATTTATCATTTCATGGAAAACATGACTGCTGTGTAAGATGTGCTGTTGCCTGTTCCACATCTGTTTGCAGTGAGCTATGACGTGTACCTCAGGAAGCTTTTATCTCTGAAGTAATGATGGACATACAGAAGCAACCGACCACGCAGACCGGCTCTTAGCCGACTCTTGTAATCCCAGTGCCTCGGCGTAGCTTCCACCTTCCGTGAAACCTTGAACATACACAAGTGCAAACCAGAGTCAGAAAGGGACTTCTGGAGATATTATTCTCCTGTGCAGCTGTGAAACAAATAATTAATAAAGATATTGTGGGCTGCCAGGTCCTTGGACAAAGAATGAAATACAAACAACAACCCGTTATTTTGCCTCCCGCAGCAAGCTGACGAGTGCCCTGCACTGCAGTGCCAGCTCAGGGTGCCCGCTGTCTTTTCAGATGACACCTTTGTTGATAACGATGATTAGCGATGACTGCACTGGGATACACCAATGTGTTTCTTGCATGTTTTATCTGTCCTCTTATGTATGTCCATGCTAAAATCCCTGCTTGCGATGTGCATTACGGCTGCATTTACCTCATTCGTGCTGGCAATGCAGAGTGCAAACCAGAGGAGAGCCTGAGAAGGCACACGGAGGCAAGCCTCGCAGGAACCACATCTCCGCAACAGACTGGTTCTACCTCCAAATACGGTTGGTCTCAGCTATGAAATATATTCTTCTGGCGTGTTTGGGGCGAACTGTGATCTTGAGGCACTAGAGGGGAGACCGGAGCCGTGCTGCTGCAGGGGAGGCTCAGGAGGGCTGTGCGCCTGGCGCTTGGCTGCCCGAAAGTCATCAGCTGCACACGCCGCTGCTCTCTCTTCATCCAGGAGTAGAAATGCCAGTCGCATTCACTATAGCATGGCCTGTCCATGTTTAAAAGTAGTTCCTGTATGTGATTTTTGTTAGCCAGGGACTAGGCTAGCTAAGCTGTAGCATTCCTCTGAAAAAAAGGAAAGGGCCTGTTAGCTTCTCCTGGCACTGGGTTATACCCGGTGCTCCATTTGCTGCTCTTCGCAAATATGAGCAATACCCCAAAATGCCAAAATTCCCTGGTACTGATCGTACTGCTTCCTTGTGTGCTCCTCTGCACTGTCTGAGCTGCCTGGTCCCTCTCTCGTCATTATTCAGCCTCCATAAAACTCCTTAACTTGCTTCCCACCCTGCTCCCTTTGGAGCTGGGATGTCCGTAACCAGGTAGGTGAGCCAGGAGCGAGGGGGGAATGGAACCCAACCCACGCTGGTCCTTCCTCTCCCAGTGCGGCACCGCGGTGGGGGGGACGGGCCTTCGGGGTGACGGAGGCTGCATGGCGGGGGCTGCTGGTCCCCAGGAGCCGGGGAGCGGGCGAGCGTCCGGAGGCAGGAGGTTTCCAGCTTTGCCAAGGCTGCTGTGCACTTCAGCTCTCACTGGGGAGAGAAGTTGTCCTCAGCCTGATCCCTGTGCCCTGAAAAATGCTGCAGAGTTAATGAAGCACAGCAGGCTAATAAAGCAAGGCAGAGAGCCTTGACGCTGTTTCCACTCTTCATACAACACTGGGCAGTGGCTCAGGTTCTTAGTAAATGTTTTGAAAACAATTGCAGACAAGAGCAAAGAGTAGCTGTTTTCCAACCTATTGACAACCTACAAATCCTGTTTAATATCCATTAATGTCTCTTAATGGCGATGATCCATTTGAGTCACAAAAGTTTTCATAAGAAATCCTGAGGAAAAAGATTGTACTTGAGGTGAAGGGAAATATTCTTATTCCTTGGGCATATCGTAGACTCCTTGCAATTTTTTTTCAGCTACATCTTCATTTGCTCAGCTCTTGTCCCTCCTGCCTTGGCCTCGCACTGCAAAAGTCACCGTTTAACTACCCGGATTTGTGAATAGTACAAACACCGGGATCCTCAGTGGCGTCGCTCTGGAGGACAGATGTTTAGAGAAAGTGCGGAATGTATTACATAAATGAAGATGTCTAGAGCTTGTAAATCTGTATCACCCCGATTGCTGTTCTTTTCAATAAACACGCAGACGCGTGCATTGGTTTGCCTTCTCATTCTGCTGTCGTTTGAAGTTGGGGGATCCCTAATCTCCACCTGCTATCGGCTTTTCTGTACAGAACCGGGCTTAACTTGGCCGGGAATGAGGAGAACCAGCCAGAGTTACCCGACCAGCACAGCAGCGAGCTGCGGGTTCTTGGCAAAAGCTTCTAGAGAACGGCCAGTTACGTGAGAATAGCTGGGAACAACAGGTCACGTGGGCTGACCCTTAGTTTTTGTAAGTTCTAAGAGCACACACGAGGTTTTATGAGCTATTTCACTCGCTTAAAAAATACTCTGCCTTTGTCACGTGAAGATATTCTGGTCAGTATTTCTTAATCCCTAGCCCTCTGCAAGCCCAGGACTTGCTGCAGGCCAGGTTCCAGCTCAGTGCCTCTGAAGGCAGGAGAGCAGCTCTCAGAACGCGGGAACAGCCCAGGCCGAGGGGGGGGCTGAGCGGACGCCCCGCTCCCAGCCAGGCCGGCGGGGCTGAGCAGACGAACACCCCCAACGCCTGCACCCGCCCAAGATGGCGGGGCTCTGGGCTCGCGGCAGACGCCCCGCCCCTCGCGGCGCGGCCCCGCCTCCTCCCCGCCCTCCCGCCTCCGCCGGTCCTCCCCGGGCGCGGCGCGGGCGGCTGCCGACAGGGGGCGGTGCGGGGCGGCGCGGGGGTCCGGCGGCGGCGCGGCGTCTCTTGGTGCGCCTCGCGGGCCGTGCCGAGGCGTCATATGACCGTGGCGCGGGGGCGAGCCGGGCCGTGTGGGAGCGTGCGGGTGTCCGACAGCCGCCGCCGCCGCCGCCAGTGCCCGGGCCGAGCCTGCCAGTGCCCCCGGCCCGCCCGCCGCCGCCATGCTGGCGCTGCTCTCCCGGCTGCTGGACTGGTTCCGCTCCCTCTTCTGGAAGGAGGAGATGGAGCTCACCCTGGTGGGGCTGCAGTACTCGGGCAAGACCACCTTCGTCAACGTCATCGCGGTGAGTGGGCCGCGCCGGGCCGGGGGCAGGCCGAGGGGCAGGCCGCGGCGGGGAGCGGCGGCGGGGCCCGGGAGGGGTTCCGGGGGAGCCGCGCGGTGCTGAGGGGGCGCCGCGGCCTGTACGGGCCCGGCAGGAGGGGGCTGCGGCCGAGCCGGGCCGGTAGCGGCCTGGTGTCCGGCCCCGCGCTCAGCAGCCGGTGGCTGGGCCTGGGCTGGCCCTGGCTCACGGTCGTGTCTCGCACGCTGCGCTGAGCTGCGGGTGAAGCTGCTCGGCTGGGCCGCCCGCCGTGGGGAGCGGGCATGTCTGCCCTTGCTGGGCAGGCTCGCAGAGGAGGTGGCCGAGCCGCCGCGTACAGCCGTGATACCGTGCTGCCTCCGTAAACCTTCGTGCGTAATGGGGCCCGCGGAGTCACCGATAGCCGTGTCAGAGCACAGCTCTGCGGTGTGCTCCGGAGGCCCGTTTTGGTGAACGCAGTAGTATGCCTGGGCTCACTGTAGCATAATGTGAAGAGCGTCTTCGGCTGCTTCCTCCCATTTGACTCTTTTTCAGTGCTCCTCAGTAAATGATTTAAATGTTTCCCGCTCATGGTTCTTTTCTCAGATTTTTGCTTATCCTGACTGCTGAAACCTGTACTGAATAATCCATTTTCTCTTAAGGTATGCGCTAAGAAGTCCAACTTCCAAGCCTAACAGCAGTAGACTGCTGAACTTGGGCCTACTTATCTGGTGATCTGCCTGGAGCAGATGAAGGAAGGGTGTGGGAATCCTCCTACATTAAGCTTTTCCATTGTTGAACAAGATAGAGTGGCTTGCTTAAATGGCTTATTCAGCTTTGCTAGTGTCCTGTTCTGTGGATGCATGTGGCAGAAAACATTCAAAGAGAGAAGCTGGAATTTGGAAGCCCTTGTAGGGAGACCGAAATGGGCAACTGGGATACCTTTTGGTTTTGCAGGGAGTGTGACTGACTTGAGTCTGCACCTAGAATGAGAAAGCTGATGTCTTCAACCTCAGACCTTCAACTTTTTTTTTGGAGGCTATCTCCTTAATATTACTGAGTATTTTTATGAATGTATGTATTTGTCAGTTAAGTGAGTTACTGGATAGGAAAAGGGCTCTTATTCTCTTGCATTTATATGTAATCCTTGTTACTGTGACTAGCTGTCAAAACGTAACCAAGCTCCTGTGTAGTTGAGGATGCCAGCACTCAGTGGGCTACATGATAGTTCTGAGAAATGGGTCTGCCCTCATAGAAGGTAACTCTTCCTCTGCCTAATTATGTTAGGTGGAAGTTGCTGAGCTAACCTGAGAATGCCAGAAGCCTTTTCTTTCATGCACAGTGGTGGCTGCCACTACTTCTGGGCTTGGATTTCTAAAAATGAAACTCTGAAATTGTTGAACAACCTCACTTTATGGCCGCTGAGCTGATACTGATTGGTGTGTTCATGCAACTTTGAGCGCTGAGGTTACTCTGCAGATTTTTTTGTCTTCTGGAGTCCTGGATGGTGATGACACTTAACAAAGTACTGCTTTGCTGTTCTGTCTGCATAGTACCAGCAGCACATCTCATCTGTGAATCTGTACTGCAGATATGAGCAGTAGTACAGAGTACAGAGTTGTTGTAGTAGTTGTGCATTAGTTTAGTCCATCTAAGTTGTCTCAAATGGTAGAAGTACTCCGAAGTAAAGCTGACATCTGTTTCCAGCTTGCTTTGCTAGGGGTTGAATCTTGCAAGGTTTCAACCACACGTTAGGATCACGCCTAGACATTTATCTGAGTAAGTGTCATTCAAATAGCCTTGCAAAACTGAGTGAAATAAGGAAGTTGTTATGCATAATGACACAGCCTAGTTAGCTGGTTTAGGTTTGGAAGCAGCAAGTCACATGCCTGAAGTTTTTAATTAGGAAATCTGGTGACTCTTTACAAAAAAACAGAGTGAGGGGACTTGCTCAGGTTTTTGTTATTGGTTTGAAAAAAATAATAGTGTGAGCTTCAGTTATCAGTGCAATATTGCTTCTTACAGAAGGAGTAGTGCTGACTATGGCACGAAGAGCTAACTTCTTGTTAGTGCTTCCTTGACTGACTGTAATTCAGAGTATGCGTTTGGAAATGAGTGCTGGAAAAGAATAACTGGCCTCTGCAGGCCAGTCAATGGTTGGGATGGATGTAGCTATCAAGCATTGGGATTCCTTAAAACTAAAATGAAGGGAATGACACAGCAAGATGCTAGTCCTACAGAATGGCTCTAAAAGCTGGATTGCATAGCAGGAACTTGGTATGGTCTATAAGGTTGCATTTTGTCTAACAAAGGGCTGTTACCAATCTCTTGACAGCAGTGACTTTAATCTAATAAAAATCTGTAATGTAATCTGTGCCAATCAAATCAGGCATGTGTAACTAGGGGAGAAACTCAAGCCAATTACACAGGAGGCCTGATACAACACTGGACTGCTGCTGGAATGGAAGGGCCATGAAAGGCAGACAATCCAGTTCTAGAATAATCTTTTTGTAGATTGGTAGCTGGTTTGGACCATATTTATTCCTCCAGTGCAAGCAAGCACTACACTAAGTAATCAGACTGAACTTAGTTTGACTAAAAGGTTTAAAAACCAACTTTAGCAGTGAATATCCTTAGCTGGATACAATGAATGCAGCTTCTGCTTTGCTAAGGCTCCGTATTAGTCACTGTCTCTAATTAGATATTAAGCATAAGTTTTCCCTGTGCGTGAGTAAACTTGCTCACAAGGGAGGATATAATTTCTTCCTGGTCCTAATTTCCATAATGTAGATGGCCTATGGCTCTTATTTAGAGAAACTGCATGTCATCCCAGTATCACATCTTGAATTGTTAGCTTCTTATCTGAGGGCTTGAAATGCCCATTATTTACTGGAGTCTGCAGGATCTTCTATCGTTTGCATCTCTGCAGTTAGTGTCTGTGAACAGGCTTTCATCAGACTTGCTGTCAAAGTGTGCAGTCCCCGCCATGCTGGTGTGGGGAGGTACGAGCGGCAGCTCCGCTCCACAGCCATCTGATGCAACTGAAACATGACTCAAGTAAACTGACTCTGCTTCCAGGCTGCGGGCAGTGCATGCTGGTGAATAATGGGGCACTTGTTCGGTTTTAGAAAAGTAATTCGTGGAAGAGCGGCATTTCCTATTGTGAAGTCTTGCTTGGAGCCCAGTAGATTGATCCTTGATCCAGGCGTTTGGCACTGGAATGCTGAAGCTTGATAGCCTGATCCTCAGCGGGCAGGAGAGGGGAACTGCAGGGGTGGGAGGCAGGCAGACTTTCCTGATACAGTTGTCAGGTTTAAGAGCTAAACTCAACCTGTTCTGTTTGTGGTGATAAGATAAATAAGATTCCTTTTTAGGATTTGTGTCAAAGCCTGAATTAGTGTGGTTTGGTTTTTAACTTTGGAATATCTGACAAGCCTTTGAGTGAGGTCTTGGTTTCCAGAGAGAGAGGCAATTTTTGCAGTGCCTCTCAACTAAAGATTCCTTTGGCCAGTTGGGAGCTGTGGCTTCCTTCAGTCCTCAGGACTATTATAAGTAACTTTGACTTAAGCCACACAGGAGAAGTGTGGAAAGAGATGGCTCTAAAGAGCTTCGCTGCTACTTTAGTGCCTTCTGAAACACCCAAGTAGGTCATAAATAGCGTACGTTGACACTTCATACACATAATAGTTAAGCGAGAAAGAAGGTTGATATGTTTTTAAGTGAACTGTTTCTTAATCGCAGAAGTCTCTTTAAATGGATTGCCTCACTTCGTTGGGTAATAAAGCTAATATGAGGTGACTCATACTCCAGTTAATACTCTTTCTTTGAGGTCCTGCTTGCTATACCCCACATGGTCTGAAACAGGTGATTGAAATTGGAATCTACTTTCTCCATCGTGGTCCTAAGTTCCTGAATAGCACTCTTTAAGCACCTGGAAAAAGATGCTTTCGTGACTGTCAGAGGCATGAAATGTCCTAAGCTCTTACCTGACTGACTGCTAGATAGAAATATGCCTTTTTAGGTCTTGTTTTACTGCTGTGTGGTAGTTGCATGATAAACAGTCCATGTCCTTTTAAATATCCAGTTGAAGTAAGGGTTGGGGGAATAAAAATGTGTTTTCTTGTCAGATACTGCTATTTTGCTTTCTGCAGCAATCATTCATAGAACTGCTGTTGTAAAGCCTTTCAAGGGACTGTTAGATCACAAGGATTGAAGCTTCTAAACTAGTGTTCAGGCTTCTGAATGTGATCACAACAAGTAGCTGAAACACCGAAGTATTTCAAGAAGGAAGCTGGACTACAGAAACTAGAGAATTGATTTGTCCATCACTTCTTGGTCGAGGCTATGAATGTTGCAGAGGAGGCTTAGTGTAGGGGTAGCTTTATGTAATGCTGAAATGACTCTGCTTTTTTTTTGTTAAGAAGAGATTTCTGAGAGATGTGATGTTTTTCTTAGTGTGAATAGAAAGATAGTCAGGAATGAACAGCGGGGCTTTTGTGCTGGTTCAGGTGGATTGGGAGTGTCCTGCTTGGAATCCATACTCCAATGATGTTGTCTCCTAGTTGGCTAAGCCTGTTTGTGATCTCTTCTGGATGGATGAAAAGTATGATGAGTAAAGATGATAAAAAAATCTTTGTGTAGTAGCAAAGCCTATATGAAGAAATTTGTCCTGTAACAGTAATGAATCATGTTAGCTTTATGAGATGCAAACTAAAGGCTACCCTGGCCTTTTCTGTTGATATAAAGAATCTTCTTGTGCAGGGTGTGGAATCAGAATCTGGTAGCTGTGAACTGGTGGTTGAAGACCATGTGGACAGACCATTGTAGGCAGCGTGCTTTCCAGTGCCAGCACGAGAGAGCTACTGCTCTGGCTGGAAAGAAAGAGGCGGCAATGCCAGTTCTACTGCTGCAGTCTGAGTTCTGCCTTTAATGGTTCCTTTAATGTATTGAAATGAATTTTTAAGGAAGATGCAGGAAGCAGGAATTCCAGTCTTACACTCAATTACTTGATCAAGCTGCTTAGGGCTTGATGCTGACAGTCTGGTAGGCATAACTCCCTGGAACTTGGCAGTCTTCTGGCTGTGGCTTATGGCTATGGAGAGACAGATGAAGTAGCCAGTGTGGTTTGTTTTGGGATGGCTTTTTTACTCAAGACAGCTGGAAATGGTAGGTTTGGTAAGCAGCTTGTTTTAATATTAACTATGTATTAAAAAAGACTAAACTTGTATCCTTTGTACACTTCTGGCATGTTAGGTGATGGTAAGTTAAACACTTGTCCAAAGTCTTCTGATCCTACCCTGTGGGAATGAAGCGTACCCATAACTGGCACACTGCTGGCATGTTCCTGAGGCAAGACTTGTGCGGGTGCTGGCTGGCAAAGCTGCCCCTGGCCTGTTGGGGGGCTGAGGGAGCGGGTGCAGACCCGGAGAGGCGGTCTGCCAGAGTTACAGGCCAAAAGCATGCTTGTGAATGTGGCTCTGCTTCGGCTTGTATGGTGGTGTTTCAGAGCACATGCTAAAGCTAGTGATAGCTGGTGTGTAACAGGTGGGCCAGACTTGGATCTGGTAGTGAGGTGGAGAGTGCAATGGATAAATGGTACAGTCTGTTCAAGATTTGGTGCTAATACTAGACAGGAGGTGTGCTGAACCCAAACGGATTCATGCAGGTGGGTGTCTGCCCTGTAGTCCTACAGTACTGGAATACAGTGCAGGGACCGAGTTCAATCTGGAAGCAGTTTTGCTCCTCTGAATAATCCTTATCTAACATAAGTACTCAAGCAGGTAAATGGGTTCATGTTACACTAAAATGACAATGCTTGGGTTCTCCAGGAGCTTGGAGTATTGAAAGGGGAATATCTCTTAAACCAGGAGGCTTAGAGACTAGTCCCACAGGTTCTTTCTGTATGTGGTCTCTGAACTTTGGTCTGTTTAGTCTCCCTCTTTCTTATCTTTCACATAGGGGCTAGAGTTAACTTTGTTTTGTGACCTTCAGCAAACTGTTTGTATTACTGCTGTATGGTCTGTATGATCTCAGAGTTAATGGCTTAATTCGTAATCACTTCTAGTACACAAGACTGATCTTCAAGGAGGCCTGGATGAAGTACAGTGTCTGCCTATTGGAATGCTTGCAACTGCTGAAAACAGATGCTAGATTTGTAAGCAACTAGTTTCGCTGTCCTTGATGAGTGTTTGAGCAATGCTAATGTGTATGACAACAGCCAAGCACTTTCAGATTGGGAATTGAAAGTATTTCTGTGCTTATCAAACTTGTTTTAAAGCTGATGCCTATTTTAGAAGGAGAAAGCATTGTATTGTGAACACACAGTGATAGGACTGAGTAATCTGCTCTATGGGGGACAGGGAAATCTGATTCAAACAGAACTGCCTACTAATAAAAGCATATTCTTTTTGTTCTGCTATGTGAATAGCTTTTGCATATGAGTACTCTAAGAGGCAGCTGAATTCCCGCCTTTCTTCCTCTGCAGAGGTAGTAAACAAAAGCACTCTAAATTCTGGGTTTAGAGAACTGTTTCTGGGCCAAGACAGTTGGAGACCATCGCAGAACCTATCAAAGGAGATCACTGCCTGCTAGCACAGTTCATTACAATCGTTTTAACCATTTTTTGACCTGTCTTAAAAGATGACTGCCAGTAGCTTTCATTAGGTACACTAACTGTGAACAGAGGAACACCCACACTTATATCAGAGTAAGGTCTTTCGATTGAAGATCTGAGTTGATCAACCTGCAGTCAGGTGTGCTTCTCAAAGGTGCCTCACCTCAGAATCCAGAGCCACCAGCCTTCCTATAGAGAGAAAGGACATGCTTGTGTGTTGGAGGCAGCTCAGTGGAGGCACCTCCTACCCTTTCCTTCTGTTTCTGACACATCAGAAAGTATGTTGGGTAGTGCTGGTTTGTCTCACCTCAAAGCAGAGTACAGAAAGCTGAAACTCAAGTTGTAACTGAGCAACTCCCTAGAGTAGTTTTTCAGTGTTTTATGCCACCTGGATGTGTAGCATGGGTAGAGAGTACCTGGAAAGTAGTATAAGGTGCAGCAGCATTTCTGAGGATTCTGTAAAAGCTTCCTTGTGGTGGATCACAGTGATTTCTTCAACATTACGTTAAACACATGGCAAATGAGGCGCTGCTCCCATCCGAAGGAATCTGTATCCTAAAAGAATGGCGAGAAAGCATGAACTGTTGATAGGAACAGCTCTTAAGTGAAGAATCTGGAAGTATCTAAGTGGGAACAGCTGACAGCATATGGGGTAATACGAAGTAGCACAGAGATGGAAGTTCAGGGAGTGCTTGGGAGATGTTTGGTTAGCAGATGTGGGTGTAGGGTGCGACTGGAGAGGCAGGAATGCAGTGGTTCTTGAGCAACCGTGGCAAGCTGACCCTTCAAAGGCAAGATTGACAGTGCATGCTTTATGAACTGCACTGAACTGCATCTGGCCTGGAAAGCATGGTTAACCATCTGCTGCTGAGCCACACATCATGAAACTGGCTGAGGTGGACAACTCATGCACTGGGCTTCCAGGGCAGGAACGGGAAGCTAATGAGCAGGCGTTCAGGTCCTGCACCTACCTTGCTAAGTTAGCAGAATGATTAGTGAGGTTGCTGAAACAGTGCTGTGTGAGATTGATACATCCTCTTCTGCATAACTTAAATGATTGGAAGTTCTTTCAAATGAGAACGCCAAACACCTGCCAAATGAGGTTTAAGCTGTCCATTTTTCAGGTCATCACTGTTTTTACTGTTGCATTCCTTGGATCCAAGACTTTTTTTTTACTCCTTTTAAGAGACTGTTAGTCTGTGTAGCCATGCACTGAACAGCAGATCTTAAATGTGAAAAATTACCACCTGTTCAGGGGACTGCTGGCTTCAAATCCAAGCTCTGGATGTGTTTCTGTTTTGGAGGTCAACAGCAAGATCTATGTGCCATTTAGCCGAAGGACTTGGCCAAATAAGCCCAAATGAGACTGCTATTATCTCTGTGTTTTCAGTTGACTTCTGATATTTATCAGCATTATACAGGAGTCTGTATTGTGTGAGGCTTGCCACTTTGGTTTGCTAGTGGAAAATCACAGGGTTTTTAGGGGGTGAAATTGGGGAAACAAACTGAAGAAAGTGTGGTGTTCTAGACATAGAAGTGAATGACAAAGCATTGGTACTACAAGCTGCTCGTCTTCTGGTTGCAAACTCTGAACAGCATGTACTCAAAGCAGACCTAGGTACTACTTCCAGCTTGTGAGCAGTTGGGCCCTAACTCTGTAGGGCAATGTGATGTTTGCTTCAGGGATCCTAAAGGGCTTTTAACTCAGACTAGCTTCTCTGTGCAACTTCAGAGGAGAGAAGCAGACTTTCTGCTGCTATGATATTGAACCCTAATTAGACAACTGGATGCATTTGAGTCGACCTTTTTTCCAAATCTAGTTGACTGTCTGTTTTTATTACACATAATGGCTGTAGATACGTAATGACTACTGTGGCTGAGATTCCCTTTCTGCCAAATAGCCAAGGGAGCATGGGAGAAATCTGTACTCCTGTTGATAATGCTTGTTATGGCTCCTGGGTTAGCTACAGGACATAGCTGTGAACTTGGCTTTCAAGCTGTTACAGATAAAAACATCTGCCACTAGAGAACGAACCTCTCTAACATGACACTGTTTTGTAGCAGTTATGTCAGAGCTTAAAATGATGCTGAACTTCTGGTGGAAACAGGCTGAAATCCTCTCCGGTTGCATTTCGATTGCCTCTTCCGCTGCTGAACAAGTTGGATGCTGTGTAGCCTAGCAGGAAGCAGACCTGTCAGGTCCTTCCACTTTCCAGCCTTTTAAAACTCCTCAGGGAGTTAACCTGTGGGTTGGAGGCGTACTCCACAAGAGTGATTTATTACTGTAAATGCTGTCCATAGAGTAGCTTGCATCAGAGGAAAAATCTTCTGGATATTTCTAGCTTCCAGGTAACTAGGAGATCCTGACGTACAGAACATGGCTGCAGCAGAAGTAGGTGAATGGCTCTTTTCCTATACTTGTCCTGGCTGTCCATCTGTTCAGCTATGCAAAACACTTCTGCCCGAGTAACTTTGCTCCCCTGACTGTTTCAAGGCTTGAAAAGTTATGTAAGTGCTTGTAAAAAATGACTGACTTCACACAAGCTTCAGTACTCATTAATATAACATCTATGACTTCTTGACTATAAAACCTTTGTTTGGAAGGCAAATGGTTAGGAAAAGCTTATGATATTTTACTATGTAAACTAGCTGCATCAGATAAGCACTAAATTTAACTTCCTTTTTTTCCAGTCAGGTCAATTCAGTGAAGATATGATTCCTACTGTGGGCTTCAACATGAGAAAAGTTACGAAGGGTAATGTTACAATAAAGGTATGTCACCATTAATGACTGCCTCTTGTTAAACCCATGCAAGGTTGTCTTCAGCTTCTAGTTTAAAATTTGTATGTTTGCTCTGGTTTGCTTCCACCGTTGGGACAAATACAGGAAACTGCAGAGGCTCAGCTAAATCGGTCAAATAGCTTTAAGAATACACTTAGGTTTATTTATGGGGTTTCTTAAATGAGAACCTGGGTGTGATTTCCAGGTTCATGGAATAGTTAAAACAATGTTGTGATAATGCTGTCTGGCTTTAATCTGAGTTAATTTTCACATGTTTAGGGCCAAGAGATCCTCCTCTTCTGCTCATCAACATTGCTTAAGGGAAACCTTACATCAAAAGCAAAGTTTTAAGTCAATGTATCTTACTTTATTTTCTTGTATACTGCAGTATGTAAACTTAGCACACAAGTGTGTTCTTGCATCTGGTGTGAGATGCTCTAGTTTGTATCTTATGCTATTGGGCCTGCAAGTTTTGAGCAGCTGTACGAGGGATTATTTCTGTTCTAATATGTGAGAGGTCATGCAGCTGGCCTAAGGAGAAAGGAAAAACTGGGGTTTGATTTCTTGTCTTATCTTTGTGTGACACATTTAAACATAGTGCATGGCTAAATTGTCTTTTTTCCCTTGCCTTAAGATTTGGGATATAGGAGGGCAACCACGATTCCGAAGCATGTGGGAGCGATATTGCAGAGGAGTTAATGCTATTGTGTAAGTGTCATCTTCCTTCAGCTAGTACTTAACTGCAGATTTGCTTCTCTTCTGTGTGTAGCCTTTCTAACAGTGCATGCTTGACTCTGTAGTACTCGTTTTAATTTTGAAACTGAACTGCAACTGTATTGACCTTTTTTTACCCTTAAGTTTAGGGCTCAAGATGGGTTATTTTCTTATCAGTGTCTGATCTGAAGTACTAACTACATCCTATCTGAACTGGGTGGCAGTGCTATCTAACTGAAAGAATCTTTCATGTTCTCTGATCTTAGAGAACTTTTAAAAAAGAACCAAATTCTTTGCTCAGAAGACTGAGCTTTGTTTAAAGCCTTGTTGAATGTGCTCAAAACTGACAGTGTAAAGGAAACGCTGCTGTTTCTGAAGTAGTTCAGTCTCGCTGACCTAACCTTAAATTCTCTTTAAAGCTACATGGTAGATGCTGCAGATCGTGAAAAAATAGAAGCCTCTCGAAATGAGCTGCACAATCTTCTAGATAAGCCACAGTTACAAGGGATCCCTGTAAGTAGTATTGCCTTACACAGTATTAAACTTGCTTGAGGAGTGAATGTGCATAACTTCAGCAACTCTGAAGTCCAACTTGAACTCTTAACTCACATGTAAGGCCTAACCTTACTGATTAAGCATGAACAATACCTGCCTCTAGTGCCTTAAATCAAATTGTTGAACTCAGTCAATCCTTCAGTGATCTTATTCTTGTTCAGTGTCCACAAAAAAAAAAAGATTGGAACAATGGTTTAGAGTATTCCACAGTATGAGTTTGTGCTCTCTTCTAGAGTCTACTATAGTACAGGTTAACCAGACTGTAGTACAGAAGTATAGAGTAAGTTTGGGGAATTTTCAGCTGAAAGTTGATTGTTCTCAGTTTTATCAGCTGATGTGTTCTCATGCTTGCTTATTTGTACCCCCTCTTTCCCTGTGACTAGGTCAATCTTCCTTCTTGATCTGGTTTAATAGTGAATGTCTCATTCAGTTAGATTTAATAGCCTAGTGCAAACTGCTTGTCAGACTCCCCTGAAGTTTGTTGTTTGTGGGTTGCTTGTGTTGGTTTTGGGGTTTTGGGGGGTTTGTGTTGTTTTTAAAAAGCAAAGCTGCAACCATTTCCTTCTGCTCTGGATTTCAGGTTCTAGTACTTGGAAATAAGAGAGACCTTCCTAATGCTTTGGATGAGAAACAGCTAATTGAAAAAATGTAAGTCTAACTCTTCTAAGAAAGGCTACTTTACTCAATAAGTGAATTAATGTCCATATAGGGTTGTTAGATCAAGAAGCTTGCATGTATAAGTTGAAAACCAAGCAATGGGAGGTAGCCAAAACATTGCACAGAAACAAGTTATGTGGAGAAGAAGTGGAACAGTTTAGATTCTCAGTATAAGAGTCCTTGTTATAAGTGAAGTGAATGTTGAAATGTTCTGTCTTTCATAGGAACCTTGCTGCTATTCAGGACAGAGAAATCTGCTGCTACTCAATTTCGTGCAAAGAGAAAGATAATATAGGTAACTATTCACTTAAAATGCTAAGCTTTATGAAGTGCTGTTGGAGGATGGATTGGGGGATTGTAACTTCTTAAACACAAGCTTCCTGGCTTCAGGAAACTGGTAACAAATCAAAGAACAGTGTGTAAGCTCACTGGTTAAATTAGGTATAACTCCTGATGGCAGTGAGGAAGCTTGACTGGTATTAAAGTTGTGTAAGGGTTGTAGTTATCAAAACACATGTCAGTCTCCTGTGAAATCTGCTGCCTTTCTTTAGTTGGCAGAAAATAGCTGACTAGTCTCACTATTAGCTTGGCCTACATGATTTTATACTTCTATCTGGTACTCTCAACTCTGCCTCACTTCATCAGGCTAGCAAATACTTGCAGCAAGTTTTTCCTCAACAGTTACTCCCTTGAAATAATCATATTCCCTTGCTGTCTTATCAAAGCGCTTCATCTTGTGGCCTGTGCTAGTCACTATGCCATGCAGCCAAACAGTAGATTTTTCTGGTGCTGACATCAATTGCTTTAGAATTTCTGGAGTTCAAAGGCAGAAACCCTGCTACTGTTTAATACCAAGGTCTTGCCACTATGTTGTAAGTAAACTGAGTATTTGCAACTGAATGAAAACACAGTACTTAACAATGCTGGCCATCCCTCTCCTGATGCCTTCTTGTGGCTGCTGTGAGATTAACATTGCTTCATTGGCAAGCTGACGTGAGTTTACTGATGGGGGAAACTGGAGGTTGGTGGTCACAGGAAGAAGCTATAGAGGATACTAGGACTGCTTTTATTAAGGACTCAACTTCTTACCAAGAAGAATGAACAGCCTGTGGAACTCTTCTGGCTTCTTATCCAAGAAGCCCCTGTCACCTTACCATCAGTAAAAGATTCGAACATGGTGGCTAGGAGGAGCAGATACTCCCTTCTTATCCTGTCTCCTGCACAAGGCTCACAGCACAGCTGAGCACCACTGATGCTATAGGGAAGGTGCTGCTGGAAGCATTGGGCTGGTGTGACGCTAGTGCATGTCACTTCCTTGGGAGACCCACTTTGAAGCATGGGGCAGCCTGATGCCTTGTACTGTAGGGCTAAACTGACTTTGTTCTCACCAGTGAGGAGAGGCAGACTGGCTAAATAGACAAATGTTGATCTGAAACTAATTATGTGAGCCATAGCAAAGTATCAGATTAAAGGATGTCTTTTTCCTAGAGGTGTAGTTGACTGAGGAACCAGGATGACTGGGGCAATTCCTTGAAAAGTTACTTAAAGGATGCTGGGCAGTTATAGGACCAAAGCACTGACAGCAAGCATTCAAAAAAAATCCTTCTGTTGATCTGTCTTGGACCATCCTCTAGAGAGGGGCTGGATATTGCTGTCATGTATTTGAGGACACTGGCATACCAAAGCCCTGCCAGTTATACAAATAGACACTTGAATACGGAACTGAACTTCTCTTTCTCTCTTTAGATATCACGCTTCAGTGGCTTATTCAGCATTCAAAATCTAGAAGAAGCTGAAGTCTTCCTGGAATCTCCAGTACCAGTTGGCCATAATCTCAATTGTCCACTTCCCTCCATAATGAGATATTACCCAAAAATCCTGTATCAAGAATCTGCCTTTTCACGGTTCATTTCTCATGTGCACTGCTGAAGACTTGTATTCCTATTCTGTCACAAAACAACTAGAGTTGTCATGATAAAGTCAGCACAAATATTTATTTTACAACCATCTGTGGTGGGTGGGTTGTGGGGGGGCTTTTTAAAAAAAAATCTCTCTACCATGTTAACTATGATGGTACACTCTGTTCTGGTTTTTCAGGGCCAGGTTTTTATATGATTTTCAGCAAGTGTTTTATTTCTAGTGTTTAGTGGCTTGAAGATGCTGATGCTTGACAGCATTAAGATTCTGTAAGATGCCACATACAGTAGTTAGAAAACATTTAAGCGTGAGTTGTGGGATACTGATTTATCTCACAAATGCATGTGATGTGTGTATGTAAGCAGAGAAATGGAAACTGTTTGCAGAGGGGAGCACAAGGCATAGATCAGCATCACTAATCTACAGCTGAGATCTTACCCTGTCACTTGAAAAAGAAAACTCTCATGATGAATTAGGAAAGAGTCAACTGTTTAAAATCATTTTGTTGCTTCTGTTTAACATTTGTGCGGGGGATGGGGATGGACTGTTTTGTCAAGCTTACAAAAATTGGAGTATTCCAGCATGAAAACAAATTGCTAGGAACATCAGACTTTGTTCAAATACATTTTTCTATCTACAGATACTAGTGGTCTCTATCTGAAACCAGAACACACATTCTGAGCAGCTGCATGACACTTAAGTTACTGGTGTTTTTGTATAGAGTCAGTCGACCTTTAGCACAATATCTATGTAATTGTCTAGTGTCTCTCCTGCTCATGAAATGGCTGGGCACAGTTTCACCTGGTGCTATGGAATATCTAGGCTATTGTGACAACTCTAGACCTGCCTGCTTTCTTGATGTAACCATGTGCAAAGTCTGTAAGTTGCAAGATGAAATGTTCTACTGTGTCAAAGCACAAGAGAGCCAATGAATCGATCCTGTTTCTTGACTAGCTCCTACAGTATAGGGAAGTATGTACAAACTAAAGATTGTAATGTTTTTGTAGCTTTACTTTCTCAATGACTTCAGTATATTTAAAGGAACAGACTTAAGACTGGTTTGTTCATACAGTAATGTCAGTGTAGCTTACTAGTGTATGCAAATACATCGTACACCTGCTTGTGTTGCCTCACACTGTGTGTGATTCTTCACCTAAATGTAGTTTGCATTGTGTCAGAGCCTTTGGTTGGAAACACCGTGTAGTCCATATCAGTTACGACAAGCCAGTTTTAACTTAGACTGCCATGGCCTTACTGTTCTGTACCAACTATCGCGCTGTTGCACAGACACTACGTGCTGCCTGCATTCGGTCTGAACTTGCATTTTAACTTTTTGTCCCCTTTCAGTTCTCTGAAGCATGATTTCAGTTAATTCATACTCTGGTGCTGTAGAGGAGAGGGTATATTAACTTGCTACTGTAGTCCCTAGTTCACCAGGAACTGCTACAGTTACTTTTATTTAGCAAACTTGCTTGTGCCTAAATAAGGAAAATAAACTAGAATGTGTGAATCTTTGTGGGGGACCAGGTCACTGTTTAGTTAACTGGCCTATAGCTAAACTTGATGTGTTTGGTGTTTATATACTTCACTGCTTTCAGCGTTTATGGCATCCAAACACTACCAATTGTTAACCTGTGCATTACTCTCTGCATGTGAACAACTTATACAATTACTGAACTTTGTAAATACGTGAATTTTTTTATTTAGGTGGATGCATATGTTGGTTTACTGCTCTTCAGCTTTATTCAATAAACTTATGTTTTGAGGGTTGTATTGACACTTAACTGACTTGAGTTGATGTGGCTTAACTCATGGAAATATGTTATGGGATATCCGTCTCCTCTCCCACAAGATTACAGTGTAGGAAGAAGGCTCGGTAAATACCTGAGCTTCTTCATGTTCTGTGCTTCAACTATTCAAGTGAAATGCCTATAAAACTACCTTCCAGGCCTGGGGCTTTCTCAGTTTACACGAGCAAGCTTAGCTAGTCGCTCTCAGCAGACTTTGGTGCTTTTTTATGTTTATGAAAAGCACTGGGCAGCTGAAGGGTCTTGAGTAGGGGCGGCCTTCTGGAGCTCTGTTTTCAGGAGAAAAATGCATGTGTCTACAAGCTTGTTTCTTGTTGTCAAGCCTAGAGTAAAACCTTTGCTTTTCTAGCACAAGTGTCAGATCTAGGCAGTGCCTGATCATTCACTGCCAATTAAAGTGTAAAGGTTCATATCTCATTGGAAAGTGAGGCTTTCCTTGACTGAGGTCTTGAACAAAATCTTTGTCGTGATTGTAGTATGAAGTTATGCTGACTGTTCTTCCCAAATACTTTGCTGCATTAATTTCTCTTGGGTCACCAATTAACTTACAGGACCGTATGTCAACATCTTCCAAGTAACGGTAACAAATTGCATGTCTTCTCTTCACGGCCTGTCTCCATGTAAGCTTTCAGACTGACTGAGCTGTAGCAGGTTAGTTTTTAGGCCTGAGTACTGGTCACTTAGCATCCTTCAGGTGTAACTCGGCTGGTGGGAAGGACTAATGAACTGTTGAGTAAAAGATCATGTGCATATTTCTTCAGTTGATGGGGTTTCCTGCATGCAAAACAAGCTACCTGTAGTTAGCATTCAAAGCAAAATGCCACTTGATGCAAAACCTGAAAACAGTGTTGCTGCTGTAAGATTTGTCACCCTGGTTGGTCTGATACCAGTACTAATGACTTAAATCAGCTGTGGTGTGAACTTGGCCAACAGCTGCTTGCTTGATGTGGTGTTTAAGTAAGAGTTTCTACTTCTAAATGTAACTGGCAAGGAGAGGTACGCTGGCCACCTGTGATGTGTGTACTCTTAAAGTACATTTGCATTACTTCCCGAGATGACTCCACCTAGGTTTTCACAGCCATCCTTGTATGGTTCTTCCAGATGCCTTTAGTTACTCACATGGCGGAAATGTAGACCTTGAAGACACTATTTGAATCCGGTGCAGAGGATTACACTTTTCTTTTTGAGGGCTTGATTAACTTCCCAACTACCTTCATTTTGAAACAGAAGGGATGTGTAGTAAGTCTTTCCAGAGGTGAGGCTGTTCTTGCCACCTTTCAGCCTTGGACTGAAAAAACTACTTGCTCACCTGGCACAGTGAAGTCCAAGGTCAGACCTTTTCTGTTCTAGTAAAGGTGTGGAACCTAAGGTAGGCATTAGCAGTCTTGTCTGCTGAACTTGCTGTCGGTTTTGCTCCATACAAGTGATCACTCTTACTGATCATAAAACAGTGCGTCTCTAGACTAGACTAGGAAGAAACGTTTGTGCGTACAGCCACAGCACCGCGCTGTGTGAAAGTTTTCCTTGGAGCATTAAAGTCCTATGAACTCAAGTGTAGATGGTGGTTTCTTAAGTGCAATTACAGTGCAGCGTAATTCTCATCATCGCCCCGAGTACAGCTGAGTGTCCTAGCAGCTGCACAGAGCAATTCTGTACTACCACTTGGCAACATGAAAAATCCACAATGTGGAGCTGTTTTGTGGTCTGTGGAACTAATAATCTAGTTTCTTACCAATGTGTGCTTTCTCTTTGCATCTTTATGGAAGCAGGTTGGGAAGATGGTCCTTTTTGGATGCTGACATACAACTGCATAATCTTCACTTTCTGGTAGAAGAAAGGAGGCCAAAGAAAATGCCTTAAACAGTCTCTCTGGTTAAATGAATAGGAATGTTGTGCAGGGATCTATAATAACTTGAAGTATGACTTAGCTGGATTATCAAGCTTTTAACTTTTCTAATGCTTAATTTTATAGTTACTGTGGCTGTGCACTAGCATGTTGTGATTTGCTTTGTGCGTGTTTACTGAATGTGAAAGAAATGTGCTCCCTCCTGGTAGCATGCCCCAGCGCTGCTCCATGCTGGCTTGCTTTTGCACTGACCCTGACTAGAGAGAGCCATGTGAATTCTGAATAGGGCGTCTAAATCAGGTTACTTGAGCTGTCTTGCTGAGAGCGGTGCATTGCTGATCACAGGAGCAGCAAAGCAATGAATCGTGTTAAAGAAGTCATGTGTGAATGCCCGAGACTAGTCTGTGCTTCAGGACTTTTATTCCCAAAACATGAGTGTGGAAGGACTTGTCTCACTAAACCGTAAACCTTCAATGAGTAGTCTACAGCTTTAGGAGTACCGATGCTGAACGTTAAAGTATGCCTTGGTGAAACATCGGGGGGGGGTGGGTTCTTTTACATGTCACTGAAATGATAAAGATGGAATGGCAGTCAAGGGGGTATGCACATACTCTTTTAAAGGAGAAGTAAAATATTTGATGTTTTTTTTTCTGTCACAGTGGAAGGTGGGTAAGTAGACCTTTGTGCCAGGATTAGTGCCTTTTAATTATGACAGTACAGGTTTTATTCTGTTAAAGGCAACATCTATCATTGTGACCGTTTTGAAGTGCTTCAATAAAGTGTTGTTGAAAACCATTCTTTGGCATATTCATCTGTAGTAGTACAGCTGCTTTTGATATTGTTAGAAATATGTAAGAAGCCCTTATTACCAAACTGTGGGAAACATTGTTACACTCAAGCTAAACTAAACACTTCTGTGCTATGATTTAATTCTTTAGATCATCTGTGAGAGGAACAAACAGGCTGACTCCTTGAAGCACTCCTCTGACCATGAAGAGTAGGTGGCACCAGTTCCGTGTAGGCAGATGCATTCAGGTAGTCAATTCAAGAAGTGTTTCTTGGCCTAATAAGGAAACTTCACGTTTTAAACTGTCATAAAACCATGACCTTGAATATGTGAATGAGGCTAATTCTAAATGAATTCTAAATGTCATGTTTTCGTTTAAAAGAAAATAAGTAGTTGAGTGCTCCTGCCTGGTTGATGTTTAGTTGGTGTGTGCTGTTAGCAGTGTTTTCTGTAGGAGCTGTAACTACATAACTTCATCCTGAGAGAGTGACTGTAAGCCTTGTGCTCACTGAGGGGCAACTTTCTGAGTAGTTGGTCTGTGAAACTCTTACCACTTCTGGTACAGCTTTGCTTTACATGCGGAGAGTGTTTGTTGGTCTCATTTGTGTTTCTCTCTGAAAAGACCTACTGGGTAGAAGTTCATAAACCATATTATTCAACAAACAAAGCAAATACCTGAGTAAGGAAAGAAAAAGCTGTTGTGATGTGTGAAATTTGAAGCTAAACTTGATTCTCACAGGAGTCTCAGTGAAGTAAACTGATAACTTTGGATGTGGAAAGATATTTCAGTCTTTTGAACAATGAGGAACTTTCTTCATTTTTAGGGTCAATAAATTAATCCCTTTCTTGGTGTGAATATTATCTCTGGTGCATAAGGGGAAGAGCATGAAAAAGATGTATGAATTCCACAGATTGAGGAAGGGAACTGAAAGAGCAACGTCAGGCTGCTGTGTTTGAATAGGCAAGAGGATTTTAACAGGAGTTGGCATACAGAAGTCTTGGTGGACCACTGAATTTGGGGGAGGGGGGGTGTTTAGATGTATTTGTTCTGTTTCTGTTGCAATGAATGGAAAACTAAGAGCAAGATCTGACTTCTAGATAGTTCTAAATAGTTTAAAATACAGGCTGAAGACAAATCATTACTGTCTGGTTGTCTGTGATAAGTCTTTAATTTTTTTCCCCCTCCCTAGGTAGAGATTTTCTCATATTATTTGTCATATTTCTTCATGCACTTCCTTGCTAAAAGGTTGCAGCGCTAGCGTGAGCACGGGTCCTTAGTTCCGCGATGACGCAGTCGCACTCAAAACCAGAGTCACTAGCGATGCTCTCGCGGTTTGTCTCCTGTACCTCTCCCAGCTGGAACTTCTTTACTGACTGTTCTGGTGACTGCACGTTCACTTTCACAGTGTAGGTATGGAAGTGGCGTTCGTCCCCTTTTCTGTCTCTGCTGCTTTGTGATCCCTCCGGCTGCCCCAGCGCTGGCTTTCTGCGCCCTCCCGGTGCTGTGTTCGCCCTGTGCTGGGCGCGGGGAGCCCGGCATCCCTCTCCCCCGGCTCCGTGGCCCGGGAGCGGGGCCCGGCTTCCTCGGAGCCGCTGCCTTCCCTTCCTCAGGCGAGAGGGAAGCCCGTCCTGCCCTCGGCACGGAGGATCGCTCCCCCGGCCACCTCTCTCACGGCCGTCCGTGGGCAGGCCCCGGAGGAACGGGTCACAACCTGTCTCGGCACCGCGGGGCGCCAGGTCCAGAGACCCGGCCCAGGCCTGAGCCCTTCGCCGGGCGGGGCCGTGCCACGACAGCCGCGGGCGCCCCGCCCTTGAGTGCTCGCCGGGGCTTGGCCTTTGAGTGACGTTGCAGCGCGCCCTATGAGCGAAAGGCTAGGATAGGCTAGGCCAATAGGAACCGCGCGGGGCGGGCCCCGCTCCGGCCGCGTCCGTGTTTCCCTTCCGCTGTTAAAGGAGACGCGTCGCGGAGGAGCGCGGCGGGGGCTGCCGAGCGGGCGGGGGGCGGGCGGCCCCTTTAAATTATGCGCGCGGCGCGCAGGCGACCATGCAATGGCGGTCGCTGGTGCTGGGGCTGCTGCTGCTGAGGCTGGGGCTGCAGGCGCTGCTGGCGCTCCTGCCCGCGCTGGCGCCCGGCCTCTGCCTGCGCCGCCGCTTCCCCTTCCCTTTCCCGCCGCCGCCCGCCGCGCTCGGCCCGCCCGGCGCCGGCTCCTCGCACTGGGGCTCGCTGCTGCGGCGGGGCGGCGGCGGCGGGGAGGCGGGGGGCGACGAGTACGAGCGGCGGTACAGCGGCGCCTTCCCCCCGCAGCTGCGGGCCCGGCTGCGCGATGCCGCCCGCGGTATGTTCGTCTTCGGCTACGACAGCTACATGCAGCACGCCTTCCCGCGGGACGAGCTCGACCCCCTCCACTGCCGCGGCCGCGGCCCCGACCGCCACGACCCGTGAGTCGCCGGGCTGGGAGGGGAGGGGAGCGGAGCGGGGCGGGCGGGCGCGGCGGGACCTGACGCTCGGCTCTTCTTTTCCAGCTCCAACCTCAACATCAACGACGTGCTGGGAAACTACTCGCTGACGCTGATCGACGCGCTGGACACCCTGGCGGTGAGTCCGGGGGGGGGGCGGCTGGGGCCCCCCTAAACCCGCCCTGCCCTGCCCTGGGGTGCCGGCCCCATCCTGGCTCAGCTGCCCGGCCGGTGACCCCCAGGAAGGCCGCGGCCCGGCCGGCCCTGGGCGCTTTGCTGCACCGGCCCGTGAAATGGGATCGGGAGGGGAGGGCAGGTCAGAGGGTCCTGTGGGCAGCTGGAAGGAGCACGCTGAATTTCGCACGTTGGTTTAAAGGCACGTGGACGTAGCTGGGATGTGTTGCGCTCTGAAGGCAGTCTCTTGGCAGGGTGCGGACGTGTCTGAGAGGCTGAAGTCAGCGGGATGAGAGGTTTTGAGATGAGAAACCCCACATGCCCTTGAACTCACGTGAGCCTCACTCGCTCCGTTCTGTTCGCCCGGCCGTTAGCAGCGACACGGGCGCCTGTCGCGGTTCAGGCAGTGGTTTATCCCCAGCCCTGCTGCGGGAAGCCGGCAGCCAAAGCTTGCTCTTGAGCGCGGAGCTGCGTTTGGAAGGGCTGCGAAACTGCGGGTCTCAGTTGTGGGGTGGTTGGATTGAGGTGGGAGCGTGCTCGTGAGCTGTCGCCCCACAGCAGGCAGCGTGCGGTGATGGGCTTCGAAGGAAGGAGTTAAAGGGGAAAATGAGGATGTAGTACGGCGTTAATTTATTCAGTGTTCTCTTGAGGATGGGTCTTGCTAGGTTCATCTGCCCCAGTACTGAACACCACCGATATTGTCCCTTGCTCTGAGGTTGGACTTATAACCACGGTAGAGCTGGTATCTTGAATCAGCTCCGTATTTAGAAAAAATAAATGCTAGTGGAGCTGAAGGAGAGGGGTACTTGGTAGAGAAACTCAGTGAGAAGTTGAAGGAAGGCAGCAACAGAAAGTTTCAAAGTGGAGGAAGCTGCTCCGCGGTGTTTTCCAAGGACCTCCCGTGGGACCGGTGCTGTTTGGTCTTTGCGTGTTAATGCAAAAAGTGCTGATGGAAATAGAGATCAATTCTTCACATGAAGAGCAGGTGAGATGATATCATGAAGAACCAATTAAAATTGTAATGGACTTCAGCAATGTGAAGTAAAGGGTCTAATAGTTTGTGAGATGTTATTAAATCTTTCTCTTCTGAGGAGAAGGTGGTGCTAGGTGTATAGTGGCCAACAGCTGGACCGTGAGCTAGCAGTGTTACACATGCAGGGAAGGATAAGGGTACTTGGAGATGTGTCACCAGAGATTTCCAGAAAAGACAGAGGAAACTTTGGAGATCTTCCTCAAGCCTCGGGTGAGATCTCTTTCGGGATACTCCCGTCACTCTCGTGTTCAGGAAGGGTGGATTTGAACTGGGATGTGCATAGGTTGCTGAGAGATATGGCAGGAGGACAGTTCCTCTTATTCCAGGTGAGGTAAGAGCTCTGATGGTTCGGCTTGGCAGAGGGCCTGACTGACACATAAATCCGTATGAAGAGTGGTGAAGGGAAGGAAGGGAAAAAGCTGTAAAGCTGCTTCTTGCCTGCTAAACAAGACCATCATATGCATTTCTGATAAAAATTTGAAGGTAATCTGAGAAGCAGTTCAGTTTTATGTTAGTGGTACCAATAGTATGGTATCGTGGAGAAGAGCCCCTTCCTTGAACTCTTTATGCATATTTAGAGACCCCCCCTTAGGTTTTGTTAGCCTCACTTTTGCAGCCAGGGCAGATTCTTGGCTTTTTGGGGCACCAGGGCTCTTTGATGCACTGGATCCGTGGTGCATTTCTCTCCTCTTGTGCAGAAGGTGGTGTGTGCAAGGACTGTATGTGCACTTTGGGTTCTAAAATCCTTCCCGTTGCTGCAATGGAACTGCAGCTCTGGTGAGGAGGTCTCGGCTGTTCAGACGAACGTGGCAGTAATGAACAGAACTGAAAGCAGGAAGTAAGGAAAACATTGGTTTTAACTGAAACAGCAGTTAGGGATCCGTGCTACGTGGCTGATGGTGTGTTGGCTAGACAGTTGCCTTCCTGTCCTCATCCACTAGTGGCTCAGTGTCCTAGCTGTACCTTTTGGGGCACAACATAACTCTTTTTCTCAAATGGTTCCTAGAGTCTCCTGCGTTTCAGAAGCTTCTGCATGGAGAAAGCATATTTTGCTCTTCATCTGCCCGGATCAAGCACGCGAATGCTTTCCCTCGGGGTAACAGAAAGAGCAGGCTGGCTGGCACGTGGTGCTTTGATGTTTAAAGAGCTATGTAGGTTCCCTGTGTACCCAGCCTTCTCCTGAACTTACACAAGCAGGAACCTGTGATCTCCTTCCATGTTCCTGCTTCCTTGAAGCTGGGGCTGAACGCACATCTGTCTCTGGGTGTAGTGGAAATCAATTGCTAAGGTGTACCTATGGAAAACCGGCACGAGGGAACTCCTGGGCATGGCATGCGGTGTCAAGAGCCCAAAAGGTTGGGCTCTCCTCGTCAACTAAACGTCAAATCAGACTTCGTTGTTCTGCAAGTTGTGTTACCTTTCAGGCTAAACCTAACTCTTAAACTGGTAGTTTAAGCAGTTAGAACACTCAGTGTGGTAGATCTCAAAGAGTTTTTTGACTCTAAGAGATCACCCACAAGGCTGGTGTTGGGGGTGGAAGAGTACATGAGTGCATAGATTGGTAAAACGGACAAAAATCTTTGTGGATTTCTCTGTTTTGACATACTTTTAAAAAGTGCGCTTTTACATGTCATTAGAATGGATAACTTTCTGGGAAGTCTTATTAGCAGAAGCTTGAAATACTCTGTTCTGGAGGTAGTTATTATGACTGTTGGTCTAAAATGTGAACTTGCCATTCTCTTCCCTAACCCTCTTCTGAAGCAACAATTAGACAAAATAGCTTTGTTTTTAATTAAAAGGTAATGGGAAACTCCTCAGAATTCCAGAAAGCAGTGAAGTTGGTGATTGACACAGTTTCATTTGATAAAGACTCAACGGTCCAAGTTTTTGAGGCAACAATCAGGTACGTCGCTCTAAGTTTCTGTCTTTAAAACAGTACTAAGGTGTGCATATACGGGAGAACCAGAGTAAAAACACTGATAGGGATGTCTTTGGTAGGCTTCGTTCCATAATTGTGCCTCAAGTTGTTTTTTAACCTTTTATGAAAATATTCTATCTTTTCACGATTAAAATAATTTTAATGAGTTGCGTGTAACTTGAAGCAGTGATACAGTGGTAGGCTCGGCTGTTTTTGGTTTGCAGACTGCTACTGTGTTGTTGTTGCTCTTGCAGCAGAGCCTCAGATCTGTGCACAGCAAACAACCCTGCTGCCAGGTTTTTCCCCTTTTTGGTTTTCTTACGTGGACCTTCTGCTTGTTTTCACTTTCGTTTTAGATGAAAAACAGGCCTGTCTGTCTTGGAGATGAGTTTGAGATACTGTCTGATTTTAAATGGTTTCATTTCCTGAATGTCTTAAACAATGTTTATTTTGTTGCTGCCTAACTCGGCAAGGCTTTCTTTTTTCTGAATACTAAGTTTGTGTAACAACCTTACTGTGGTTTGCAGGGGCAAGGAGGTCTTCGCTCATAAATAGACTTGGTAGGTTGTAAGGAGCTGCTGGGTTGGGTAAATTGTGCAGAACTGGATTTTGGGATTACTGTGGGTGACAAGCAACATGAAATCTAGATGTTTTCACTGCTGTTGGGGAAAAAGGCAGATCTCCTCCTGTAGTGCCTGGAAGGTGCACAAAGTAATTCTGCTGTTAAGGGTGATGCTGGTGGGGGTTTAGCTGAAGAACTAGGTTCAGATCAGATTTACAAACTGAAGATCTTTTCCTTTTCCCACAGGGTTTTGGGAAGCTTGCTTTCTGCCCACATAATAATTACAGACACCAAACAGCCTTTTGGTGATATGACCATTAAGGATTATGACAATGAACTGTTGCATATGGCTCATGACCTCGCAGTGAGATTACTTCCAGCCTTTGAGAACACCAAAACAGGAATTCCATATCCTCGGGTAAGCGAGCATGCCAACACAGTGGGGAGATAATCTAAAAGCAGTAATTCTCCTGTCCTACACCTCCAATTCTGTGCCCTGTGTGTGCCTTTATATACGCACTTGGGGTATTGAACCTGCTCTAAGTTACATAAAAATGGCGTGGGGGGGTAACTGTGCTAAGTTATGGTGACGTGGACGATACATAACTTGCCCCTTCTGTCTAGTGAATGTTTTCTTTAGGCTGTTTTTTCACTCTGTCTGTATTGTTCCTTATGGGTCAGTAGTGATTTGTTTCTGTGCTGTTTGGCTGGAAGGTGCTCTGCCCTGCGCTCTCTTCCATATATCCTGCAGCAACAAACAATGCTGTCGTTAAGAAGGTTCACAAGAAATGCTGTAAAGGCAAGTAGCCCAGGAAAGTGACTTTATTGGCAACTTGGTACTAAAATAAAACAAAACTCATCTAAAATATTTGCCATTCTGGGTTTGGAATTTGTAATTTTCTTGATTGCTGCTCAGTGAATACTCGAGAATACTGCAGTATTCTTGAATACTGTGTCCTCTTGTTTTAAGCAGATGCAGTTCCTAAGGAGAAGGATGCCAGTTATAGTGGAACAACTCTAAACTGTAAAACTAATTAGCTCTTGCCTGAGTACTTTTAATTTCTGGGGACAGCAGCACTGCTTTTCCTCCAGACCTGTCAGGCTGCAGAAACATGAACTTTCAATCATAGACTCATAGAATGGTTTGGGTTGGAAGGGACCTCAAAAATGATCTAGTTCCAACCCCCCTGCCATGGGCAGGGACGCCCTCCAGTAGCCCAAGTTGCCCAAAGCCCCGTCCAGCCTGGATGGATGTTCCCTTCCCTTCGGAGTCTGGTAAAGCAGTCGAGGGTGGTGTAACTTCCCTTTGGCATTTTGTTCCATGGGCAAGTTGAGGAGCATTCACTGAGGAAACGCTTGGTTTCAAGAGCTCTAAATGGGGGGAAGCAGTACTTGCATCACCCTTGGAAGAACCTCAGTGTTTAGTAGAAATGCTGAAAAAGTGGACTGAAATTTGGAAGGATTAGCATGTATACGAGTAGCAAAATTAGGATTGCCCACCTCGAGCATGATGTTATAAAGTCGGAAGATGAATTTCAGGAATTCTTCAGGACAGCTTTTTGCCCCAGCAGCGAAATGCAGGCTTTCTAACTATGTACACATTGCACGCTACGTGTGGCAAAAACTAATAAAAAGGCTTTACAACAAATACAAGGCTGCAGGTGAGAGCAGCTCCGTATGAGGTGCAGACTGCCTTCTTGCTGTTAGCACTCTCTCTGCCTGCTTCACAGGTCAATCTGAAGAAGGGGGTACCTCCGGACAGCAATAATGAAACTTGTACGGCAGGAGCCGGTTCCTTGCTGGTGGAGTTTGGTATCCTTAGCAGGCTGCTCGGCGATTCCACGTTCGAGTGGGTGGCCAGGAGAGCTGTCAAAGCGCTCTGGAGTCTCAGGAGCAATAACACCGGACTGCTAGGTGAGATGATGCCGTGACTGGCTCCGTGTTTTAACCTGCCTCAGTCTCCTGTAGCAGAATGCCATCGTGCCACAGGTTTCTTTCACGTATTGTAAATTTTGTTGATCTGCTTCCTCTGTAGCTGTTGAGTCACACTCTCCTTGTGTACTGGTGGTTTGTGTTGACCAAATGGCACTTTGTAATTTCGTAAGAAAAATGAGAGTATCTGCATGACCTCTTAGTGCACAGGTTTCCAAAGACAAATTTTTTTGTGAAACTGGGAAATGAAACCAAAGTTCTTGCATTCGTATCCTCATTACTATAATTTAGATTGGCAGATGACTAAAAGTACTTAAAACAACTGCATGTGTGTGCTAGTTCCTTGGATGAATGCACTGCAACGCTTTATTTTGATAGTAGTCTTTGATCATTCCTCCTTAAGACTTTTTGAAGATGTAATATTTCCAAGTTCTGATTCTTGATTATTTTTCTCTGATGTACTTGGCAACTTTAGTCTAAACATTTGTCTGTTCTGAAAGGAAATGTTGTGAATATTCAAACCGGTCATTGGGTTGGGAAGCAAAGTGGATTGGGAGCAGGGTCGGATTCATTCTATGAATACCTTCTGAAGTCTTACATCCTCTTTGGAGAAAAGGAAGACTTGGAGATGTTCAATGATGCTTATCGGAACATTCAGAGCCACTTAAGAAGAGGGTATGTTATTTCATATGAGTATCAATTACTTAAGCAGTGAGTACTCCAGCAAGATAGGAGCAGCGTTTTGTGTCACGCTCTAGGAAATCTGTGTTCTCTTTTTTTCTTTAAAAAACAAAATCTTATTTCCATAGTAGTCACTGTGGAAATAAATTTTAACGTTCCCTTCACTCTGTAGTCAACTGATCTGTATAGCATTGTTGTGCAAAGAAGCTAAACTGGTTACTGTCCAAGTTAGTGAATGTTAGGCCAAGAGAAGGCTGTAGAACTGCAAAGGAAATGTATTAATTGGCTGGTTTAGTACTTCTTAAGGCCTGATCTTACCTGGCATGACTTCTTGGTAGAGGTTCTGCGGACCTAACTTTAGGGTACGATGTACATACCGTTTTGAATTATTTTTTCTGAGAGCGTGGCTGATGTTTTGGTTCTTTTCAAAACGACTTTGAGCCTAGCATGACAAATTTGAGACTCATTCTCCTTGCTGGTGGCAGTGCTGTGAAATGCAATGTGCATTGTGTTCTTCTAAAATAGTGAATATTTACACATGCTTGTTGTTACCTGGCAGTCGAGAAGCTTGCAATGAAGGTGAAGGTGACCCTCCTTTGTACGTTAATGTAAACATGTTCACAGGACAGCTGATGAACACGTGGATTGACTCTTTGCAAGCCTTTTTTCCTGGACTGCAGGTAAACTTTCACACTGTTAAAGACCAAATGACACAGTAGAGGCATGTCAGAAAGCAATTTGCTGGCTTGCAGCATTAAGCATGCGTGTTTACGGCTGTTCTTATGCCTAGGTATTGATAGGAGATGTGGAAGATGCTATTTGTCTCCATGCTTTTTATTATGCCATATGGAAACGATATGGAGCTCTCCCAGAAAGATACAACTGGCAATTGCAAGCACCTGATGTTCCCTTTTATCCACTGAGGCCAGAGTTAGTGGAGTCCACATATCTTCTTTATCAGGTACTGGACTTCTCAGCATACAGCTCGTGTTTTGGCAGAAATGGTTTTGTTCAGAAAGTCACTTTTTCTACCCCTGGCCTCTGGCCTGCTAAAATGTGGTGCGTCTGGATCTGCCTGTTCTGATATGGAGGTCTCTGCTTATGCACTAGATCGTTTTGCAATGTAGTTGCTATGTTGTTTTCTTAAAAATAGCCTTCTTTATAACACAGACAAAAATGAGACTAAACAACCTTTTCAAAAAATAGCTGGCAGATCTTTACAAGGTAGAGACTTGTGTCTTCTTAATAGAAATTGTTGAAGTAAATGTAATAGGTTTCCTTGCTGTATTGTCTAGGCACAGTCTCCAACTGGCAGAAGATAAAGTAAACTAAAATAACTTTCTGGCTGCAAGAAAGCTATCAGAGTTTGAATTTACTGCAAGTTTTATTAGGATTTGCACTAAAGCAAATGTGAGAAGCTTGCACAGAGAAATCTAAGTCGTGTTCCCATAAAGATAAGTTTACTGTAATACACTGATACTACTAGGCCTTTGGTGTAAGTGTTATTTTTACAAGATTTCAAAATTGCTGACTCTAACTCTTGTCTGTCTTCCTTATTTAGGCCACAAAGAACCCATTTTACCTTCATGTGGGAATGGATATCCTGCAGAGTTTGGAAAAATACACAAAAGCAAAGTCAGTCTTCAATGTTCTTTGTCTTCTCTCGCTGCTATATACATATATTTTATTTTATAAATATTATATAGAATCCAATCTGCCAAAAAACCAGAAAACCCAACCCTCCATGAAAGCCACAAATGAAGATTTATTGATTGAGCAATTATTTGTTTCGCACTTGAAAATGAAATTGTAGTCCAGTGATGACTTTATGCCTTCAGAATTTCATAATGTCCTTTCAAAATGCATTGTTGATGATCAGTTGCTAAAAACTGGTAAAATTAGTAGTTGTTTTGTTTTTTCTATGGATCTTGCAAGAATATTTCTAACCTCATGGGCCCATGGTCTTTAACTAAACTGGAGGGATGGCCTCTGAGATAGATGCTGCTGTGTATCAGCTTTCATCTCGAGACAGTAACAGTGAATCCTGACTACCACTGACTGTCTGAACTTCTTGCAAGACTTAGAGGGAAGACAGCAAATTTTTATTCAACTATTGGTATTTACTGATTTCGTAGGCAAGTCTGTGCTAAGCCTAGGACGGTATAAACCAGCGCCATTCTGCAATTAAGTGGGATTCAGATGCTGTGTAGGGCTGAAAGGATTACAAATGCGCTGTGTGACAGCTTGCAGCTTTGTCATCTGTTAAGTGTGGTGGGAGGAAAGAGCAGGTAGCTTGGGAAGAAACCTTTGCATGAGACGAGGCTTCCAGACCCAGGTTTCTCATGTGCTCAGAGGGAGAAATTACCTGTTCTGTGCACGGTGCCTTGAGAGTATCTTGCTTCTTTGAGAGAGACTCTTAATAAATCTGCACAGTGGAAGAGGTGAACTTGCAGGGTCAATGATTACAGTCTCACCAGAATACCAGAAACCAATAATCAGTGCGTATTTGTAAAAGAGATTTATTTCATTTTAACTTCACCCCTAGAGACAGTTTGAATGGTCTGAAGTTCAGGAATATCTAGAGAGCGCTTCCAGATCACAATGCATGGGAACTGAACCCAAACTAATCTTAAATCTTGCAGGTGTGGCTATGCCACGTTACACCATGTTGTAGAGAAGACAAAGGAAGATCGAATGGAGAGCTTTTTTCTCAGTGAAACATGCAAATATTTGTATCTGGTACGTATATGTTCTCCATTTCAGAGATGCTCTCTTGCATGCACTGTGCACAAACGTGGCACAGTGAGGAGGCAGGACATTGCTCTGCGAGGAGAGGGGTTCAGGTATCGGAGGGTATCAGAGAATGCGCTGCTTTTCTTTCTTTGACCCTACCCTAATCTTGGAGGCTTGGGCAGCTGCTGGCTGGAGAGCTGGGCAGCTCTTTTGGGGGGAGCTGGGAAGGAGAGGAAGCAAGGCTGAAGGAAGCTGCTGCTCAGCTCCAAGCTCCATTACTGCTTGTAGCCGCAGCAGCCCCCGAGTTCTCCCCATCAGGCTTTGGCAGTCACAGGAGAAAGCATTTGAGCCAACACTGCTTAAGCTACTGTTCTCAATCTCCTTTAGTGCAGAGAAACAAATAAATCTGTGACTGAATGGAAACAGTGGATGCCAGCCTAGAAATGCCTGCATTGTGCAGCTTGGAAAAATAAGGGCAGTTTAAGTTGTGTGAGAAGTTTTTCTTTTGCTCTCCCCTTTAAATAAAATAAATCCATTGCATTAAAACTATTTATTTCCATTTGCTCTAACAGTAGTTACCCATTTGTTACTACAAGGTATGCTTTTTGTGTGATCCTTCAAATGCACGAGTGTGTGTGTTTTAACTTGCTCTTGACGGGACGTGAGGAATGTTACACACGTGCTATAGCTGTCTCTCCCATCTCTTGTTTAGTTGTTTGATGAAGAGAATCCACTGCATAAATCTGGAAATAAGTATATGTTTACTACTGAGGGACACATTGTGTCTGTGGATGAACGTTTTCGTAACTCACTGTGGCAAGACATCCTCCCTGGAGAAGAGGACAGCGCAGAAAGAATTAAACCTAACGAATTAAAGGCAGTCAACTTCAGCTCTAATGTAAGGAATGCATGGAGTGTTGCTGGTTGTGTTGCTGGAGAAGGGATGTATGTTTGACTGGGCTAGGCAGTACAAAAAGAGCCATTTGGAAGTGTTACTTCAGGGCTCTGTAGTGTTTCCTTTATAAAAGTCAAATATCTGAGTCTTGTGAAAAACACTTTCAGTAGTGGAATGAATGGATTAGGGTAATGTGAGAGGGATTATGTTGAAGGTGAAACCTGTCCCTTTTTAAGTGTTTTGCAGCAATTAGTTTGTTCTTTGTTAATTTATTTCCAGTTATTTTTTTCCTTCCCCTTTTCTTTACCCTTAAAATTTTCCAGTGTCGCTGTGATGGAGAAGGAAAAAAGCAGAGGGTCATTTACACAGAGCTTTTTCCCTTCAGAATGGTTTTGAGGCACGGAAAGGTGACCTTTCTTAGCTAGGCATCAACTGAGTACAGAGCTATGGATCCAGTGCCTACCGCCAACCAAAATAGATAGGTTTTTAATACAGAACAATTTTTAAATTCTCTGCTAGTAGGTTCTAGCATGGTTCCTTTCCTCCTCCCCCCCAGTCCTGCAGGAAAAGAGCATTATTTTAAAAAACATTCACAGTTGTCATAGTGAAGGAAGTCTCAGTTGAATAACAAGCTGCAGCAGTTTGGCGTGTGTTTGGAAGCTTGCAGCCTGCGCCAGGGAAACACTTGCTGTTCACTTATGTGATTTGTGCTGTAAGTTTTTGCAAAGAGTGAGGGAGAGTTGGGACAAGAAGCGCTGTTGGGTACAGTTTTCTGTACTGGGACGAAATCTGTGGTTACTGATGCTGAAACGCCTGCTAGATTATTACAGAGGGTATGGGATTGCCTGTTTTGTATTTGAGTTCTTAAAAATATTCTCATTTTGTTAACAGTGTAACAGAGTTCCTGATGAGAGGAGGTACTTACTGCCTTTGAAGAGTAACTACATGAGACAGATTGATCAAATGGTGGGCTTGATCTGAAAGGTTCTTCAGAGTAACTTTTACGTATGTCAGGAGGAGCACGGGATTTGGCTGTAGACGTTCCTCTCCTTCAGCTACACACCTGCCTATGCTGAGTCACTTGGTGTCCCCCATGCTTGCTAGTTTTCAATTATGGACGTGAAAGGAGATCAGGTTCTCTTACGAGTCCCTTCTTCTGAACTGTGGTAACTCCATGTGCCACCTGAATAGAGATTTCTTGTTTTAAGACTTCCTATGAAAAATGTTGTTGAAAATGAAGGCTGATATACTTAGAAAAGAAAATTGGCGTGTGCCACTTAGCTACCTCTTTGTAGCTGTATTACAAATGTCCCTTTAGAAAAGGGTCTAGTATTTAATTTGAAATGATCTTGGGATTGGGGAAGGAATGGGAAAGTGCAATTTCTTACACCAAGTTTAATCATTGAATTATTCTCACTAGCAATACACAACCTTAAGTACTACTCAGGTAGGAACCCACTGGTAATGGGTTTTGCTGAAACAAAACCGCTGTATCTAGAATAGTATCTTGAAAAGGTAACTCCTGATCAAATAAGAAGCTACCAGCATAGTCATGATCTCCCTCACTTGCACAGTTGTATAGACCGGTGCAGCTGCAAGAGCCTGTGGCTGCAGAAACCAGTAACAAAACAAATCAGGTGCCTTTTTTTGTAAGGGAATGGGGGGGAGGGCAGGGGAAATTGCAAAGCCACTCAGCTGTCCATGCAGCTAACTTTATATAGCTTAGCTGAGCTGAAGTTCCAGAAGTTTTGTTGTTTGCCATGTATCTAGTGCCTTTTCAGGAGAGATGCTGCTAAGAACTGGTATAACAGTACGTGAAGAACAAACTATAACTATTTCACATTCCTGACAGCATTAAACTGTTAGTGCCTTAAGTTT
Source organism: Grus americana (assembly GCF_028858705.1). NCBI lineage: Eukaryota > Metazoa > Chordata > Aves > Gruiformes > Gruidae > Grus > Grus americana. The sequence continues at coordinate 2,048,198 of NC_072862.1, read as the reverse complement.
TCTTCACTCGCAGGAAAAACTGAGCTTGCTTGGGAAGATGGATAAAGTATTTCTGACTAGCTGGTTACAAAATATAGTGGATCCCAAAGTAACTTAAAAAGTATCTTACATATGAGATGACTTTTTTTTTAAAGATACTGGAAGAATATCAGCTGTGCCAATCCAAAGAATACTTGTGGGCTGGATTTATTCTTAGTGTCAGTTTAGATAGTAATGGGGCTGCCTCTGCATCATCCTGGGGATGGAGGTAGAGAGAGATCTGAGCCTGCGGTGTGCCACCTTCCCTCGGCCGCAGCGCAGCGTGGTACCAGCCATCGCAACGGGGCCGCGGCTGCAGCAGCAGCCATCGATGCTGACTGTGGTGCTGGACTGTACCTGGAAACTTGTGCCTTCTGCTTCCAGTGGGGAATGGTGACACGGTGCTCTTCCTTCAGCCCACCATCTTCAAATACACCCGGATGTGTTTGAGGAATAACTGTCCATGAACTTTCAGGAGGAAAGCAGTTAAATTCAGGCAGGGCTGTTGAGGGATTAAAACAAGCTGAGGCCAAACTGATTCTAAACATAACAGGTTTGTGGGGTTTCTTCAGTGGCTCCCCATTGCTTATGTGTTTTTTACTTTTGACTACAGTTGAAGTAGTTGAATGTTACTATTGGGTTAATTATTTTTAAATTAAGGCTTAAATATAAGGGCAAACTTGATCTGCTGTATTTTCACCTTCTTATAACAGCATTGGTTTTCATAAACCATATATCGCAACTGAAAACACTTCTAATAAATATGAAGTTAGTGCTGAAGAGGTTATTGTTTGTATCTTTGAGTATACAGATGCATCTCAGGGACTTCATTGTAGAACCTTCTATTGCATGATGGTTGGACCTTGTATTCAAGCAAAAAAATAATAATCCTGTCTTCCTAGTCTTATTGTGTGCATTTTAAGGGGGGGTAGAGAAATGTGTTAAGATTTCCCAAAACTTTGCAATAGAATCAGTTGCCTTTGATATTTGAGGGAGCTGACAGTTCCAACTCCTGTAGAATCGGCTCTGCAAACCTATTGCTGGAATGTCTCTGTTGCCTGTTCAATTGCCTATTTCGAAGCAAAACAGAAATTCAAGGTGTTACAATCCAAAGAGGTATTGGGAGGGGTTCAAGGTATAGCTCCTTAATCACTCAGCGTTGCCCGGGCATGCAGGTGTGCTTCACTTTGTAAACATGGAAAGAAATGCAGGAGGGTGGGTAAAGGGAGAGCTTGCTGCTGACGGGGGGGAGGCAGAAAGCAAAAATCTGGGCTTTCTGCAATGCTGCTGCTGGGCCAGGTCTTCTAATTATAGCTCTGAAGCGAGCCGCGCGGAAGCCAAGCGCAGCATTCCGCAACGGGGCATTTCAAATCACAGCGTAGCGGGTGCCGGGACGGACGTTGCCCTGCGTGTGTCGGCGGCTGCTCCCGGTATCGGCTTTTCCCTGCCTCGCAGCTGAGCGCTCTGAACGCGCGTTCTGTACCTTGCGATTGCCTCTCGGCGCTTTGTGCCTTCTGAAGCACCTGAACCCTGGTGAGGGTTCCAGCCGAGTGTTACGCACAGAAATCTGTTTCAGAGTTTTCCTCGGAGAATTAAATGACTATAATGAAGTTGCACAACTGTCCTGCCTCCATGCTTTTTCCTCTTGAATATGGCCAGAAAGAGAGCGAGGGGCAGCCGTGGAACGGGAATGGTACGGGCAGGTATCGCCGCCTTTCAGCCGTAGTGACTCGGACCGTTAGTTACGGTGCCAAATGGTATATGGCCAGCGTCTCGTTAGAGACCGCGTTGAAATTTGTGTTGCCAGGGTGATCTGACAGTCATCTTTCCCTAGGAATGGGGTTTGCCTACGAGGAGACTGGTGCTGACTACGTGGTAAAAGGCTTTTTATTCTGTAAGGAGCCAACTGTGCTTCCTCTTTGTTTTAAAAATGCTTTGATATGTTTTTACTCTGTAAGGACAGGGCACGTGTTATGCACTAAAATTGAAACTTGTGTATAAGTCAATGATATCGAAATTGGTAACACTGCTGGAATAACTTGCTGAAACAGACTTTTGTATTTCTTGGTATAATGTGCAATATCAACTTTTCCTAATTAAAAATGCAATGTATGCTTAATTGTTGTTTTTCCATGAAGTATTTAATTGGGGATGGGAAATTTTTAAGAGGACCAAATGCTCTTTCATGAAATGTCCTAAATTTTCAAAACTGAGCTTAAATTTTACAAATCTGCATTAAAAATTAGTATATTTGACCACTTCTATGTGTGTTTTTCTTATAGTGCAGTTCTTGTAAGGCCATCGTGAAGCTTGCCGGGGAATTCCAAAGATGAATTTGAGTGTGTATACCTGATCTTTGCCATTCCCCAGACAGGAAACCTTGAGCAGTTGAGTAGAACTGGGAGTAGGGGTGAGTAAAGGAAGACCTGTCCAAAGTCCATGTTCAAGCAGGTTTGTGGCTCTCATTCAAGTTCTCGTGACTTGGCCCATCTGAAGAGCTCCAGACCTCGGACTTCAGGTCCCCAGTCGGTTCCCTAGTTCAGGTGTAGGTGTCTTGTTGTGTGTGGAGGATCAAAGTCTGACCGTGTGCCCCAAACAGGGTAGGCTGGGAGTTTGCTTTTTTTAATGAGCCAGCCTTAGTTGTGAACTGTCGCCGCGAAGAGCATTGCAGCCTATTGCAGCAAATACCGTGTTACTCCACTTTGTAAGGGGATGGGCATGCTGCTGGGTGTTTTGGGGAGGAGGGAAAAGACTGCCTCAACCAGAACTTAGCAGTTCTTTGTCTCCAAGAATAACTTGGCTCGGTCTTTGCCTTAGACCTGGTTAGCTCGGGAACACGTAATTGAGGTGTGCGAGAAATAACTTTTATTTTCCCCGAGGGAAATGAAACTTCTCAACCATATCCTTGCAGTAACACACAAAGTAAGTTAATGGTTTGGAGAAGAGATTACTCTCCGGTGAGAGCTTTCTCACCAGCTTCATCTGCCTTGGTTACTAGACATGAGATGCCCTCTTACGTATGTTGGATTTTCATCGAGTTAGAACAAGGGATGGCTCCTTACTGCAGGAAAATAAAACCCCACTTCCAAACCAAAAAGCCTCTTTTTTCTCCCCTGACCCTCCTCTCATTTGCCCTGTGTAATGATTTGAGGGGCTGCCTGTGCTGAAAGCAGCGATGTGATGTGGAATGAAGAAACGAAGCGTGGCGACGACGAGCTGTTGGCCTCAGGAGCAGGTAGCTGGGTCTGAGTAAGTACCGACCTACTTGCTGATAGTGCCTAATACCGCTTTCTCCAAGTTGGTCCATGAAGAGCCTACCACGGGTGGGAATTCTGCACAGAGAACCTTGCTGGGCTCTTTCCGGTGGATAACTGTACACTGGGAAATGGCTCAGGCTGTGTTTATAAACAGGAATGTGGAAACAAGCTATCTGACCATCACTTTGATACGTTTTTTTCTTTTCTTCCTAGATTTGTTTCCTCTCTGACATTATCTCTGCTGTTGTTTTGTGTTTTGTAGTCCCGATTCAAAGGCTGTTGAAGCTGACAGGACATTTTCTGTTGTCCGTGTTGATCAAACTCCAAGTTACAAGGAAATGGCTTTTGAACGGTAGCGACTGGATTTTTACAATGTTTTCAAAGTTCCTCTGAATTTTGGATGGTGCGATTTTTGCCCACCTGATGCTACTTTTGCTGCGTTCAGACTTTAAGTGTCAATTCTGAAGTAAGCCTGAGTGGGCTGAAATCCTGATTTTTGGGGGAAGAACCCGAGCTCTAATGTTTCCACTGTGGCTGCACATTTACTAGTGGTGTCACTGCCCTGAGCAGCTATTTGCTGTCTTTCCTTACCTTGTCTTGCTTCCGTATCTGAAAGTTGGTTGGTCAGTGTGTTACAGCTCTGAAGTGGGACTGAGTGTTTTGACTGCAGTTTCTCTTAAGTCCACATTTAAGAAAAGACCTCGGAAAAGCCGCTCTTCCCATTCTCCTTTTTCTGAAAGATTTGAGTAGAGTAAGATCGTATGTGATAAAAGACCTAAAGTCCAAAAGTGTGCGCGAGAACTCGGGTTTTCAGGGCGTAATGCATCAGGCTAACCTAGCGTTACGGCTAAAAAGAGGTGACTTCTGGTAGCTGCGGGCAAAAGCCTTTGGCTTGGGTTCCCGTGCGCTCGGTGGCACCGCTGCAGATCCGATCTGCTTCCACCAGAGCCCACTCTTGTGCCGCTCTTTGAAGGTTTGTCTTGTACCGCAGCAAAACAGGAATATCTTGAAGGCGGAGTGTTGGAAACTGTAGTTTTCTAGCTTCGTGGAGCTTCCTCTTCGGGGGCAGCCGCAAAGCGTTACGGAAGGAGGAGCGTGCGAGGCAAAGTGTTGTGCTGCCAGCAGCCCGTCCCAGCCGCGCTGCTCGCTCGCTGTGCCAGGTTCTCCCTGCGGCTACGGAAAAATCATCTCTTCTGATTCCTAGAGATGTTTACCTTTATCCTTGCTTGAAACTTCTTTTAGAGAGAAATTTTGTTTGGCCACTCGTATCGTTTGTTTACCTAAGAGAGATCAGCAAGTGTTTGCTGAAAGCCGCTTTGTGCTACTTTTGCCTCATTTGTGCCCCACTTACCTCGTACTGATGAGAAGGCCGTTTGATTGGAAAGATTATATTGAAAAGCATCTTTCTTTTCCCCCAAAGATAACGCAGTTTCTCTTACCTTAAGCTTTACGTGGCTGTAGAAGATGACAGCTGGGGAGAGCTGCTCTCGCCTCATGAGCGCAACTTGGCGTTTCGGAGTGACGAGAGTTGGTCGCTCCCGTTTTCCAGGTTTGATTTTTCAAATAGTAACTCTATGAAGTTCTGTAAAGTCATTTCTTTATTTAGGTAATGCTAATAAGGGTGGAAAAGATACCTATATGTCCCAGCCCGTAACTGGTGAAGACGCGCCGACCTCCTGTGAGCTGCACAAACCCCAGGCAGGAACGCTACTGGCGGACTGGGGGTAGGAGCTGCCGCGGTGACTGGGTGAACTGGGAGAGCTGGGACCAGCCTGGTCCATGCTTCGTGATCAGGTGCGGATGTCGGGGGTCGGGGAAGCAGCACGGCGGCGCGGGGGGCTCCCCTGGCCGACCGCTCCGTGAAGGAGGTTGCTGCGCGGTTTTAGAGGCAGATCACAAAATGCAGCGGCATTTGCACACTCGAGGCAGGTGCTCTGAAAACGTGAAGAAACAGATTAGACAAATGAAAAAAAAAAAGAAAAAAGGATTTTACTTTATTAATAATTTTTGAATAATTGAAATTACTTGCCCTGTAAGGCCCAGAGGCTTTTGCAGTAATGGCAATCTGCATACTATTAATTTTTTATAATGTTCATTTGGTGGAATAAGTAATTCTTAACATTAATAGCTCTGGAAAAGTACCATGAATCAATTATCTTCATCATGTAATGGCAGTGCTAGCAATCTGGCATTATATGGTTTCGTCAAGGAGCTGCGTTTCATTAACTTCAGATGAAATACAAAACTCTGTTTTGAAAAAATACTGCTTTTTTCTCCTCTTTTACAGAAGAGATTGATTTTTAAAGCAGCCTTCAGGAAGAAAAAATTAACTCTAAAAGGAGTTTTTTAAATAAGCATTTTTAGTAGAACAAACATCCCCCTGCTCTTGGATGCTGCTTAATGAAAAAACAAATTATGTGGTAGCTACAGATTATTATTTTTTTTTTGCAAATGATTACTCCTCCTTTCCTTTTGCTTCCATCCCCGCAGCTGAGTGCAGCGCAGACGCACCGCTCAAAGCCTGGATCTGCACTTTATGCGCATCAGCCAACAGGCTTTTTGCCATTTTAATATGCTGTCATTAAGCAGCACGGTACTTTGCAGAGTTTAGTAATAATAATTAATCCATAATTCAGTGCAAGAAAAATCAGATCCAACAGAGTTGAGGTTGTCAGGTTTTTTCCTAGCCTTTTTTTTTTTTTTCCCTCTCTCTTTTGCCCACCACCTAAGCCCCCCCAGTGCATCCTGCATGGTGCTTGCAGCCGGACAGGCTGAAGTCCTTTGCTGCCTGCCGGGGCAGAGCGGATTGCACGGTGTTATGCAAAGCTGCAATAAAAGCCGGTGACATTTGATGGCAGTTTTGTGCTCGCTGGGTCACCGAGGTTGGGCGGCCGCTCTCCCAGATAGCGAGAGGTGGAGACGCTGGCTGCCGGGCTGGGCCGTGCCGGACAGGAGAAGCTTTGGTGTTGCCACCTGTGGAGCGGGGCGCGTGGCAGTGCCCCTGTCCTGTCCCCCCGCGGCTCGGCCGGGGAAGCTCCGGACATTTCTTGGGCTGTGTGGGAGCGATGTGCTGATCGCTGCTTGCCGCTGCTGTGGCCAGCAGCCAGAGCCAGTGGGCACCGACCTGCGAAAAACCCCAGAGAAAAGCTCCTTAAGGATACTGGAACTGATGCTTTTCATTTAAAATGGGTGAAATTCCTGAAAATAGTTAAATTATGGCCTGGATGAAATTGTGCCTTGGCATAGGTGGAAGGTTCTCTCTGCTGCTTCTATTAGAGCTTGGCTTTCAGCTTCATCACCTTTGTCTGCGGGGGAGCAGGAAGGGCAGCCTTCCCAAAGCCTCTCCTCAGATCTCGGCAGCTGCCAAACCCGGGTGAAGCTCAAACGTTAGCAGCGTCCCAGTCACCAACCAGAAGAAACCTTCAATAATACCTGTTTGGTGTGACCCTTCATACCTGTGATCGCCTGGTGGGAGCAGGACACGGGGCACCTTCATCAGACACTGGCAGCCTGGGGCTGGAAATGCTCTGTTCGTGCTCAACCCGTCGATGTGAAAAATTCCTGTTCATTAGAAAATTCGGGTGAGTGCATGTCCCTTTTCCTCGCCTCATGCTCCTGAGAGGTTGTTGCAAGTGAAGAGTTAAATCCGGCGTGTGCAGCTGGGAGGTCCTGTGGGGCCGTGCTTCCCAGTGCAAATCGGTGCTATGAGTTTGTCCGTTCTTTGCACGGATGCTTTGCACCTTCCTCCTCCTCTTTGAGCACTGGCGCGGGTTGCCCAGAGGGTCCGTGGGGTCTCCGTTCCTGGGGATGCTCAAAGCATCTGGGCATGGTCCTGGGCAACCAGCTCCGGGTGGCCGTGCTTGAGCAGGGGTGGGACCAGGCGAGCCCAGAGGTGCCTCCAGCCTCAACCCCCGGGGATCTTCACGGTGACGGCGGAGGCTGCAGCGAGTGGTGCTGCCGCACGGGAGAGATCCGATCTGAACCTGACGTTCTCCTCGGACATCGGGGCGGCCCCAGGCACTGCAGCAGGACCGCAGCCATCCGAGTCCTTCCAAACCCGCTTTCACGGAGAACCCGGGCGTGACGGGTGCTGCGGCTCTGTGAAGCAGCTCCTACTGGCGGATGCTTCCGTGAGGGTAAAGGCTCCTCAGCTCCTGAAACCGCTCTCATCTTCAAACATCCTGAAATCGCAGCATCTGGTGCTGCCTGAAAATGCGCGATAAGGAGAAAGAAAGGAGGTCTGATGTTAATTTTGAGATTCAGTGAAGTTCAGGCAGTTCATGTATGAACTGAGATCACGCTGATTTAAAAAAAAATAAATAGGGTCCCCTGTGTTTCAGTACGGTCTTGGTTTATCCATGGCTGCCTTCATCCTGGGAATGTGTTTGCACCGAGACGCAGGGGCAAAGCAGGGATGGGACCGTGGAAAGGGGTTTAAGATGATACATTTAAAACTTCAGAAACGAAAACGCTATTAAAAATATATTATCCATAATGTGAAAAATGTAGCCTTTCACTTCTGCTGACACACAATTATTAGCTTTGGAGGATTACTGCACCTGGATTTGTTTTGCTACTGACACAACACAAATGAGCCCCAGAACTTTTTTTGAACCAGGGAAGCGATTTAGTAATCGGTACGACGGTAAAGAAAAACAAATGGACCTTGTCTGTGAGCGTGCCCTGGCCCTAAAAATATACAGTGGCAATTTCACGGGCGACCTGTGCTCTGACGTCACCCTGAGGAACCCCGACTCAACGCGTATTTGCATTTGGATTGCCTGCCCGTTAGCAAAATGAGCCAACGGCTTCCGCAGGGCCGACCCGCTGGACCGGAGGAGACATGACGGTGCTCGGCGGGAGCCGTCACAGCCGCTTGTGTGCGTGCGAGTTGGTGCCGCTTTGCTGGCAGCGAAAGCCCTGGAGGCTCTAAACCGGTAAAACCCTGAGCTCTGGCTGTTCCGGCTGGGCTGGCCGCGTTCATCCGCTGTGGGCGATCCCCGCCCTGGGATCTGCATGCGATGGCAGGGGTGTGATGTCATGCGCACGTCGCAGCCCATGTCATGCGTCCCGCTCGCTGGCAGAGCCGCAGCTTTGCCTTCTCCCAGCTGCCCCCCCCCAAACCGCGTTTTGGGGAAGAAAAACGCGCTCAGCTCATCCTTTCCCCTTCCTTTTCAGCGGTCTCTCTAGCTTAACAGCGGAAAGATTTCACTTCAGCAAGTGAGGAATGTTTCAGTTTGGTGATTAATTAGTATTGCTATTACTACAAGATGCGATTCCATTAGATTAATCTATCTTATTGGTCAGGCTTTAATTAATTAGGTAATAATAGCCACCCTAAAAAAAAATCTTGAACGCTGGTTAATGAAACCCATGGATCTACTTATTAAGAATTCAGACCTTTCTCCCTTTAATATTTTTCTGCATTATTAAACCCTGCTCAGTTTCTTTGTATGGTTTGTCCCATCAATAACGAGAGTCTTATTTCTGAATTGCTTTGTGTGAGCCAAGGAATCTAATATTATCTAATTAGGGACAACTCTTCCTGCATAATAAATGCAGGAGCAGCAAAATCGATTTGTTCCGGGCATTTTGTATTACTATTTTAAAAATCCAGCTTGTATACCAATTTTCATAGGGGGAAAAAAAAAAATCTCTGTGGCTGAAGATCTGGCCCCATTCGTGGGGCCAGCAGCTTGGCTCGGGGCGGCTGGGGACGACACCTGCCTCCATCCCAAAGGTGCTGCACAAAAAAGACATAGTTTTGAAGAATTTGCACGGTCTGAACGCATCCATCCCCTCCCTGCCCCCATATTTTCTGGTGCGTAATTATTTTGGTCCCTACAGGTTTTGAACAGCTTAGTGCTGGATGGAGTGGTGCTGCCGCGTGTGTTACCGGAGGGATGCGATAAAACAAGTCTCTGCTTTGTTTTCCAGCGTGTTGCCTTAGCCTTCTCCTCCTCCTGCCTGGGGCCAGGGATTTCACTGGGATTTGCCGCTATAAAAGTTCAGCGCATTCCTTGCAGGAGCAGTTTTGAGGCTTCAATACTGAAAGAGTCCAGAGGATCTCTTTTTATGTGTTTCACCCTCTTCTGTCAAAACACTTATGGTTGTAGCTCAGAAGCGTGGAGGGATTTTTGGAGATGAGCTCAGCTGCCGGTGTGGGGGACCGAGGGCTGCACGACGGCTCCCGGCTCGGACCGGGGGCTGGTTTTCCCTGGGGACGGCGGGGGACGCAGGTGACAGGGCAGGTAGGTGCTGCAGGAAGCTCCTGAGGTTAAGCCCCGTGGTTGGGCTGACTTCTGGCGCAACAGCTCGCGGCCGAACTAGGTTTGAGGACAGGAGGAGACTTTAATCTCTGTTTAAAAAGCAATTAAAAAGATGAAAGTGGACGCAAAACATGAAAAAAAAAAATCAGATAAACACAAAGAATAAAAAGGAGAGAAAACTGGGAGATGTAAGAGCGTTCCAGCCCCAGAAGTCAAAACCGGTTCTAATGCAATCCACAGTGGAACAATGACATCATCACGGCGCACAGGGTCCCTCCTCGCCCCGTGGCTTCTGCCGCTGGTCACCGGCGAGGAGCAGCAGGGCTGGTACAGGCCGAGGGCGGTGAGGGCGTCGCAGATGTTTCAAGCCTTGGAGCTCGGGTAGGGGTGCTGTGAGAGGGGGGTGCTGCATAATTTATCGCTGCTCTTGCAAGGGGGAGATCGCTTTTCTGAGCAACGACAAGAAAAGATTTATTTTCCTTTAGTTTGTCGTATGGTGGTCTGAGGACACTGTGCATAAAGTTTTACAAACTACGTACCCCTTTGCTGTCAGCGGGTGGTTTTGCTCTTGACTTTCCTGGGTCCCGGGCTTGGCTGTCTAAAAGGACAATATTCTGGGAAATGAAAAAAATAGTCAAGTCATTAGGCAGCTTGACATTTATTTCTGAGTAATTATCTTTGGCGATAGCCGCCTTAGTTTTAAAGTAAAGGTAAATGACTGCAAAATAAAAATTAAACCCCTCAACATTGTATAAATTATTGCAATTGTGTCACCAGTTATCACAGAACCTCAAACCAAAAACTGTTATTGCTGGGTAAGCGGCTCCGTGATATAAAAAGTGCCGTAGTAATGCTGAGATGCTGCCGCTCTCAGATCGTTACCATCACAGAAGGAAAGTTTTTATTAAGGAACCCAGATTCATTAAGAAATGGATAAAAAGACATATAAATGACAAACGCACGTTTAAGGCTTCCAAAACCTGCACTTTGCCCAGTGGCTGCGCTGAGGGAAAGGTCCTCACACCAGTTCGCCTCCCCCAAACTGGGCGGCCGCTGCCCGTCGTCCCTGCTCGGGAGAACGCGGCGGCGGTGCCTTCGCTGCACAGGCGTCTGAACGTAGCGAATTCCTGATGCCGTGACCACCAAATCATTGTTCTTTGCCGTTTCTGCTCTTGAGGACACGGCTGCAGCGGCGTCCACTGCTGAACGTCACTTTTAGCTCGTGGATCTCGCGACCGGAGGGACTTTGGTCGGAAGGGCGGGAGAACGGTGCTCCCCGTAACCCTGTATAATTTGCATTTTTCTTGCAGCGAGAGCGCAAAGCGGCGTAAATGCCCAATTGCGCCGCAGGGACAGGAAAATGCAGGTTTTGTCACTTGGAAACGGGGGAATGAATTGAGCTGGAGCCCAGAAGAGGAATGTCACGCCTGTGGAGGTACTGCCGTAGCTTTGGTGGTGTAGCGACAACAGGCCCGGTGAATTGGTGGTACCCTGAAATTAAAATTTCCTATTCAGGAAGTTTGAGGCTTGTGCTGCTGAAAAACCGATCATGAAGCAATTACCTGGTGATGAAGCTGCGGGGTTTAATCAATACTGCAGGTTGTGTATATTTGCCTTTTTAATTTAGAGCTTATGGTTTTTAAACGCTGTTCTAAACCTTCCTATTGGATTAAGGACTTCTTCGAGGTCTGTGCCGTGAGGTCTTCTCACTGGTACTTCTCTTGGAAAAGGCTGTTTTGTACTTCCAGGTGCAGGAGGAAGAACCGAGAGCCCTGGGGAACGCCGGGTGACCTCCCGCTCCTCCAGCGCCGCGGCAGCTCTTGGTGCCCGGAAGGAGGTTTGGTTCCCAACTCCGCAGCCACTCTTCCTTCCCGAATTGCACCATTTTTATACCCTTACTTTGGATTCTTGGGCCTGTTATCATTTGCGTTCTCAGTATCAGCTGCAGCTTAAAAGCAGGAGCGGTTCGTTTTCCGGGGAGGTAAGTGAAGAGGTTTTAGGGAGAAGCTTATGGCTCTTTGCGCACAAAAGCGCTCGTGATGCTTTGCTGCTCCTGGTGCTGACGGGGAAGTGCTGGTTTCAGAGGTCTGCCGGTCTCGCTCCTAGCAGGCACGCCACGACCACGGGAATGTGGAGGCCGCGTCGGCGTGACCCGTTATATTTCGCTCAAACCTCGAGAAAAGCACACGAAACCTGATCGCTAGGAATTTGTTTCCGTTGCGCTGAATGACGTTATCTACAAACGGATGAGAACGGCCTGTGGAGTAAATACTCAACAGCAACGTAGTTTAAAATCTGTTTGTGTGAAATCCTTTTTGAACAGAGATACAGACCATAATGCTTCGCAGCGCAATGCTACCACAGCCGCGTTATTTCTGTTCTCCGAGCAGCGAGGCTTTGGGGTCCGGTCTTATTTTCTTTGGCTACGAGCAGCACTAACTCGGGTCTGGTTTATAGCTTCCCTGTTGCAACTTCCAGGCTGTTGTAGCAGTGAGCTCGCCGCTATAATTACAACGTGTAATTTATCTTTGGGTCTCAGATTCTCCAGCATAATTTCCTGGAGGGATAACTCAGACGATAATGAATGCATAGTTATGAAAGTTGCGTTGCCTTGTAATAACAGTAAAAAAAGGAAAGGTAAATTAAACAAAAACTTATTAGGGCACGTTGTACCGAAACAGAGCGGTGCTCCCCTCCGGTTTGGCTGCAGTTTGGGG